>NC_041220.1:9468102-9483091 GCF_002837175.3 Physeter macrocephalus
GGCCACAGCAGTGGGAGGCCCGCATACCGAAAAAAAAAAAAAAGGGGGTGTGGAGAGGGAATAGTGAAAAGGAAATGCCAGGCTTAAGGTAGGTGCTCCAAAGGGCACCTAGATTCCATAGAGAGAGCCTGAGAATAAAACCCACGCATGACAAATACTTCTAGCGCCTTAAGATCTACTGAAGTTAGGACTAACGAAAGACTTCACTTGATCTCTTTTTTTTTTTAACATCTTTATAGAGTATAATTGCTTTACAGTGGTGTGTTAGTTTCTGCTTTATAGCAAAGTGAATCAGCTATACATATCCATATATCCCCATATCTCCTCTCTCTTGCGTCTTCCTCCCACCTTGATCTTTTGAGACAGTCTATGAGGTGTAATCGTTAAGATCTGCATGGTACTCGCACTGGGCTGTTATAGGAATAGCAGATAATTAAAATGCCAGTAACATTTCTCGAGTGCTTCCCTTGTGTCAGGCATTATTCTGAGTCCTTCACATGCAGTCCTCCCCACTTTACAGTTGAAGAAGCTGAGGCAGAGAGAGACATAAGTCAGTTGTTCAAGGTTACACAGCCAGAAGTCCAGTGTTCAAACACCAGAGCCAGGATTCAGAGCCATTCTGTTTGACTGAGAGCTTGTGCTCTCAGTGCACTGCCACTTAAGAGGGCCCCATGTCCCCTCATCCCTAGAAGATAAATGACCTCAAAGAGTTTGCCGTTTTCGTTTCAGGCAGACTATGCAATTTTTTAAAAACAAAGTTGGCATAGTTAAAGACATATAATGTACGTATAAAAGTGTATGTCTGAATTTTTAAACTTAGGTTGAGACAATGCTTATATCTATAATGTTATTATAAAGCCCTCATGGACACCCTTAATAATGGCTGCACAGCCTGCTGTGTAAATGTGTATTTTCTGTTCTTTCCCTTTTGGGTATCTGGCTTGTTTCTGTGTTCTTTTTTCTTTCTTTCCCTTTTTTTCTTTCTCTTCCCCCTCCATTTTTAATAAGGCTGTATCAGTCATCTTACGTATAAAGCTTTGTTTGTTTTTAAAAATTTTTTTTTTTTTTTTCCAGGGAAGCCCTTAAAATTTCTTTTTAATGGTGAGGTCCCAAGGGTGAAATTGAATTAGTGTATAACATTTTGAATTTGTTGATATTTTTACTAAATTGATTTTGCTAATGAATTATACCAGCTTATACATTATCATCAATGTATGATAAGTATCCATTTCATCGAATCCTTACAAATACTGAGTGTTTTTTTAATCTAATTTAATAAGAAACTTGACCTCACTTGTAAAATTTGTATTTCTTCCATGCATAGGCTACTTTACATATTGTGCCCAGCATTGATCCTTTTTACTGATGTTCACCTCTAAAATATTTTTGTTTTAAAAAAAAGTGAATGAGATAGAAGTGGTCATTGCCCAACATTATTAATGTATTAAATGCCACTGAATTGTTCATTTAAAATGGCTATGTTTTGTGAATTTCACCCCAATTAAAAAAACGTGTTTGCGTCTGTGTGTGCACATGCAAATGTGTCTGTGTACGCTTAATTGTAAACTCTCAGGGAGAGCTGCTGTGATGTGCTTGGGCAGGGAGCCTGGGCGTGTTGCAGTCTTCTGCATAATGCTCTTAGAGACTGAGCTGAATGTGTAATGCACAGTTGCCTTTCTTTCTGCCAGTTACGTTGTGCATTGCTTACTAATTTGGGCCTATAATGGATGAAAAAAGGTTTATGAGTAAGAGTGTTTGACCTGCCTTCAAGGGAGGGTATCCTGCTACATGTTAACACACAAGATTTATGTCTGCCTGAGGAACTATCAAATAAGCAATGCAGGAAACAGGGGAAAGATCAACCCAGTTAGGAAAATGGTGGAAATTGTTTGACATTATGAAGGGCATTATATATGTGCCTTATCCTGAGACAAGTAACCAACAGTGGTGTGACTGGTAGCTAGAAAACCCCACAGCTGAAGTCTTACCATAAGTGAAAGAAAGGTTGCTGGCCAGAGCACACAGCTCGGCATACATATCCTCCAGACCTTGCTGGGGGGCCTGGTCTGCTTAGTATTGCCCTTTCAGGATGTGTCTTTTTTTTTTTGGCGGTACGCAGGCCTCTCACTGTTGCGGCCTCTCGCGTTGCGGAGCACAGGCTCCGGAGGACTCTCAACCACTGCGCCACCAGGGAAGCCCTCCCTTTTTTAAAGTCCTCCGCTGATGTCCTTTACGTATTTCTCTATTAAGATGAAATGATTGTCATATCATTTGTATCAACTCTTTATTATATTAAGACTATTAACCCTTTGCCATCTGTATTTATTGCAGATTTTATTCCCAGTTTGTTTACTTTTAAAAATGTGGAGTCTATTTAAATCTCTAAAACTTCTTAATTTTTGTGTTGTCGTTCCTGTTGATTATTTCTTTTGGTCTTAAAATCATTCTAAATTTAACCTTTCCCTGTCTAGTAATTGATACTTAATAATATTTTCTTCAATTAAAAAAATTCTTTTTGTGTCTGGTCTAAGGTAAAAATCTTAATTGTTTTCCTATTCTTACAGGTGAAGATTAGGGTAATTATATGGTTCCAGATCCAGTTTGGGTTTTGATTTGAAGTGTAATAAATTAAAATTTAATTTGGGAAGAATTGACACTTTGGTGATATTCAGTCTCACCTTCTAAAGGCCTCTTTTACATTTCTTTGTGATACTGTTTTTTTTTCTTTTCATTGGTTATATACATTTTTATTAGAGGTTTTTATAAATATTTTGGTTTCTTATTTCTACTGTGAAAGAGAGCCCTTTGCATATATTTTTATCATTAGTAGTGCCTAGAAATAGTTATTGGTTTTTGTATATTTACATGGTTGGTCTATTCCTCAAATTTGTGAATGTGATAGCTTTCAGTTGATTCTCTTGGGTTTTCTATGTGTAATCACATGCCTGAAAAAAAAAATTTTTTCCCCCCACTAACTACACACCTTATTTGTTTCATTCATTTTTGTTTTTTTGTGGGATCTAGAAAAATATTAAATGACAGTCTCTTACTCCTAGGGATAAGAAATGAATATTGAATTTTTTTAGATTTTTTCCCTTCTATTTCAGATAATCATGATTAAGATAATCATTGACTTATGTAATACATTATTTTTATTTTCTCTTTTTGTTGTCCTGGCCCTAAGGAGGATTAATAAAACATTAAGGTTTCACTCAACTATTGCCATTAGCAACAGGTCAGAGCTTCCTTCCGTTCCCTAAGGTAAAGCAGTCTAATTTTGCTTCTGACTAATTTTAACCCTTAAGGGAAATGGAAGAAAACACATCTGTGTTTAAAATTTTGGGGGGGGTCTTTAATTTTATACTTCATTTAGAATGCCCAAATATAAAGTTGAAATAGACTTTTTAATATATGCATAATGTCACATTAAAGTCTTTTGTCTTTTCTGGGAAGAAATCAAAACCTGATTTTTATATTGAGGAAAACAAAACAAGACAGTTTATTGAACTACCTGTGTTTATGAATTAAAGGCCACTTCTTTAACAGTAATATCATGAACCTAGGAATATAATATGTATTTTTTTCCTCTTTCGTAATTTAGGAGGATTGAATTTCAAATCATCATATTTATCTTTCATATAATAATAATAACCATAATAATAACAGCTAAAATATCTTGAGCCCTTAGGGTCAGACACTGGTCTGTGGGATTTATGTAAATTAACTAGTTTGTTCTTCATAATAACCTGTGAGGAAGGGACTGTTACTATCCCCTTTTATAGATGAGGAGAAACTGAACACAGATTAATGTAATTGCCCAAGATTCATTGCTAATAGGATGCAGAGCTGGGATTTGATTCCAGGCAGTCAGGGTATGAGTCCTTTTGTTTTTTGAAAATACTGTTTTATTAACACCACAGTGGTAAACAACGTTATGCTTAAATTTCTTTATAGATCACACAATTCAAAACCCACAAAGAAGCTAAGAGTCTTTACATTAAATGTGTCCTCCTAAAAATCCTTTACTGTATGACAGTCTGTTCTCAAGCAGAAAAATTTGATTATGCACCATTTTATATTTAATATGTCACATTTACATAGCAAAATAATGAAGGCACAGCTAACACAAGCAAACTTAAACCCTTTCTACTTCTGAGCTGGGGGTGGGGACACACAGTTGGATTGGTTCTTCAAGTATGTATGTTTTCCACACATTAGCTTCCATGAAGAGTTCTGATAATTTTCACAGCTACATTCTAAAAGCTACAAGACAAAAAGACATCACAAGGATCAAACATAACATTGGATACACATGCTTTACAGAATTTACTAGATTCTACATCTTTTCAAGTAAATTAATATTTCTAAAATGCTAGATAAAGGGATCAATACTTAAACATTGGGTTTTTTTTTTAACACCTTTGTAAACAGACACTACCAAGAAAACACATAAACACGAGACTGTAAATAATGAACACATATGTTGACGTAGTGTACAGGTTATACACCCTCCTTCTCAGAACCAAATATTCAGAACAGTCTTTCGAATTGGAAGTGGCAGTTTTCTGGGCCTCATTAACAGTACTGTCATGATCTCGGGCACGGGCTTCCTCCATCCCATCAGCGTCTCTGAAGCGTAAAGCTGATGTCTGGGTTACGAAAGCAAAGTCTTAAAGATGAGATTTTTCTTGGGTTCCGCTTCTGCGCTGGAAAAATGCAAGACTAAAGAAATTGAAGAATTAGGCATAGAGAACATGTTCCGTCTCGGCTTGGGTGTTCTGGGCGTAGTGTGATGATAGTGTGATCGAAGGGTTTCAAAGTGACGTTCTTTACTTCACATCTACTTGACACCCTTAGGAAGTCTCAACTCCAGTCCTCGCAGAAGAGATCATGAAAAAACCATTTTAAATTTAACTCGTTTGCAACACCTTTTGGTATATTGGTGTTCAGATTTGAAACGGACTGGGCAGAATCTGATTGCGTCGATTTAATATGATTTTAGGAATGTCAGAATTGATTCACATTGTAGTTTGGTCCAAAACCTGAGCCTTTTCAAGTCCACCGATGTGTAAAAAAAAAAAAAAAAAAAAAAAAATCGGGGTTTTTAATCTGCGTTGTCATTCTCCTCTGCAATCTCTGCCCCCGCTTATTTCTGGGCGTCGTCAGACACTGCAGAGTGGGGACCCTCATTTTCGGCGGCAGCGGCCGCCGCCTCCGCTGCAGCCTCTGCCGCAGGCTCTAACTCTTCCTCCTCCTCCTCCTCTCCCTCCTCCTCGTCCTCGTCCTCTTCATCCTCCTCCTCCTCCTCGTCACCCTCTAAGGTCCATGCACACCCCTCCATCTCACCGGTGAGCTCCTGGATCTTAGCGAGTAAGGGCTTATAGATGTCGTTATACTTTTTCTCCAGAGCCTGGAATTCCTTGTCAAATTTGGCTTCTATCTTATCGCACCGCTTCTGCAGCTTTTTGAGGGCCAGGACTCGGCATTTCACCGAGTTAGGCAGGCTCTCGATAAAGTCATTTCTAGGCTTCGGTGCATTCTCTGCAGGCGTCTGGGGCTCCTCAGCCGTCTGACCGACCGCGCCGTCGGAGTCGCCGGACGTGCTGTCAGAATCTCCCCCCTGCGCACCGCCTTCCGCCATTACCTCCTCCGCGGCCGCCGCCGCCGCTGCCGCCGCCGCTGCCGCCGCCGCCTGGCTCGGCTCCGCGGGGCCCAGGTTCTCCGAGTCGGCCATGTTCGCGGAGCAGCGCAGAGGTCTCGGTGGCTCCCGCGGAGAGCTGCCCGCGAGCTGCGCCCCTGCGATCCTGCGGCAAGCGGCAAGCGGCAAGCGGCGCTGACGTCGGCCGCGGCGGGGACGTTGGCGCGGCCCCGCCCTTTGCCCCCGCGGGCGCTTGACTGGCTCCCCAGAATCAGCTGATGGTCGGGCCCTCGACCCGCGCCAGCCAGCCGCCCGCCGATGCTGCGCTGCCCTCTCCCCGCACTGCGGGCGACGTCCGGACCCGTTTCTTAGCGACCCTGCCCGTCCGCCCGCGCACGCCGCCCCCGCAGTAGAGCGGGGCTGGGGCCGGCCGCGGGGCTCCGCCGCGGGGAAGGGCTCAGCCTTTCACGGCGTGCGCCTCTAGCCCGCCCAGGGCTTCATCTGCATCCGCCAGTGCGCCTGGCTTGGCGTTTGTCTGCATCTCCCCTTCGCTGGCGTTGGGCTGCCGTTGGCAGGGCGTCTCTGGCTTACTCTTGGGGAGCCGTCTTTAAGCCCCTGAGATTTCATTGACTTCTTTTCCGGAAAGTGGAGGCGCGGGGAGAGCGGGCTCCGTCCCACCCCCTTGAGGACCTGGGTGCGTGTGTTGATGGGGACAGGAACAGTGCAGTTTACATGCCCCCATCACCCCTGCCCCCCCCCCAGTAGCCCCTCTTGGCCCTTTCCCAGCCTAGCAGCATATATACTGGTGGCAGGGCCTTCTCTCAGATAGACGGACCCTGGAAGCAGCTTTGGAGCCGTTTGGATAGGGAATCTCAGCACTACGGTATCCTGGAATGTTCTCGAAGGGTCCTCGGAACCCTTGTCCTGTGGGGAGGAATAAAGCGGCAGGAGGGCCAAAGAAAGCAAGACCGTGTAAGCCCTGAGGCCCGGGCCGAGGGCCCCCTGCCTTCCCGGGCCTGAAGCATGTGTTTCGGACTGCTGTTCCTTGGGGACGCGCTGGCACACGCACGCACACACAGGCATTGTCCCCGAGGCACGTTCAGCACCTGTGCTATGGCTCTTACCAGTGATTCGTGTATGAGAACTTGAAGAAAAGCTATTAAATACTGAACTCTTGTTCTCTAATAGCCATGGGAGTAGAGACTTTAGTTCCTCATTTATTAAATCAGAACGATAGCTTCTTGAATAAGGCTAAGGGCACATAGTTTAGGTATGGAACGCAAACGATCTTTACAGGGGTTCTTCAGGAATGGTTTCAAATTCGGCATGACTGATACAAATGCTTTTCCTTCATCCGTTATACTGGGACTTGCTGAAGCTTTTCCATAAAACCTGTGACCGTAAGGAAATTACTTTCCTAAGTACATCTGGTGCCGTGTTTTGGTTCTTGGCGGATATTAGTTAATAATATGTAAAGCACTTAGTGCTGACACTTGGTGGGCACTTGGTAAGTGTTTTGTTTGCAAAATAATTAAATTGCATTTATTAATCCACAAAGATAACCTGCGATAATAATTCTCTTACAAAAGGACATCTTTGTGCCTATCCCCAAAGAAAATTACTATTTATAAAAGGCCCAATATATTCCCATTAGCAAACATGCTGTTTTTTTTTTGGTACTTGTGATTCCTATTACTTACTTTCTTAATTCCGTTACAGATAATTTATTGTCTGCTTCCCTGTTAGCATTTGTAATGACTGAGGGTTTTTTTTGTTAAATTTCAATCTTAACTCTGACTGAATTTGCTGTAATAATATATCTATATTTAGTTGGCTGATCCTATACATATTGCATATATCATATATGGAATATGTATAGGATCAGCCAACTAAAGCTACCTAGAGGTTAGGAATGCCTTTTCTCATTTTTAAAAATAAGGAACTTAGAAGCGGAAAAAGAAAGTGAAATAAATATTCTCTTACAATTATGTATCACCTGATTGGTAGAACCGGGCAGAAACCAGGCCTTCAAACTCCTGTAGTACAGAAGCTGCAACATACTTTAAAAAGACAAAACAAAACAAGACCCAAACTTTATTCAAATTTTCTTAACTAACTTAACTTGCTTGAGACAACCAGGGTGTGCCCGTCTTTTAGGTTTTTTGTGTTCCCGTCTTGAAAAAATATTTTAAACTTTACCTTAAGCTCTGGGGGTTCTTGGACTCCTTCATCAATAGAAGCTGATAAGAGGCCAGGTAAGAAATTCAAGCAAGGCTTTATTGGGACTAGTGCTAGAGCACAAGGGAGCTGAAGCACGGAACAGTTCCCTTTTCACTCCCTAAGGGGGGAGGTGAGCGGGTTCCTTATCTGGGACGAGGGTAGGAATGGGTCCAGGGGTCAGGCCAGAGGGGTAGCTTCGCTGGTCTGCCCAGCCCTTGGTGGGTCTGTGTGCAGGGGGCATATGCGCAGTACCCTGCTTTTTGTTCCTGGTTCCTCAGAAGTGACGTTGGGCTTTTGGTCTTTTTCGTACCTTGTTCGTAATTTGCCCCAACTGAGCACGCATGCAGTTATTTTTAGTCCCTTCTGCTTTCTTTGTATTTTGCTGCTGGAGAAGATGTTTGTCCGGGTGGCAGCACTGCAGCAAAGGGTCCCAGCTGGTCTCAAGGCTACTCTTTTTTTTTTTTTAAGTCTGTATTGAGATATAATTTGTGTACAGTAAAGTTTATCCTTTTTAGGATACTTTGACAGACATACAGAGTCATGTAAACACTACAGTAATCGAACTGCAGAGCAGTAACCTCATCTCCCCCAGATACGCTCCTGGTCTTTCCCTCCCTGCCCGACCTGGCTACCATTGATCTGTTATCTGTCTCTATAATTCTGTTTCTTTTCCCCAGAACGTCACATAAATGGAATCATATGTGTGTAGCCTTTTTCACTCAGCATAATGAATTTGAGATTCATCAGTGGTGTTCCATATACTGTATTAGTACTTTGTTCCTTTTTTATTACTGAGTAATATTCCCATTTGAGTTATTTCCAGTTTTTTTTGTGATTACGGATAATGCTGCTGTGAACATTCACCAGCAGATTTCTGTGTGAACAGAGGTCTTTATTTCTCTTGGCTAAGTATTGAGAAGCGAAATTGCTGGGTCATACGGTAAATGTAGGTTTAACTTTATAAAAAAGTTCACGGTGTTTTCCACAGCGGCTGTGCCCCTTGCCTTGACACCAGCAGTGAGTGAGAGCTGAAGTTGCTCCACACCCTCATCAGCATTTGGTATTGTTGGTTTTTCGTCCCCTCATCTCAGAGCTGTGTATGTGTCCATGATGATTAATGATATTATCTTCCAGCATGCTTATGTGTCACTCATATCTCTCCTTTAATAAAATGTCTGTTTAGGGCTTCCCTGGTGGCACAGTGGTTGAGAGTCTGCCTGCTGATGCAGGGGACATGGGTTCGCGCCCCGGTCCGGGAAGATCCCACATGCCGCAGAGCAGCTGGGCCTGTGAGCCATGGCCACTGAGCCTGCGCGTCCGGAGCCTGTGCTCCGCAACGGGAGAGGCCCGTGTACCGCAAAAAAAAAAAAAAAAAAAAAAAAAAAAAAGTCTGTTTAGAGCTTTTGCCCATTTTCTAAATTGAAGTTTTTGCTCTCATTAATTTTTTAATGTTTTTATATATTCTGGGTACAAGTCCTGTGTGAGATATGTGTTTTGTAAATATGTTCTTTCAGTCTGGGGCTTGTCTTTCATTTTTGTAATAGTGTCTTCAAAAAGCAGATATTTAAAATTTTGATAAATCCATTTTATTAACTTTTTCTTTATAGATTATGCTTTGGGTGTCATATTTAAGAAATCTTTGCCAACTTCAAGGCTGTAAAGATTTGGTCTTATGTTTTCTTCTGGAAGTTTTACAACTTAAAGTTTCACTTTTAGACTCCGATCCATATTGAGTTAACTTTTAAATAGGTGTCAGGTATAGGGATATATACCTTTAGCATATGAATATTCTGTTGATGCAGTACGACTTCTATTGAAAATACTGTCCTTTCTCCACAGAATTGCTCATTCAAATTTGGCAAAAATTAACTGTCCATGTACATGTGGATCCATGTCTGGCCTTCCTGTTCTGTTGCACTGCTTTATGTGTCCTTTCACCAATACCACACTTGATAACTGTAGCTTTATAATAATAAGTCATGAAATTAGGTAATTCAAGTTGGCTCTGTTCTTTTTCAAAATTGTTTTGCTTTTCTAGTTCCTTTGACTTTCTATATTAATTTCAGAATCGGTTTGACAAGCTTTTAAAAAGACCCTTACTACAGTTTGGATTCAGACTTCTGAAAACGCTTGGCAATGCATATAGTATCTGCTTTTTAAAATTTGTGTGTTTACAAATTAACTCATTAAGAGTTGTCTCATTTTATGGGCTTTGTGGACTCTAGTGTACTGTGGGGCTGCAGGTAACACATAGCTGTGAATAGCAGGATGAGCTATCACGCTGTGAAGTCCTTATCTTGGCATACTGTAATTTCTCACGCAGCTGTCACCTTGGAAGCAAGCGAGGTGGGGTAGGGAGGGCACTTTGATGAGGCGGGGTTGAGAGCTCAGGTCTGTACTCAGACATCTGGCTTCACTTTCTGCCCCTGCCCTTATACTAGTTGTTTTCTTGAATTCAGTTGTGAAATTGGAGTAATGACATCACTTCAAAAAAGTTGTTTTTTCTCGACTGTTTGTGTATTTCTTTTTATTGAGTCACAATTCTTATACCGTAAAGTTGACTCAAAGGGTGGCCTCGAGTATTCACTGAGATAGCGTGTATCCAAGTATTATTGCAGTGATGACTAGTACCTAGTAGACACTCCATAACTGTTAACGATCACTCTTAACGAATGTGGTGAGACCAATACTAACTGACAGATAGAGATTAGAGTCTGTGTGTTAGTTTGCTAGGGCTGCTGTAAAAAAATACTACAGACTAAGTGGTTTAAACAACAGGAATTTATTGTCTCACAGTTCTGGAAGCTAGAACTCCAAAACCAAGGTGTTGGCCGGGTTGCATCCTTCCGGGGGCTGTGAGGGAAGGAATTACTCCAGACCTCTCTCCTCGGCTGGTGGATAGCTGTCTTCGCCCTGCGTCTCTTCGCATTGTCTTCCCTCTCTGCAGGTCTGTGTGCACATTTCCCCTTTTGATAGGGACAGCAGTCATTGCTTTTAGGACCCACCCTAGTACCTTCATTTTAACTTGATAACCTTTGTAAAGACCCTGTCTCCAAATAAGGTCACCTTCTGAGGTCATGGGGGTTAGGACTTTAATATATGAATTTTAGGGAGACACAGTCCAACCCATAACGCGCTATTCTCTGCCTCCCCCGCTCCCAATTCATGTCTTTCTCACCTATAAAATACATTCACTCAATTCCAGCATCCCCCAAAGTCTTAACATATTCCAGCATCAACTCTAAATCTAAAGTCTCTTCTGTAATGGTTAGTTTTATGTGTCAACTTGGCTGGGCCACGGAGTACCCAGATGTTTGGTCAGACGTTACTCTGGGTATGTCTGTGAAGTTGTCTCTGGTCGAGATTAACGTTTGAATCAGGAAACTGAGTAAACCAGGTTGCCTTCCCTGATGTGCATGGGTCTCATCCAATCAGTTGAAGGCCTGTATAGAAGAAAAAGGCTGAGGAAGAGGGACTCCTCCTGCCTGACTGCCTTTGAGCTGGGACATGAGTTTCGTTTTTTTGTTTTTTAAAGAATAAATTTATTTATTTATTTTTGGCTGTGTTGGGTCTTCGTTGCTGTGCACGGGCTTTCTCTAGTTGCGGCGAGCGGGGGCTACTCTTTCGTTGTGGTGTGTGGGCTTCTCATTGCGGTGGCTTCTCTTGTTGCAGAGCACGGGATCTAGGCAGGCTAGAAGCGCGCAGGCTTCAGTACTTGTGGCACGTGGGCTTCAGTATTTGTGGCTCGTGGGCTCTAGAGCACAGGCTCAGTAGTTGTGGTGCACGGGCTTAGTTGCTCCGCGGCATGTGGGATCTTCCCGGACCAGGGCTCGAACCCGTGTCCCCTGCATTGGCAGGCGGATTCTCAACCACTGCGCCACCAGGGAAGCCCCGGGACATCAGTTCTTTCCTGCCTTCAGACTCTGACGGAAGCATCAGCCCTTCCTGGGTCTCGAGCCTGCCTGCTTTTGGACTAGAACTACATCATCTGCTCTCCTGGGTCTCCAGCTTGCAGATCTTGTGGTTTGTCAGCCTCTATAATTGCATGAACTAAATTCTTTATAATCTCTCTCTCTGTTTATATATGTATATACACAGATGCCCACACACTTCCTATTGGTTCTGTTTCCCTGGAGAGTCTGGACTAATATATCATGTAAATATCGTCTAAGTCAGGTATGAGTGAGACTTAAGGTTTGATTCATCCTGAGACAGAATTCTTCTATAGCCTGTGAACTTGTGAAACCAGACAGATTATTCCAAATACAATGGTGGGACAGGCATTGGAAAGACATTCTCATTCTAAAAGGAGCCAGAGGTCCCAAGCAAATTATAAACCTAGCAGGGCAAATTTCATTAGTTTTTTTTAATACGTCTTTATTGGAGTATAATTGCTTCACAATACTGTGTTAGTTTCTGCTGTACAACAAAGTGAATCAGCCATATGCATACACATGTCCCCATATCCCCTCCCTCTTGCGTCTCCCTCCCACCCTCCCTATCCCACCCCTCTAGGTGGTTACAAAGCACCGAGCCGATCTCCCTGTGCTATGAGGCTGTGTCCCACCAGCCAACTATTTTACATTCGGTAGGTTATATATGTCGATGATACTCTCACTTTGCCCCAGCTTCACCCTCCCACCCCATGTCCTCAAGTCCATTCTCTATGTCTACCTCTTTATTCCTGCCCTGCAACTAGGTTCATCAGTGCCACTTTTTTTTTTTTAGATTCCATACATATGTGTTAGCATAAGGTATTTGTTTTTCTCTTTCTGACTTACTTCACTCTGTATGACACACTCTAGGTCCGTCCACCTCACTACAAATAACTCAATCTCGTCTCTTTTTATGGCTGAGTAATATTCCATTGTATATATGTGCCACATCTTCTTTATCCATTCATCTGTCGATGGACATTTAGGTTGCTTCCATGTCCTGGCTATTGTAAATAGTGCTGCAGTGAACATTGGGGTGTATGTCTCTTTTTGAATTATGGTTTTCTCAGGGTATATGCCCAGTAGTGGGATTGCTGGGTCATATGGTAGTTCCATTTTTAGTTTTTTAAGGAACATAGTGGCTGTACCGATTTACATTCCCACGAACAGTGTGGGAGGATTACCCTCTCCAGCACTTATTGTTTGTAGATTTTTTGATGATGGCCATTCTAACCGGTGTGAGGTGACACCACGTTGTAGTTTTGATTTGCATTTCTCTGATAATTAGTGATGAGCATCTTTTCATGTGCCTCTGTATGTCTTCTTTGGAGAGATGTCTATATAGATCTTCCACCCATTTTTTGATTGGGTTGTTTGTGTTTTTTTTTGATATTGAGTTGCATGAACTGTTTTTATGTATTTTGGAGATTAATCCTTTGTCAGTCACTTTGTTTGCAAATATTTTCTCCCATTCTGTTTATTAGATATTTTAAAAATATTTATTTATTTATTATTTATTTGGCTGTGTCGGCACGTGGGATCTTTTGTTGCAGCGTGCGGGGTTCTCTGTAGTTGTGGAGCGCAGGCTCCAGAGTGTGCGGGCTCAGTAGCTGCCGCACATGGGCTCTAGAGCACACAGGCTTAGTTGCCCCCTGGCAGGTGGGATCTTAGTCACCCCGTGGCATGTGGGATCTTAATTCCCTGAGTAGGGATTGAACCCGCGTCCCCTGCATTGGAATGTGGATTCTTAACCACTGGATCACCAGGGAAGTCCCCTGCTCATTAGACTTTAAGACTTGGAGAACAGTCCTCTTTGGCTCCATGCTCTGTCCTCTGGCCCACTGGGATAGTAGTCCTGGCTTCTGGAGCCATGGAAGTGCCGGCCTTGTTCCTGGACCTATGCCCATGGTGGCAGTGATAGCCCTGCTGGACTCTTATCTGCCGTTGGGGTCATTCTTCCCTTTTCTTGAAAGATAACACTTGTTCACAGCCAGTTAGCTCTACTGACTCATTTCATACCTGTGGAATCCTGAAAGCCTATCTTCATTTTTTACCATCTTTGCCCCTTCAGTGCAAGCTGGCAGTGTTTCTGCTGGTATAAAATTCTCATAAACCTTGTTGGCCTCCCAGGCAATTCATGGGGGTCCAAGCCATCAGACAAGAGGGTCCTCCACAGATCTTTCCTGGATAGCCACATCTCTGTTCCTGGCTTCTGCTGAGATGATTGATCCATGAGTCACATGCCTGATCTCTTCAGCAAACCATTGTTCAGCCACACCCTTGGCTGTTTTCCAGAGCATGATATATGGATAGTCTGAGAATTTTCCAAACTTTAAAGTTCTAGTTCTTTTTTTTTTTATTTTTGACTATCCCTGTCTATTTTTTTAACACCTTTATTGGAGTATAATTGCTTTATAATGGTGTCTTAGTTTTTGCTTTATAACAAAGTGAATCAGCTATACATATACATATATCCCCATATCTCCTGCCTCTTGTGTCTCCCTCCTACCCTCCCAATCCCATCCCTCTAGGTGGTCACAAAGCACCGAGCTGATTTCCCTGTGCTATGCGGCTGCTTCCCACTAGCTATTAACCCTATGTTTGGTAGTGTATATACGTCCATGCCACTCTGACACTTCGTCCCAGCTTACCCTTCCCCCTCCCCGTGGCCTCAAGTCCATTCTCTATGTCTGCGTCTTTATTCCTGTCCTGCCCCTACGTTCTTCAGAACCTTTTTTTTTTTTTAGATCCCATATATATGTGTTAGCATAGTATTTGTTTTTCTCTTTCTGACTTACTTCGCTCTATATGACAGACTCTAGGTCCATCCACCTCACTACAAATAACTCAATTTCGTTTCTTTTTACAGCTGAGTAATACTCCATTGTATATATGTGTCACTTCTTCTTTGTCCATTCATCTGTCAGTGGTCACTTAGGTTGGTTCCATGTCCTGGCTCTTGTAAACAGAGCTGTAATGAACATTGTGGTACATGACTCTTTTTGAATTATGGTTTTCTCAGGGTATATGCCCAATAGTGGGATTGCTGGGTCGTATGGTAGTTCTATTTTTAATTTTTTAAGGAAACTCCATACTGTTCTCCATAGTGGCTGTAACAATTTACATTCCCACCAGCAGTGCAAGAGGGTTCCCTTTCCTCCACACCCTCTCCAGCATTTATTATTTGTAGATTTTT
>NC_041220.1:9483101-9484374 GCF_002837175.3 Physeter macrocephalus
AGCATCCTTTCATGTGTTTGTTGGCAATCTATATATCTTCTTTGGAGAAATGTCTGTTTAGGTCTTCTGCCCATTTTTGGATTGAGTTCTTTGTTTTTTGACATTGAGCTGCATGAGCTGCTTGTATACTTTGGAGATTAATCCTTTGTCATTTGCTTCATTTGCAGATATTTTCTCCCACTCTGAGGGTTGACTTTTGGTCTTGTTTATGGTACCCTTTGCTGTGCAAAACCTCTTAAATTTCATTAGGTCCCATTTGTTTATTTCCATTTCTCTAGGAGGTGGGTCAAAAAGGATCTTGCTGTGATTTATGTCATGGAGTGTTCTGCCTATGTTTTCCTCTAAGAGTTTTATAGTGTCTGGCCTTACATTTACGTTTTTAATCCATTTGGAGTTTATTTTTGTGTATGGTGTTAGGGAGTGTTCTAATTTCTTTCTTTTACATGTAGCTGTCCAGTTTTCCCAGCACTCTTATTGAAGAGGCTGACTTTTCTCCATTGTATATTCTTGCTTCCTTTATCAAAGATAAGGTGACTATATGTGCGTGGGTTTATCTCTGGCTTTCTATCTTATTCCATTGATCTGTATTTCTTTTTTTGTGCCAGTACCATACTGTCTTGATTACTGTAGCTTTGTAGTATAGTCTGAAGTCCGGGAGCTTGATTCCTCCAGCTCCATTTTGTTTTCTGAAGATTGCTTTGGCTATTCAAGGTCTTTTGTGTTTCCATACAAACTGTGAAATTTTTTGTTCTAGTTCTGTGAAAAATGCCGTTGGTAGTTTGATAGGGATTACATTGAATCGGTAGATTGCGTTGGGTAGTATAGTCATTTTCACAATGTTGATTCTTCCAATCCAAGAACATGGTATATCTCTCTGTCTGTATCATCTTTAATTTCTTTCATCAGTGTCATAGTTTTCTGCATACAGGTCTTTTGTCTCCTTCGATAGGTTTATTCCTAGGTATTTTATTCTTTTTGTTGCAGTGGTAAATGGGAGTGTTTCCGTAATTTCTCTTTCACATTTTTCATCATTAGTGTATAGGAATGCAAAAGATTTCTGTGTATTAATTTTGTATCCTGCTACTTTACCAAATTCATTGATTAGCTCTAGTAGTTTTCTGGTAGTGTCTTTAGGATTCTTTATATATAGTATCATGTCATCCTGCAAACAGTGACAGCTTTATTTCTTCTTTTCCAATTTGGATTCCTTTTCTTTCTTTTTCTTCTCTGATTGCTTTGGCTAAAACTTCCAAAACTATGTTGAATAATAGTG
>NC_041220.1:9485340-9512886 GCF_002837175.3 Physeter macrocephalus
ATTGTTTCCTTCATTTCTTTTTCATGTATTTCTGATCTGATCTTTATGATTTCTTTCCTTCTGCTAACTTTAGCTTTTTTTTGTTTCTCTTTCTCTAATTGCTTTAGGTGTCAGGTTAGGTTGTTTATTTGAGATGTTTCTTGAGGAAGGATTGTATTGCTATAAACTTCCTCTTAGAACTGCTTTTGCTGCATCCCATAGGTTTTGGTTGGTTGTGTTTTCATTGTCATTTGTTTCTAGGTATTTTTTGATTTCCTCTTTGATTTCTTCAGTGATCTCTTGATTTTAAGGAGTGTATTGTTTAGCCCCCATGTGTTTGTATTTTTTACAGATTTTTTCCTGTAATTGATATCTAGTCTTATAGCATTGTGGTCGGAAAAGATACTTGATACTATTTCAGTTTTGTTAAGTTTACCAAGGCTTGATATGTGACCGAAGGTATGATCTATCCTGGAGAATGTTCCATGAGTACTTGAGAAGAAATTGTATTCTGTTGTTTTTGGATGGAGTGTCCTGTAAATATCAATTAAGTCCATCTTGTTTAATGTGTCATTTAAAGCTTGTGTCTCCTTATTTATTTTCATTTTGGATGATCTGTCCATTGGTGAAAGTGGGGTGTTAAAGTCCCCTACTATGATTGTGTTACTGTCGATTTCCCCTTTTATGGCTGTTAGTATTTGCCTTATGTATTGAGGTGCTCCTATGTTGGGTGCATAAATATTTACAATTGTTATATCTTCTTCATGGATCGATCCCTTGATCATTATATAGATGTTAAAAAAAAAAACCCAAAACAATTAAGAAAATGGTAATAGGAAAAAACATTAATGTCTCCACTGAATCTGAATGAGATCTTTGCTGGGTAGAGTAATCTTGGTTGTAGGTTTTTTTCCCTTTCATCACTTTAAGTAGGTCCTGCCACACCATTCTGGCTTGCAGAGTTTCTGCTGCAAGATCAGCTGTTAACCTTATGGGGATTCCCTTGCATGTTATTTGTTGTTTTTCCCTTGCTGCTTTTAATATTTTTTCTCTGTATTTAATTTTTGATAGTTTGATTAATATGTGTCTTGGTGTGTTTCTCCTTGGATTTATCCTGTATAGGACTCTTGTGCTTCCTGGACTTGATTGACTATTTCCTTTCCCATATTAGGGAAGTTTTCAACTATAATCTCTTCAAATATTTTCTCAGTCCCTTTCTTTTTCTCTTCTTCTCGGACCCCTATAATTCAAATGTTGGTACGTTTAATATTGAACCAGTGGTCTATGAGACTGGCCTCAATTCTTTTCATTCTTTTTTCTTTATTCTGCTCTGCGGTAGTTATTTCCACTATTTTATCTTCCAAGTCACTTATCCGTTCTTCTGCATCAGTTATTCTGCTATTGATTCCTTCTAGAGAATTTTAAATTTCATTTATTGTGTTGTTCATCATTGTTTGTTTGCTCTTTAGTTCTTGTAGGTCCTTGTTAAACGTTTCTTGTATATTCTACATTCTGTTTCCAAGATTTTGGATCATCTTTACTATCATTACTCTGAATTCTTTTTCAGGTAGACTGCCTGTTTCCTCTTCATTTGTTTGGTCTGGTGGGTTTTTACCTTGCTCCTTCATCTGCTGTGTGCTTCTCTGTCGTCTCATTTTGCTTATCTTACTGTGTTTGGGATCTCCTTTTCACAGGCTGCAGGCTCGTAGTTCCCGTTGTTTTTGGTGTCTGCCCCCAGTGGCTAAGGTTGGTTCATTGGGTTGTGTAGGCTTCCTAGTGGAGGGGACTAGTGTCTGTGTTCTGGTGGATGAGGCTGGATCTTGCCTTTCTGGTGGGCAGGTCTGTGTCCGGTGGTGTGTTTTTGGGTGTCTGTGACCTTATGACTTTAGGCAGCCTCTCTGCTCACGGGTGGGGTTGTGTTCCTGTGTTGCTAGTTGTTTGGCATAGGGTGTGCAGCACTGTAGCTTGCTTCGCTTTGAGTGGAGCTGGGTCTGAGCATTGAGATGGAGATCTCTGGGAGAGCTTTTGCTGTTTGATATTATGTGGGGCTGGGAGGTCTCTGGTGGACCAGTGTCCTGAACTCGGCTCTCCCACCTCAGAGGCACAGGCCTGACACCCGGCCGGAGCACCAAGACCCTGTCAGGCACACTGCTCAGAAGAAAAGGGAGAAAAAAAAGAAAGAAAAAAATAAAATAAAGGTATTAAAATAAAACAATTGTTTAAATTATTAAAAATAAATAAAATAAAAAGTAATTTTAAAAAAAGAGAGCAACCAAACCAAAAAAGAAATCCACCTATCATAACAAGTGCTAAAAATTATACTAAAAAAACAAAAAGAAAATGGACAGAGAGAACCCTAGGACAAATGGTAAAAGGTAAGCTATACAGACAAAATCACACAAAGGAGCATACACATACAAGAAGAGAAACAAAAAGATATATGTGTCTATATATTTAAAAAAAAAAAGGAAGAGAGCAGCCAAATCAATAAACAAATCTACCAATGATGATAAACTCTATATTCTAAACTAAGATAAACTTAAAACCAGAAACATATTAGATGCAGAAAGCAAACCCCAAGTCTACAGTTGCTCTCAAAGTCCACCTCCTCAGTTTTGGGATGATTTGTAGTCTATTCAGGTTTTCCACAGATGCAGGTACACCAGGTTGATGGTGGAGCTTTAATCCGCTGCTTCTGAGGCTGCTGGGAGAGATTTCCCTTTCTCTTCTTTCTTCGCACAGCTCCTTGGGTTCAGCTTTGGATTTGGACCCGCCTCTGCGTGTAGGTCGCCCTCCTTGGGTTCAGCTTTGGATTTGGACCCGCCTCTGCGTGTAGGTCGCCGGAGGGCGTCTGCTCTTCGCTCAGACAGGACGGGGTTAAAGGAGCAGCTGATTCGGGGGCTCTGGCACAGGCCGGGGGGAGGGAGGGGCACGGATGCGGGGCGAGCCTGCGGCAGCAGAGGCGGCGTGACGTTGCAGCAGCCTGAGGGCGCCGTGCATTCTCCCGGGGAAGTTGTCCCTGGATCCCGGGACCCTGGTGGTGGCGGGCTGCACAGGCTCCCGGGAGGGGAGGTGTGGACAGTGACCTGTGCTCGCACACAGGCCTCTTGGTGGCGGCAGCAGCGGCCTTAGCGTCTCATGCCCGTCTCTGGGGTCCGCGCTGATGGCCGCATCTCGCGCCCGTCTCTGGAGCTCCTTTAAGTGGCGCTCTGAATCCCCTCTCCTCTCGCACCTGGAAACAAAGAGGCAAGAAAGAGTCTCTTACCTCTTCGGCAGCTCCAGACTTTCCCGGACTCCCGGCCAGCCGTGGCGCACTAGCCCCTTCAGGCTGTGTTCACGCCACCATCCCCAGTCCTCTCCCTGGGATCCGACCGAAGCCCGAGGCTCAGCTCCCAGCCCCGCCCGTCCCGGCGGGTGAGCAGCCGAGCCTCTCGGGCTGGTGAGTGCTGGGCGGCACCGATCCTCTGTGCGGGGCGGCACCGATCCTCTGTGCAGGAATCTCTCCGCTTTGCCCTCCGCACCCTGTTACTGCATTCTCCTCCGCGGCTCCGAAGCTTCCCCCTCTGCCACCCGCAGTGTCCGCCCGCAGAGGGGCTTCTAGTGTGTGGAAACCTTTCCTCCTTCACAGCTCCCTCCCCGAAGTGCAGGTCCCGTCCCTATTCTTTGTCCCTGTTTTTTCTTTTTTCTTTTGCCCTACCCAGGTACGTGGGGAGTTTCTTGCCTTTTGGGAGGTCTGAGGTCTTCTGCCAGCGTTCAGTAGGTGTTCTGTAGGAGTTGTTCCACGTGTAGATGTATTTCTGATGTATCTGTGGGGAGTAAGGTGATCTCCACGTCTTACTCTTCCACCATCTTGAAGGTCTCCTCTCTAGTTCTTTTTTGCTTAACAATTCTCTCTTTAATTTATCTCTTTCCTCTTGCATCTTACTATAAGAAGAAACCAGACCACACCTTCAATACTTGGCTCAGAAATCTCCTCTACTAAATAACCAAGTTTATCACTTAGAAGTCCTACTTTCTATAAAACACTAGAACAAAACTTGGCCAACACTTTATAACAAGATCGCCATTTTCAAATTTCTAAAATGTTCTTCATCTCCATCTGGGACTTCACCAGAGTTCTTTAATATCCATATTCCTAGCATTATTCTGTTTATGATTTAATATATGTATTTTCTAAGATAGTAGAAGCTTTTTCTGTAGCTGTCCTCTTTTCTTTCTGAGCCCTCACTGGAATCTCCTTTAATGTCCATATTTCTATCAGCAGTCTCTTCAAGGCAATTTAGGCTTTTTCTGTCACTGCCTCAGGACCCTTCCAGCCTTTACTTATTACCCAATTCCAAAGTCACTTTTACATTTTTAGGTATTTGCTACTGTAGTACCCCCCTTCCTAGTATCTAAATGCATCTTAGGGTTCTCTAGACAAACAGAACCAATAACACACACGTGCGCGCGCACACACACACACACACACACACACACACACACACACACACACACACACACACACACACACACACACACACACGAGGGAGCCTGATTTTAAGGGACCTGTGTGTGCAGCGGTGGGGCTGGCCAGTTAGAAGTCTTCAGAGCAGGATGGCAGGCTGAAAATTCTGGCAGGAGTTGATGTTGCCGTCTTGAGTCAGAAGGCAGTCTGGAGGCCAAATTCCTTCTTTGGAGGACCTTAGTCGTTCAAAGCTTTCAGCTGACTGGATGAGGCCACCCACATTAGGAAGACTAATCTGCTTTACTCAGTGTCTACTGATTTAAAAGTTAATCGCATCTAAAAAATTCCTTCCCAGCAACATCTTGAGTGAGCTTTGACCAAACAGCTGGGCACCATAGCCTAGCCAGACTGACACATAAAATTAACCATCACAGGCTGTAATAAAAGAATTCACGCTGATGGTGCTTTTCTTAGGCAATTGTACGAGAAAAATGTTATTGACTGTTGACAGAATTAAAAAATGCACTACATGAGAGCTGTGAGTTTCAGTTTTATGCAGTGACCTTACTGAGGACACTAGCCCTGGAGACAGTTTCTCAGATAACTCTGAGAAATTGCTCAAAAGAAGTAGGGGAGGAGCCAGGATATATGAACTTTTTGGCTGGGAGATACATGTAGTCAAGCGTACATCTTGGTAAAAGATTTCTGCTAATTACACAAAAAATTGCTCATCTACGTATGGGAAGGTGCAAGAATCTGGGGTCATTGAAATTCTTCCTTAGATATGTATCTTAACTATCTAGGGGCCCATATATTCAAAACACAGAATGCTTCATTTTGTTTTTTGTCCTGAATCCCTTTCGGTGTTTACTATAGGTCAGTGACTGCAGTAGCAGATGACTTGATCCTTGTAGAACTGGATGGCGGGCGACATGCTTTGTTTTACAACTCCCTCCCTTTTGATCATAAGTTTAACCAAGTTTTGGGAGGCATTTCGTGACCAATTTGTCCCAAAGCACTAAGAAGGCTCATTCCTAGGTCAGGCGAGGATGTCATTGATAGGCCACTCAATGTGCTATTTCTGGATTAGGCCCTGTTAATAACTTAAAAATTCTCTGGATCATTTGTCTTACCAGTCTATTAAGATACAGGAAATATTTTCCCTTGTTCCTTTTCCCATATCTAGATTTGCACCTGACAGTTAAATTTGTATAGGACTATATATGTGATGAATTGCCTCAAGATGTTGAGCCATCATTAGGTTTGCCCAAGACCTTGTTACACATTGGGTAATGCAAGAAACAACAGTCTTATACAGGATGTGAGTAATATAGCTAGTAACATTAATAAGATCATAAGTCGAGATTTGAGCGTGAGCTTCCAGAACCACACCAGCTCCTTAAAAGATCACCAAGACAAGGAAGTGGATCACTTAAGGCAGAAGTCAGATTCTTCATGTGAGTCATTAAATGTGTAACTTTAGAGAATTCATCTGGTATGAAAATGCAGCGTTCAGTTTGAATTATGGCATAGGTGCCTGCCTCTTTGAGATATTGTGACGATATCAAGGGCCGTGTGTTTTGTAATACTGCTTTTTCTCATCATAGAGATCTCAGAATTCGGTAGGCTCATAGCCTGATTACTATCGTTTAAGGCCTATTGGGTGAATTTTGTCAAGGCTTTGATGTGGGTGATTACATCTTCCAGTCCTACTGAAGGCACAGAAGTAGCTGTTAAATGGTCATACCAATGAAATACAGATCTCGTCCTCTGTCAGCCTTGTATACATTGTAAATTTGCTGGAGTCATATCTAAATTGGAACACTTACGGCCTTGAGCCCAAGGGCTCGAGATGTATCCTAGGATACATCTGCCTATCCATTCTGGCAGAAGCCAGGGACAGAAATTGGTGCCACAAAGCTATTGAATTCCATTTGGTGCAACCCAGTATTCCTGGTCACCTGACCCAGTCTCTTGCATACCAGTTGCTATCTTTAAGGGAGACGATTTGTTGGCGTTTTTCGTAAGGCATTCAGCCTGATTTTCTAGTGTTATTTGGCTGATTATCTTTAATATGATTTAACTGTTCCCAACATAGGGGGGCCCTTAAACTTAAATGACCATAGCCCAGTGTTAGCCATATAAATCCATCCTGTAACTGAGGGAGGGTCCCTTCTAATAATTGGGAAGTTATGTTCTTTGACTGAAATTTAGCTCATTGCTCTGATTGAGCTTGAGTAACTTTAAAAGAGAATTCATGTCTATGGGCAGGGCCGGAAAAAGTATGATTGATTGGCCAAGTGAGGGGTTCCCATGTAGTAATATCAATAGTGGCCCTACAACTTCTTTCTTCTAAAATAAGTTTTCTAAGGGCCATCCGGTTACAGCCTTGGAGATAAGAAATCCACCGAGGTAAACCTGAAGTACTGGATGTAGATAAGTGACCACAAACCCAAATATCAGATTGATTTTTGAAATTTGTATTGGATTGTGCCATGATACAAAACGTTTGATTCATGTGCAAAAGTCCAAGAAATCAAGAAAACACTATAAATGATCACATGGGTCTGGTCTGGCGTATTAGTATAGCTGTCTACTTCTGATATTGTCTTCTTGTCCTGTGGGTGTAGTTTCTCCTCTGAGCATTGTTTTAAGGTGATTTGAGGCGAGCAATCCTCTCTACAGACTAGTCTGGTGCAGGACCCCTTCTTCAGAGGGAAATAGGAATCCAAGATCAGTTCCCTTTAGTTTCACCGTGCATGAGCTAGTTATGCGTACCTGATAAGAGTCCTTTCATCTAGGTTGGAGAGAGTCCTTTAAATGATGTCTTTCTAGTATATTATCTCTTGGTTGCAGGTCAAGGGCATCTGTCTTTATTCAAAGATAGATTACTGTGATAAGCTTCAGAAACAAATTTAGAATGTCCTTTGTAATAGTTCCATTCAATCTTACAATAATGCAATATAGTAACAAGGAGCCATCTAGGAAGTTGAGTCTCAGGCGGTAAATACAAATCACAAAGACGGTTATAACAACACTAGAAATTAATATCTACTGAAACAATTTTTTTCCTTCTAAAATCACCCTTATTTCTGCCACACATAGCCAAATTAAGGTCACATAGGCTCTCTGAAATTGGTTTTGCTGGAACTTTTCATAAGGAATCTCAGACTGAACTTTTCAAAGGTCTCTCAAGGCCAGAAAAGCCATGCCAAGGACTTGGCATCAGATTCTGCCTGCAGTACCTAGAGATTTGGGTGGGTTCCTCTCAAGGTCCACAGAATACCTTGAGATCCATGCACCTGCCAGGAAGTGGCCTCCCTTATTCACCTGATAAGGCTTCCAGGAATCCTGTAAGCAAAGTACTACGTTGTTTTTCCAAGAGGCTTTATGGTTCCATAAAGTCAGTTCTTTAAAGCTGTCTGGTTGTATCTGATTTTTGCATAGTCTCAAATATGACATTCCATCCAAAGTCATTAATGTGGCCAATGTTTCCAGTTATCTCCTGTTATAAGGAGAACAGATTCTTATTGAATTTATGCAAATAATAATATTGCCATGAGAATAAGAATACTAAGAGTTTCCAAATTCTGGAGGAATCAGAGAGAAAAGATAAATGTTTCAGTTCCGCTTACAAAGGTATAATTTACCAAGTTGCTATAAATTATAGTTAGCTTAAGAGGAAAGAGCAAAAGTTTTCTCAAATCTGGAAAAATAAAACATTAAAAAGAATCAAATTTTTCAGAGTCATAAAAATTATAATCATCCTCATCAGTTCGTTCAGTCCCACGTTATTAATTCTTTATCTTCTGTTAACAGTTTTATGAAGCCATCAGGTTTTCCATTAGAAGTCTTGAATTTCTTACCCAGTTAAGCAGTATGATCTGAAAGTTACCAGAAACCTGTGCTTGTCAAAAAGTCCTCTCTGTGAATCTTCTTGGAGATGAAGCATTTTTGTAAAAGCATCAGAGTAAAACAATAACTGTATGTAAATGACAAAAGACTTAAAAAGGCACAGTTAAAGACCTGATTACAATGCATTTGTCAAAGAAATTTGGTTATTTTCATACACTATTACAATATTAAATTTTAGATGTTAAATACAAGATTAAAATATTAAAATAATGAAATTATAAAGTCCACCATATTAAATATATTTAATACAATATTAAAATAACTAGAATTATGACAACATTATACCAGGACACATGTAAATTTTAGAAATTTCATATAATTTTTAGAACATTTATATTAATAACATTTACCCATAAAGTATAACCTAAGAAGGTTTAGCACTACTTATTTGATAATGCTAGCCATGTAATTTAACATATCAAATAAGCCTAATTAGTTTAATATTTCTCTTTGGGATGTTTCAGGGGCCCTCTGAAGCATCCCAAAGATAGCTAGAGGTCAAAAGAACTTCATTTAGAATTTGATTTGAGGAAGTTTGTCAAAGTTATCAAGAGTTTTTAAAACACTTGGTCAAATAGGATTATAGGTCACTGTGAAACAATACTTATTCACTTAACCAAAGTGACAAAGATTTCAAAGGCAAATATAGAAAGTTACAACAGAGTACTTAAAAAGTAAAAAAAAAAAACAAAAAACCAAAAAAAACTTCACAATTGGTTATCAAAATCATATAAATATTCCAAGAAAACTTTGTCTCCTTAACAGAGAACCAAATTCTAGTTTTTCACCATCTTACTGTTAACATTATAATTCATTTACTCAATTAAGTTTATTCTAATCTTAGCCAGTCCAGACTATGCACAAAACTCTCTTCTCAGCATTTCTTTTCCACATCATTCTATTGATATAACTTAGTTTTTTACCTTTAGGTTTTTTTCCCCATGCTTTTCCTTTTTCTCTCTTTTAAAAATTTTTATTGGAGTATAGTTGATTTACAATGTTGTGTTAGTTTCTGCTGTACAGAAAAGTGAATCAGTTATACATATATCCACTCTTAGATTCTTTTCCCATACAGTTCATTACAGAGTATTGAGTAGAGTTCCCTGTGCTATACAGTAGGTCCTTATTAGTTATCTATTGTATCGATATATACAGTAGTATGTTATGTCAATCCCAATCTCCCAATTTATCCCTTCCCCCTTCCACCCCTGGTAACCGTAAGTTTGTTTTCTACATCTGTGACTTAATTTCTGGTTTGTAAATAAGTTCATTTGTACCATTTTTTTAGATTCCACTTATAAGCGATATCATATGATAGTTTTCTTTCTGTGTCTGACTTACTTCACTCAGTATGACAATCTCTAGGTCCATCCATGTGGCTGCAAATGGCATTATTTTGTTCTTTTTTATGGCAGAGTAATATTCTATTGCATATATGTACCCTATCTTCTTTATCCATTCCTCTGTCATTGGACATTTAGGTTGCTTCCATGTCCTGGCTATTGTAAATAGTGCTGCAGTGAACATTGGGATGCATGTACCTTTTTGAATTATGGTTTTCTCCAGATATATGCCCAGGAGTGGGGTTGCTGGATCATGTGGTAACTCTATTTTTAGTTTTTTTAAGGAAAATCCATACTCCTTTTTCTCTTTCCCTCTTTTTAACCTCTCTTGAGGACAAAATTACTTTCTTTTCCCTTAACAAAATGCATTTTCATTCCTTATACCTTGTTTTTTCCTTGCATACAAAGATGTTTCCCTTATTAATTTTAGTAGTTTTAATCACACATATTAACTAGAATTCTCAACTCTTAAAAACCTTAATTTCTAGTGAAAACTAAGAAGTTTAAACTTTTAAACTTTTCCTTTATGTTAGCATCCTGTAGATTGACAAATTTATGAATACTGTTGATAATTTCTAAAAAACATGTGCTTTCTTATAGAAAATGTCTCTATGTGGCACCAAACATATTTATTAATAGTCCTGAATATCTTCTTTTCTCTGTAAAAGGAAGTCTATATTTAGTAATTAATGTTTCAGTATACTATTTTATTTTGGAATGATCTAGATATTATTAAACTTCCATCATTTAACCTAATTTAGCAAAACTCTAAAGTTTCAAGTAACCAAATATTTGGAGAAACTGTTTTTTTTGTTTTTTTTTTGTTTTTTTGTGGTATGCGGGCCTCCCTCTGCTGTGGCCTCTCCCACTGCAGAGCACAGGCCCCGGACGCGCAGGCTCAGCGGCCATGGCTCACGGGCCCAGCCGCTCCGCGGCATGTGGGATCCTCCCAGACCGGGGCGCGAACCCGGTTCCCCTGCATCGGCAGGCGGACGCGCAACCACTGCGCCACCAGGGAAGCCCTGGAGAAACTGTTTTTAAGTAGACATACCATAAAACATAATTATCCCTAAAGGGTTCACCTGAAAACTCTTATCTCATTTACATTTAATTTACTTATAAAAATTTCATCATACCAAGTTATTTTTCTTGCTGACAAATTTTGTAATAGAAATAAGATCTTAGTTGACTTTTAATAAACCGAGGTACAATAAAAGTATTATACTGAATGTCGATGACTCTAAAGAGTCTGTATCACTTAAACTAAGTTTAATACCAAATATTAATTTAATACTGAATATTTCCCAGATCATGTGAACCTGAAATTCATTTGGGTTAGTTTCTTTTATATTTCTGAGACTGTATATAAGTGCTTAATTTCCTTTAAGCCAATTAAGTAGAGCTCATTTACAAATTAATTTTGGCAATACTATTCAGAAGTAAAGACATATATCTGTAACATACACACAGACATATAGACAGATATAATCAGAGATCTCATAGTTTCATTTTAAAACTTAGTCATGAGTCGGGTATTACAATATAAAACTTACTAGTTTATAAATAACAGTTGGAATAAGTTAAGTTTACTCGCTTGGGTTTAAAAGGCCTCTTTTTCCCTCAGTCCCAGGAATTTAAAGATGGTCTAGATAAGAGTAAGATAAGAGTTCTTGAGAGCTCTGGTAGAACATTTACATCTCAAAGATGCAGGGAGAGAAATGCAAGCTCCTCCTAGAAGGACTTCGTGCCCCGAGGGTCAGAATTTTGAAAGATGTTTTATCAAGCTGCCTTTCTCTAACTGCTTATGCAAAAACCAGTTTGGGAATGCCAACAAAAGAGCCCCATCTTGGCCATTTCAGGGAGGATTTCCTTAATTCTTAAGTAAGTAAGTACTTGCAAGTATAAGTTCTGTATGATATGTAAACCTGTCTGGGGTATTGGTCAGGGGTTCTCTGACACCCATTTTTCTTCCGTTTGAGAGACTCTATTTCTCATTTTAAAATTGGTTTGTCAGCATAAAATCACTACTGAAAACTGGTGGGCCGATGTGCGGTTTGTGAGCTTAATTCTTCTAGGCGTCACCCTGAAGTCGTTTTAGCTCTCTTATGTGTCTGGGTTTCTCTTACTGGCAGCCTAAAAATGCTCTGGGGGCCCTGAGCACTGAATGGCCCATTCTTATACGTGCACCCCTGGCTGCATGAGTTTTTAAGGAGTGGCTTTCCCTAGGGACCTGCTGCACTGTGTGAGGACTTCCTCCACCACTCCCATAAATGCCTCAGCTGCCCGAGAAAGCTGTAACCGGCCAGGAGGAGCTGTGTCTCTTATCTTTGGAGCTGAAAGCTCTCCTGTGGTATCTTCACTTTTATTCTGACAGATCCTGGGTAGATGATTTGAGGAAACACATCAGGTCAGCCTCCTACCTAATCACCCAGTCTGAGCCTTCCCAGTGTCTTTCAAATGGACAAAATCTTCCCGTTCTCTCTCAACTGGGCACTTTCTCAGAATCTTACAAAGGAAAAGTCTTACCCACTACTGAATAAAACTCAGGATTGTCAACCAAGACAGGAGATCCGAGACCAGGAGAGACTCAGCCAAATTCGTCTGGACTCTCCAGGGAGGCGCAAGGGCCCTTGCTGGTACCAAGGTCCAGATCCTTGGAGAGTTCACGTGAAGGAGAAAAGCCTGCTCTGGGTCCCTTCATGGTTGCCAGAACTCCTGACTGAAATAAAAATGCACAACATGAGAGGTGTGATTCTGGGGTTTCTTCAGGGGGCCTTACTGAGGACTGTAGCCTCTCAGATAGCTCGGAGGAACTGCTCCGAAGAGGTAGGGAAAGAGCCAATATACGTGAATTGTTTTGGCTGGGAAATGCATACAGTCAAACATACATCTTGGTGAAAGATTACTGCTAATCACAAAAAAACCCTCAGATATCTCAAGTTAATGATTTTAGTGCTTATTTATGTGTGGGAGGATGCAAGAATCTGGTGTCATTGAAATTCTTCCTAATATGCATCTTAACTGTCTAGGTACCAAAAAACACAGAATGTTTCATCCTGTTTTTCATGCTGAATTCCCTTCAGCGTGTGCCGTAGGTCAGTGACTGCGGTGGCTTATGACTTGATACTTACAGAACTGGATAGCAGGCAACATGCTTTGTTTTGCAGGCTTTGTCTAATGGGTTTCAGGAAAGCAGTGTATTGTCTGCACTGTGCGAACTTTCAGCATCTATAGTTAGGATGTACAATAATCTTTTTACATTGGTGGCTTTTATTTTTAAAACTGAACATTTACCCCATTTTAAAGATGAGAAAAGAGAGGCTTAGATACAGGGCATGGCAGACCCTGGACTTGAACCCCCGTCTACCCCACTATCCACCATATTACATGGCCTGCTGCTTATTGTTTTATGCTGGTCTCAGCCTATCAATAACCAGTGTTGTGCCTGGACCAGTCCTTGTGGTTCTGATGTGATTGCAAGGTGCCCTTCAGAAATAACCATCAGGACACTTTGGAAAAAAAAATAAAGGTATATTACTTACAAGACCTGGAAATTACATGGCACACCGGGGCCACACAGTAAGGTGGTTGGGTCAAGGGTGGTGGAGAGAAAGCAAGAGAGTGGGAGTGGTGGTCTGGGGTTCTGCTTTTTTGGGGGTTTGACAGTGGGGCCCGAGGGTTTCACGGGCTCACTCTTTGTAAATTTAAAACATAAGAGCAGGAATTTAATGCGTGGGAAGAGAAACAAAAACAAGTGGCCCGAATGGTCAGTTATCAAAATCGACCAAGATCTTTGAAAGGAACTTCAGCAGGGAGAGGCGGCCTGGCTGTGTGGCTGGCAACGTGTTTATTCTTCTCCATTAGCTATCTTCTTCGAAGCGGATGCTTGCACAGCCAGAGCGCTTGCATTACAAAAACAGGAAAAAAAAAAACCCAGACTGTCAGGGCTCATACTACAGTTAGTTATCGGTGTAGATTGGTTAATTATTGGTGACCAGATCTGCCTGGAGGAAACCCAAAATGTTCACATTGTAGTTTTGTGAAGTGTAGTATATTACAGAGGATACGTGGAAAGTATCTGTCTTCAAAGTGTCTGAATTTTTAGAAAAAAAATGTAAACACACAAAAGCACTAAACTAATATGACAAACTTCTGTGTATCTGTGATCAAAGTTTAAACAGATAGTATTTGCTTCAGGTTTTTTAAAAAAAGAATTACTGAAGCCCCTGAAATTCTTTCTGTACGTCCCCTTAATCCTATTCCTCTCCTCTCATCCTCCTTTCCTACACAGAGAAAACGCTTATGAATTTTATGCATATTCTTTCATGTTTTTATATTTTTATAATATGTGTATTAAGACAAAGATCTTTTTACATAATACTTTTATTAAATACACACATTTTATATATATGTCCTATACATAATTTCATACTCATACACAAAATCTCATAGCCATAAACAATGTAATAATCACTAACATTTACAAGGCGGCCTCAGTTCTAAGAACTTGACATGTATTAACTCATTTAATTTTAATAATAGTCCCATGAGTTATGTACTCTTATTCTCCCCATTTTACAGATGAAAAGGGTGAGGCACAGAGAGATTAAATAACTTGCCCGAGGGTCACAAGCCATAAGTGGCGGAGCCACTGTCTCTTATAGATAATAATGTTTTAAGTGTTAAAGAAACAACTTACAAAAAAAAAAAAAAAAAAAAGAAACAACTTACATAAGTGCTATTATATTGTACTTAACATTCAAAAACTTGTTTTTACTCAGCATTGTTCTTGAGATTCTATTCCTTTGGACAAAAATTCCATAAAGTGCTATGCTTTATGGTTTCCATCATATGACTTTACTGTCTTTTTCTTTGTCCATTCTCATATTAATGGATATTTAGTTTTGTTTCTCCCAATTTTCTGTATTACAAGAGAATGCTGCAACGAACACCCCTGTACTTGTCTTCTTGTACACTCATGTGAGGAGTCTGTCTGGGGCACTAGCTGGTAGTAGAGTAGCTGGGTTAAAGGGTATTTACTTTTTCAACTTTTCCAGGTATTGGCAACTTTTTCTCCCAGATGTTTATGCCTCAGTGCACAGATTACATTCCCACTAGTCAGAGATGGAATATACATACAGACGATGGCCAGACCATATATAAAAAGGGCATTCTGACAGAGAAAGACAGATATCATATGATATCACTTGTATGTGGAATCTAACCAAAAAAATGATATACATGAACCTATAAAACAGAAACAGACTCACAGGCATAGAAAACAAACTGATGGTCACCAAGGGGGATGGTGGGGGGAGAGATAAATTAGGAGTTTGGGATTAACAGATACACACTACTATTTATATAACAGATAAACAACAAGGACCTACTGTACAGCACAGGGAACTATAGTGATATATCTTGTAATAACCTATAATGGAAAAGAATCTGAAAAAGAATATTTATATATATCATATATATATCGTATATATATATATAATTGAATCACTTTGCTGTACACCTGAAACTAACACAACATTCAAAATTAACTACAATTTTTTTTTAAATGGGTAAAAAAAAAAAAAAAAAATCACAAACCGCCAAAACAAAAACAAAACAAACCAGCACTCTGACCTGTAACCTGCAGAAACCTGCCCAGAAATCCAACTCCTTATCTACAATAAGCAGCCCAGGAAGCCAGCTTGCTTTGAGTCGGCCTTGCAGAAGCTATTGTCGTAATTAGCATTTGACTGATCCTTAGTGAGATGGAGCCATTGTATTAAGACAGTTCTTTCCAGAGGTGATTAAGGGATTTATAGTAAGGTGTTAGGAAATTACCTTTTAAAGTAGGGGAGGGTACAAATGTCAGGTGGGTTTAGCTTTATTCATTTTTGAAGGGAAAGGAAGTAGTCTAGAACCATTATCTTAGACCTTTTCTTTTAAGCAGAAAAAGTCTTATGTTTTTCTTAACTAAATTATGTAGGACCATAAACAAGATGAAAACTGGAACACCTCAGGTAAAATAGTCAGTAGTATGGTTCCACCCCCCTGGCCCCCTCCCCCGCCCCCAGATCACCTGAGACCCCCTCGGAGGAATCCTAGGGCTGGGTGGTAACCTACGAGATGCTGTAGGACGCCTCCTGGTGAGAGCGTGTGATGAGATTGTTCTTCTCTCTCCGCCTCAGTTGGAAGGGGAACTTGATAAATTCGACAAGACTTTGGACTAAACGTCTTCTGTTTCTTTGGTCTCCCGGCAGGCGGGAATTCGTGGATGCGTACGTGAATTACGTTTTCCACATCTCAGTTCATGAATGGTACGCAGCTTTCTCCAGCGGCTTCCTAAAGGTGTGTGGTGGCAAAGTGCTTGAGCTCTTCCAGCCTTCAGAACTGAGGGCCATGATGGTGGGGAACAGCAGCTACAACTGGGAGGAACTGGAGGAGGTAAGCCTACAAGGTGCAGTCTTTTACCTCTGAGGAAGCAGCACCGGCCCGGGCACCGTACCCAGAGCCTGGTCTCTTTCTCAAGTATTCTGTGGTCAAGTAGGATTTGGAGGCCTCCTGCGTCTCCGTGGTTATTTCTTACTCTCCAGTGCAAATGGTATACAGATATCTGTCCACTTGTAACACTCTTCTGGAAGGTAATGTCTCTCCTTTTGTCTTTTTTGGGCAGACTGCCGTCTACAAGGGCGATTACTCAGCTGCACACCCCACTGTGAAACTATTTTGGGAAACATTTCATGAGTTCCCATTGGAAAAGAAGAAGAAGTTTCTCTGTAAGTAATATCAAGTATGGGATTTATCCACATTTCAGTTTTGCACATGGTATAGGACGGTATACTCCATGGTGAAGTTCAACTCTTTTAAATGGTAAAGGGTAAGGAAGGAAATATATTCACATTTTTTGTCTTAGTGATATCTGAGGCCCAACAGGTTGTTAATCCTTATTTGTTGTGTAACGGGGTGGGTTGCATGAAAGGAAGAAAAGCATTCCACTGATTTTTAATTGCTCTAAAAATACTAGTTATTTTATATGAAGGTGATGCCGTTAAGTATTACATTGATGAAATCGAATTGTTTGGATTAACCTCCCTTATCTTTCTAGCCTTTTGAAAATATTAGTGTCTACTGCAGATGTAACTGGGGAGATGTGATTTATAATAGCTGTATTGAGATTCAATTCACACACACATACTGTTACAATTCAGCCATTCAAAGTATACAGTTCCGTGGTTTTTAGTCTATTCAGAGTTGTGAAACTATCAGTTAATTTTAGAACACGTTCATCACCCCAAGAAGAAACACTATACCCATTAGCAGTCTTTCCCCACTTCCTCCCAGCCTCTCCCACCCCTTACCAACTCTGTCTCTCTGGGTTCGCCTGTTCTGGATATTTCATATAGATGGAATCATACAATAAATGGTCCTTTGTGACTGGCTGGATGACGTTTGAGAATGGTAGTACATTTGGAAAGGAAAATGAAGTCTAATTTACATGAACAAATTGCCCTTTTAAAAATAGTAGAAATCTTTGTGTCATTGTATAATCAGAGTCATAAATTAGCCATCGAATAGCATAACATTTTTATCAATATAAAATGAAAAAAACAGAGTTTGAAAGGCAGTCTCTTTTGCTTTTTAAGAATGAGCATATATTAGTATTAATGCAAGATTTACCCCCCGATACTACTGCTCCCGTGGAGTAAGGATGAGAGGAAGCGGAGATCTTACAAAAGGATTCCTAAAAAGAGCCCTGCTTCCCCTCTGCCCAGTTGCATGGGCCCTTGAGAAATAGCGGCATATGAGTCAAAATGACAGGATAAGATCTGCCAGTGGATCTTGTGGAACTGTGAGAGTCATGAGGTGCTTGCCCTTGGTCTGGGGATTTCCTTAAAGAAGATGTTTTTCCGTTCAGAGACCATTAGACTTTCATACATTTTTATTAACTTTACAGATTTGGCAAGAATGTTTATGTATCGTAGCCTCGGGTGGTGACAGGTTATTTGAAAGTGCTCCTTAACTAATGATTGCATTGTATCGATAGTTAACTTTCCAGCAGTTCAACAAAGAAGGTTATCTAGTGCTGGAAAACAGGAAAAGACAGCTGGGTTGGTCTTTTTTTTCCCTCCAAGTCATGAGTGTGTCACAAGAGGGAAATGTCTCATATAATGTCAGTGTCAGATCTTCTGGTTTAAGAAAAATGGAGAGACAGGGAAAAGTCAAGCAAACAGATCCCGAATGGAAATTCACCAGCCAAGGGGGTATAATAGGCACAGACACTTGAGGGGAGAGGAGACCCTGTAGTCTTCTTCCTGGTTTCTGAGGTCAGCTCTTTGCCTAGGTCAGCAATTCCCTTCCTCTTTGATTTTATTAGGCCATACATTTCACTGAGGCCATTTTTTATTTGGGGGCATTTTTGAGCATCTTTCCATTGGATGGATGCTTTGTGTCAGTGTATAATTAGGGTCTGAAATTAGCCAATGAAAAGTATAGACTTTTTGTCCATATAAAACCAAAACACAGGGTTTGAAAGGCAACCTCTTGCTTTATCAGTGAGCATTTATTAATATTAATACAACACATACTGGCACAAAAAAGTGGTTGTACTTCTCACGTGAGCCACAGGGTGGCACCCCTTCCCTTCCGTGCCTCCCTGGGCTACAGAGAGCCGCTCCCCATTTACCTAGCTGGTGTTTCCCGTTCTCTTTCTCCGCAGTGTTCCTGACAGGCAGCGATCGCATCCCCATCTACGGCATGGCCAGCCTGCAGATTGTCATCCAGTCCACGGCCAGTGGGGAGGAGTACTTGCCCGTGGCCCACACTTGCTACAACCTTCTTGACCTCCCCAAGTACAGCAGCAAAGAGGTCCTGTGTGCACGGCTGACCCAGGCCCTTGACAACTACGAGGGGTTCAGTTTGGCCTGAGGCTCCCCAGCTTGCCCCAGATTCCCCTTCCTTCCTCCACGTCCACACTGAGGCCCATACAGAAAATCATGGGGAGTGAGTTCTGGTTTTTTTTTTAAATTGTATAAGTGGGTTGGAACTTTTGAATCCTGAACCCGATTGATGCATTTCTGGGGTGGTAAGCAGTGACCTTTTTGAAAAACCAGGGGTTAGGGATGGGGTGAAAACTGGCCCTTGTCTGGGAAGCGATTTTGTTTCTAAACCCAGTTCCCCATTGTTCCTTCACTTGTGACTATGTTGTACTCTGCTGGATAAAAGGGCAGGGGATTTCTTTTTTTTTTTTTTTTTTTTTTTTTTTTTTTGGCGGTACGTGGGCCTCTCACTGCTGTGGCCTCTCCCGTCGCGGAGCACAGGCTCCGGACGCGCAGGCGCAGTGGCCCTGGCTCACGGGCCCAGCCGCTCCGCGGCACATGGGATCCTCCCGGACCGGGGCGCGAACCTGCGTCCCCCGCATCGGCGGGCGGACCCCCAACCGCTGCGCCCCTGGGGCGGCCCGAGGTAGTGGATTTTTAAACTCGCATTCCCCAAATGTCTCTCTCAGCCCTGATCTTTCCTCATGATGCTTCCTTGTCTTCCTAACTTCTCATTCCTCTGCAAGAATGATTTGACTGACCTGTCCTTTCTCACCTGCACATGCAAAACATCTTCTTTCTCTGCAGCCTTGGAAATGCTCCTGGCTTGTTGCCGTCCAACCCTAAGGACTAAGAAGGAAAGGATTACTTCAGAAATTCCCAAGCCCAACAAGCTGAATCTGGGTCCATGACTTTGGCGGAACTCTTGCGAAATTATGGGAGGCTTTCATAAACCTGCCTTGCCTAAAAAAACAGTTCTTGAGGGACTGGCCATCTCCCTGTGGCTCTGCCTATTCCCGGCCCTCCTCAAAGGGGTGCAGAGCTGCTTAGCTTTGCAGCTGAGCAGAATTCTGTCTGGTGGCCCCGCCAAGCCCTTTTGACAACAAGATGAGGTAACAGGCCCTCACCCTCTTGCATCATTTTGCTTTTGGAGCAGGTTGCATTAATTTTCTAAGGAGTATTTTCTCCCAGAAAAGTAGAATAAATGTCTTATCCTTTTCCCTATCACCTTCTGTCTCTCCCACGTCCTCTCTCCTCCCCACCCTCCTGCTTTTCTCTTCACTCCATCCCATTCTTTGTTACCTGACTTAATGTCCCTTCCTCTCCTCTCCTCCTAGTGGATGCATGCAGTCTATTTTAGTTTTCTATTTAAATCGCAAAATTTCTACTCAGTTTTTTTTTTTTCCTCTTCCCTAACTGCTAAGACTTAAGGACATTCTTTATTATGGAACTTTTGTTTATTGCATTTGAAATGTGTGTTTACAGTGGGATTTCAGGAGGGATTGTGTTTGAAGCAAATATATGTATTTCAGAGGTCATGACACACTCAACCTTCTTCATGGGATAAGAAAATTCTACATGAGCAAAGAGTCCATGTCAGCCTAGTTTTAAATTCCTAGTCACTAGAGAAAAGACTTATGTATATAAAATGAAGTATTTATGAACCGTGAGACAGCATCAAATCTCAGTGAAGGATTGTAGATTTTTTGCTTTTTGTTTTTAAAACTTAGTCCAATTGCTAAATTGGTAGTTTTTCAGTCTTTATAATACAAGATTTAAAAAGATATACAGTTATATGAAATGTTTATTTTCTACGTGTGTGCATATAGCTCAATATTATGCAATAAATTTGCTGTTTTAACGTAACTGGAACTATTTCTTCTTGTACTTGCAGAATGGGTAGCTTGCTTTCGGTAGAAGAATTAAGTCGTCTACCCGAGTAATCTAATAGAAGGTCACATTTGCTTTCCTGCCACAAGAGAGTAGACCCAGCTGCTGGGAAGATGAAGAGGAGAACAGGGTAGGGGGGAGCATATGGCATTAAGGATGGATGGGCTTTCTGAAGCTTCTGATGGGTGAAAAGGCATTTCTCACGGAGGGGAAGGCCTTAGCAAGGGCTTGAACATGGGGGCATATTTAAGGAAGGGCCAGGAACAATTCGAAGGGAGCATCAGAGGAAACAGAATAATGGTAAATAAGAAAGACTGGGGAGAAAGACAGTACGCTTGGGGCTGAGGAACCAGGCTAAGCCTTGGACCTTCAAAATGTTCAGAGCCTTGGGGTGGGGGAAGGAGGCAGTGATATGAGTTGAGCCTGGTTTTGAGAAAATGCGGATGAGGGTACATGTGGAGGAATGGAGCGGGAAGGACAGCAGCTGAGAGCAGCGGGGTGGCAGCCGTGGAACGAGAAGAGCTGTGCAGGAGAGAGAGATGGGAGGCGTGGAGCCTTAAGGGAAGAGGAGAAATTAAAAGTGAATCTAAGACTTATTAATCTAATGGCTGATGCTAATTAGCCCACTTATACACAGCAAACAAATTTTTCCATAAGTTTTAAAAAGGATTACCATGTACTGTTTTTACCAGACTTAATAGATGGTTTAAAGAGGGCAGTGGCTTTCCATTAACAAGTTCCATTCAACACACGCTCAGGAGCATACATAAGGGCTCAGTTTGCAGGACAAAAAAGCCTGTTACCTTTAATTTTGAATGAAAATAGCCAAGTTATTTTAAATTTGAGGGGGTGGGGGGTCTTCAGAATCCTCATCCACGAAACAAGGAGATTGGACCAGATAATTTCTAAGGTCACTGAGCTCTAACATTACTGTACATAGAGGTGCTCAATAAATTCTTCTAAATGTTTGTTGCATGAATGAAATTCTGTGCTGCTTTTCTAAAAACTATTTTTCTGGCATATTCTCCTCTTTTTTCCTTTATCACTATTGCTTTAGAAGACTCTTTAGGTAGGTATTTCTAGATTTACCTACCCACCTACCTACTTAACTTCCCTCACCTGCAGACAAACATTTGGAAGTTTCTTCACTGTTTTCAGAAATGTACCTATTTAATGAAGAAATAATCTCATTAAAATAAGGCAACTTTTGGTGGGTGGGATTTAATGAAAGTGTAACCAGGCAATTTAGCCAATTGTGATAGCTCCCGCTCCGTGTGAAAGCTTTCTGATGACTAGAAAGGTTCTCTGTTAATAATCCCGGAGAGCCAGGGTTGGCAGCTACAGCCTGTGAGCTAAAATGGGTTTTACATTTTTAAAAGGGTTGGGAAAAGATATGTGACAGCAATTATCTGGCCTATAAAGCCTAGCAAACATGTTAACATCTGGCCCTTTACAGAAAAAGACTTGCTCCAACTCTTTGAGACCAGACTTGCAGGAATCACAGTAACAGAGTTGATAACTTACTTACTTACTGAAGTGTCAGGAGGAACTCGGTCATAGCTGACGTTGAACTAGAGAGAAATTTCTGGGCCTTTCTGCCACAGGGGTAAGAAAATCAAGCTTTGTCTAAGATTAACCCACAGAAATAGGCATCAAGGTTTTGACTGTGATAACTACCAGGTATTGATTGTAGGCCAGACCCTGCACCAAGCATTATCTATCTATGCGCTATTCAGTTTAATTGCTACCACTGCCCTCCTGGCTTGACCATTTACTAGCTGTGTGGCCTTGGGCAGGTTTCTTAACCTCTCTGTAGCTCATTTTCTTCCTATTTAAAATGGGAATAAAAATAATGCCTTCCTCATGGAGTTGTAATGAGAATTAAATGGATTAATTAATGGAAAGCACACAGAACAGTGCCTAGCACATAACAAGCTCTCAGTAACTATAATTTTCATTCTTATCCCGATTCTTCACGTGAAGAAATGAATGTGTAGAGGAAATAACTTGTTCGCTGTCACAGTGGCAGGACGTGAACTTGACCATCCCTCTATATTACGCCCAGCTGCTAGAGTGGGCAGCACCTTTGACCAGGGATGGACAGCTAGAGATGAGGTTTGCCGAGAGCCCAGATACAGAGCCACATTGTGATGTGGCGGGTGACTTCCCTGACCGCCCGTCTGCAAGTGGCCATAGTGCAATAAGCTTTGTTTTCCTGCCACTGTGCAGTGCAGTGAGGCAATTCTACGATCATGAGACTAAAATACTGATCGGATGTGTGGTTTCTATGTCATCTGCTGTGGCTCTCATTGGAGCTAGCGTCTGTGGGCATTTAGTTGTCAGCCTAGTACCTGTTAACTTCTCCCAGACCATAGTTTGGAAGTGATGGTCAAGTGGTAGATTGCAAGCTGGTGAACATGTGGAGGTGTGCTAGGGGTGTGGTGTTCCTGGAGCGGCTGCTGGAGCTCCATGCCCCTCTTCCCACATACCTTGCTCTGTGTATCTCTCCCATCTGGCTGTTCCTGAGTTGTAGGACTGGAGGTGACGCTGCCTGAGTGGCAGTGCAGGATACCCAGCCTCCCTTCTTCCACAAAGATCAACATTTAGCCGTCTATCCATGAACAAAACCAGCTCTGGGGGCACTCTGGAACCCACTTAAGAAACTTCAGTAATGCAGTTGAACATAAAACCTGAGAATAACCTACAAGAAGGGGAAGGCAGCTTCGTTCTGCCTGCGTCATCCCATCCCCAAAGCCAGCAGTGCTCAGCACCAAGAGGGAGCGCCCAGCTAGAAAGAGGACCCTTCACTGGGAAAGGGGGAGGGGGGCGAGTGACCAGCTCCCCCTGCCTTTCGGGGCACCTTATGAAGGTCCCCCTTCAGTTTCGCCCCACTCACTCAGAGATCGGCAAAGCTGAGACACATAGAAATGGGGGACAAGGGACAAGGAAGAAAAAGCAGGGGCTCCCAGAAGCAGGCACAGAGCGGGAGCAGCTGTGGTTCCGAGACACCTGCTCCACAGACAAATCCAGCAGCTGTCACCACTGAAGAGACCAAGAGACAGCACAACCCCCATGGACCCCACAGGTATTTGCGTTCCCTGACATCAGCCACCTCAGTCCTTCCCAGCCCGCCCCACTCTGGCCCCCGCCAGAGCTCAGGTGCCACACGAGCAGCCAGTCCAGGCCTCTGTGTGAGTACAAGACACCAGCCCACATGCCCCATCGCCATGTGTGCGCTTTTGCACACTGCCAGCCTGACACCTGACGCTGGCCTCCACTGCGGGGTGCGCACCCAGGGGGAGACTGTGCGGCCACGGGAGAGCATGCAGCCAGCCAGGGACCCTTGCAGCTGCCAGCGTGCCCACAGGTGGCCCTGGCCCTTGCCGCCTGCCCCGGCACCCGCCGCTAGGTGTGTGTCTGCAACTGGCCCCTGCCACTGCATAGGCATCCGTAGCTGGTTCCCGCAGCGGAGCGTGCACACACCACCGGCCCCGGCCACCACACTGCCTGTCCTGGTCCTTGGACCGGGGGCTGCCGCTGAGGACCCCAAGCACCACTGCAGCCCTTGCGGACCCCCTGCAGCATTCATCAAGGACCATTCACTTGCTGATGCTGTGACCCCAGCAACCTGAGCCAGAGAGATCATGCCCCTCCCCTCCCACCCACTGCTGCCACTCAACCCCACACTTGGTACCCTGCACCACTAGACCTGGGGTCACAGCATGTAGTGTGCTCCACCAACGTGTGAAAGTCTTCACTTACCAAAGTCGGTCCATAATGTCTGGAAGAGGTGACGGCTACTTCAAATGCACAGACACCTGTGAAAGGCTATAGGGATCATGAAGAATCAGGGAAATATGTCTCCACCAAAGGAATACAGTAAACTTCCAGGAACTGGCCCTAAAGAAATGGAGATCCAGGAGATTGCCTGATAAAGGATTTAAAATAATTGTCTAAGGATGCTCAGAGAGCTACAAGAGAACAGAAAAACACTTTAATGATATCTGGAAAATAGTACAAGAACAAATAAGATGTACATCAAAGAGAAGATCTGAAAAAAAATTTTGGAGCTGAAGAACACAATAATTGAATTGAAGAATTCAAGAGAGACCTTCAACATCAGACCTGAACAAGAAGAAGAAAGAATCAATGAGACAGATCAATTGAAAGGAGCCAATCAGAGAAGCAAAAAGAAAAAAAGAATGAAAAGGACTGAAGAACACCTATAAGACTTAGGGGGACACCATTAAAAAAACACTGTACATATCACTGGAATTACAGAAGGAGAAGAGGTGGAGAAAGAGGTAGAAAGCTTATTTAAAGAAATAATGGCTGAGAATTTCTCTCTCAGACCTGGGAGAAATTTGGACTTCCAAGTTCATGAAACTAATAGGCTTATTTTCAATCTAAAATGATCTCCTCCAAGATACATAAAAAAATGGTCTAAAATCAAAACCAGGGAATTTTAGAGCAGCAAGAGAAGAAAAAATCTTGTACAAGGGAACCCCCATAAGGAAATCAGATTTCCCAGTAGAGACCTTGCAGGCCAGGAGAGAATGGGATAATATATTCAAGTACTGAAAGAAAAAAACCTGCCAACCAAGAATACCTTACCCAGCAAAGTTGTCCTTCAGAAATGAAGGTGAGATAAAGACTCTCCCTAACAAACAAAAATTGAGGGAGTTCACCACCACTAGACCTTACTTATAAAAAAAATGCTGAAAGGAATTCTTCAAGCTGAAATGAAAGGATACCGGTTAGTAACATGAAAACATAAAAATATACAACATACTGGTTAAGATAAGTATGTAGTCAGATTCAGAATACTCTAATACTGTAATATGGTAGTGTGTTAATTACTTAACTCCAGTATAAAGGTTAAAGGACAAAAGTATTTAAAAAAGCTATAGCTACAATAATTTGTTAATTAACACATAATATAAAATATAAATTGTGACATCAGAAACATAAAAGAGGGAAAGTAAAAGGGTAGAGGTTTTGTATGCAATCAACATTAAATTATCAGCCTAAAATAGACTATTATAAGTTATTTTATGTAAGCCTCATGGTAATAACAAAGCAAAAGCCTACAGCAGATTCACAAAAGATAAAGAGGAAACTAAAGCATAATTACTATGGAAAATCATCTCACAAAGGTAGGCAGAAAGAGAGGAAGAAAGTAACAAAGGGACTGCGAAAAAGCCAGAAAACAAAAGGATGGCATTAGTAGGTCTTTACCTATCAATAATTTTTCAATATAAATGTATTGAATTCTCAAAAGACAAAGAGTGGCTGGATGGATAAAAAAAACAAAACTCAACTATATGCTGCCTACAAGAGACTCACTTCAGCTTTAAGGACACACACAAGCTCAAAATGAAGGTGTGGGAAAAGATACTTATGCAAGCGAAAACCACAAGAGAGCAGGGATAGCTATACTTATATCCGACAAACTAGACTTTAAGCCAAAAATGGTAACAAGAGACAAAGAAGATCTTAAGCCAAAAATGGTAACAAGAGACAAAGAAGATCATATAATGACAAAGAGGTCAGTTTATCAAGAGGATATAACAGTTGTAAATATATAGTCACCTAACATTGGAGCTAAATATATTAAAATACTAACAGATGTGAAAGGAGAAATAGATGACAATACAATAATAGTTAAGGACTTCAGTATCCCACTTTTAACAAAGGATAGATCATCCAGACAGAAAATCAATAAAGAAACATTGGACTTGAACCATACTTTAGACCAAATTAGTTAAACAGATATATACAGAACATTCCATCCAACAGAAACAAAACACACATTCTTCTCAAATGCACATGGAACAGTCTCCACAATAGGTCACAAAACAAGTCTTAGCAAATTTAAGATTGAAATCATACCAAGTATCTTTTCCAACCACAGTGGTATGAAACTAGAAATCAATAAGAAGAAGAAAGCTGAAAATTTCACATACATGTGGAAATCAACACACTCCTGATCAAACAGTGGGTCACAGAGGAAATCAAAAGGAAAATAAAAAACACCTTGAATCAAACAAAAATTAAAACACTTCATACCAAAACCTGTGGGATGCATCAAGAGCAGTTTTAAGAGAAGTTTATAGAAATAAATGTCTACATTAAGAGAAAAAGATCTCAAACAACCTAATTTTACCCCTTAAGGAAGTAGAAAAAGAAGAAACTAAGCCCAAAGTTAGCAGAAGGAAGGGAATAATATAAATAAATGAAATAGAGAACAAAAAATTATAGAAAAGATCAATGAAATTAAGAGCTGGTTTTTGAAAGATAAAATTGACAAACTTTTAGCTAGATTAAGAAAAAAAAAAGAGAGAAGGGCTTCCCTAGTGGTGCAGTGGTTGAGAATCCACCTGCCAATGCAGGGAACGCGGGTTCAATCCCTGGTCTAGGAAGATCCCACATGCCATGGAGCAACTAAGCCCACGAGCCACAACTAATGAGCCTGCGTGCCTAGATCCTGTGCTTCGCAACAGGAGGAGCCACTGCAATGTGAAGCCCGTGCACTGCAATGAAGAGTAGCCCCCACTCACCGCACCTAGAGAAAGCCCGCGTGCAGCAACGAAGACCCAACTCAGCCAAAAATAAATAAAATTTATTTAAAAAAGGAAAAAAAGAGAAGACTCAAACAGATAACATTATAAATGAAAGAGGAGACATTGCAATGGATACCACAGAAATACAAAGGATCATAAGAGACTATTACAATCACACACCTACAAATTAGATAACCTAGAAGAAACAGATAAATACCTAGAAACAGGACACTAAAACTCTTAGAGGAAAACACAGAACACTCTTTGACATAAATCGCACAAGATCTTTTTTGATCCACCTCCTAGAGCAATGAAAATAAAATCAAACAAATAGGATCTAATTAAACTTAAAAGCTTTTGCACAGCAAAGGAAACCATAAAAAGAAAAAAAAAACCTCAGAAGGGGAGAAAATATTTGGAAACAAAGCAACTGACAAGGGATTAATCTCCAAAATATACAAGCAGCTCCTGAAGCTCAGTATCAAAAAAATAATCAGTCATAAAATGGGCAGAAGATCTAAACCGACATCTCTCCAAAGAAGACATACAGAGGCACATGAAAAGATGCTCATCACTAATTATCAGAGAAATGCAAA
>NC_041220.1:9513002-9518912 GCF_002837175.3 Physeter macrocephalus
AAAACTAAAAATACAACTACCATATGACCCAGCAATCCCACTCCTAGGCATATACCCAGAGAAAACCATAATTCGAAAAGATAAATGCACCCCAATGTTCACTGCAGCACTATTTACAATAGCCAGGACATGGAAGCAACCTAAATGTCCATTGACAGAGGAATGGATAAAGAAGATGTGGTACATATATACAATGGGATACTACTCAGCCATAAAAAAGAACAAAATAATGCCATTTGCAGCAACATGGATGGACCAAGAGACTGTCATAGTGAGTGAAGGAAGTCAGACATAGACAAATATCATATGATATTGCTTATATGTGGAATCTAAAAAAGGTACAAATGAACTTATTTACAAAACAGAAGTAGAGTCACGGATGTAGAAAACAAACATGGTTATCAGGGGATAAGAGGGGGGAGGGATAAATTGGGAGATTGGGATTGACATATACACACTACTATACATAAAATAGATAACTAATAAGAACCTACTGTATAGCCAAGGGAACTCTACTCAATACTCAGTACTCTGTAATGACCTATATAGGAAAAAGATCTAAAAAAAGAATGGATATATGTATATGTATAACTGATTCACTTTGCTGTACACCTGAAACTAACACAGTATTGTAAATCAACTATACTCCAAAAAAATTTTTTTTAATGAGATGTAGAAGTCAGAGGTATAAAAAAAAAAATCAACTGAATCACTTAGAGAAAATTTGGCCATAAAATGAGCAGATGATATAATTTATAAGAATAGCTTAAGTTCTTTAAAACTTATTGTTCTCATAACCATACTTTAAAAGTATGTTTTTGAAATCATGCTCACTAACACCCAATAAAGCTCAGGATGTGTGTGAAACAAAAAAAAAAAACAAAAAAAAACTTCATGGGACTTCCCTGGTGGTCCAATGGTTAAGACTTTGCCTTCGAATGCAGGGGCCGTGGGTCCGATCCCTGGTTGAGGAGCTAAGATCCCACATGCCTCGTGGCCAAAAAAACCCAACAAACCATAAAACAGAAGCACAACGTTGTAACATATTCAATAAAGACTTTAAAAAATGGTCCACATCGGGCTTCCCTGGTGGCGCAGTGGTTGAGGGTCCGCCTGCCGATGCAGGGGACGCGGGTTTGTGCCCCGGTCTGGGAGGATCCCACGTGCCGCGGAGCGGCTGGGCCCGTGAGCCATGGCCGCTGAACCTGCGCAAAAAAAAAAAAAAAAAGGTCCACATCAAAAAGAATCCTAAAAAAAACCTTCAGATGTCCATCAATTAAAAAAAAACAAACAAAACTTAGAAACATACAACCTACCAAGGCTGAATCATGAAAAAAATAGAAAATCCAAACTAGTAATGAGGAAGGAGATTGAATCAATAATCAAAAACCTCCCAATAAGAAAACCATAGACCAGATGGTTTCACCAGTGAATTCTACCAAACATTTAAAGAGGAATTAATGTCAATCCTTCTCAAACAGGGAACACTCCAAAACTCATTTTATGAGGGTAGCATAACCTTGGTACCAAAGCCAGATAAGGACACTGTAAGGAAAGATAACTACAGACCAATATCCCTGATGAATATAAATGCAAAAATTCTCAACACAATATTTGCAAACTGAATTCAATAGCACATTAAAACAATCATACACCATGGTCAAGCAGGATTTATTCCTGGAATGCAAGGATGATTCAATGTATGCAAATCAATAAATGTGATACATCTGATTAATAGAAGGAAAGATAAACTCACATGATCCTTTCAATAGATGCAAAAAAAGCATTTGACAAACGACAATATCCTTTCATGAAAAAAACTCTCAACAAATTGGGAACAGAAGGAACATACCTCAACATAATATATGATAAGTCCACAGCTAACATTATACTCAATGTTCAAAAGTTGAAAGCTTTTCCTTTAAGATCATGAACCAGTTAAGGGAGACCATTCTCACCCCTCCTATTCAACACAGTACTGGAAATCCTAACCAGAGAAATCAGGCAAGGAAAAAAAGACATCTAAATCAGAAAGGAAGAAGTAAAACTGTCATTGTTTGCAGATGATATGATCTTATATATAAAAATTCCTAATGACTGCACCAAGAAAAGCTAGAACTAATCGAGGAATTCAGTAATATTATAGGACACAAAATCAACATACAGGAATCAGTTGTGTTTCTATATACTAACAATGAAATATCTGCAAAAGAAAAAAAGAAGACAATCCCTTTAATAATAACATCAAAAACAATAAAATATTTAGGAATAAATTTAACCAAGGAAGTGAAAGATCTGTACACTGTAAACTACAAGACTTTGGCAAAAAAAAAAAAAAAAAAAAAAATTGAAGAAGACACAAAGAAATGGAAAGAGATCCTATGTTCATGAATCAGAAGAGTTAATATTGTTAAGATGTCCATACTACCCAAAGCCATCTATAGAGTCAATGTGATCCCTATCAAAATCCCAATGGCATTTTTCACAGAAATAGAACAAATAATTTTAAAATTTGTATGGAACCACAAAAGATCCCAAATAGCCAAGGCAATCGTGAGAAAAAAGTATAAATTGGAGGCATCACACATCCTGTTTCAAACTATACTACTATAGCTATAGTAATAACTATTTCAAGCTATACCACAAAGCTATAGCAATTAACATAGTATGGTACTGGCACAAAAAAGAACAAATAGACCAATGGAACAGAATCAAGAGCCTAGAAATAAACTTTTGCATATATGGTTAACTGATATTTGACAGGAAGCCAAGAATACTCAATGGGGAAAGAATAGCCTCTTTAATAAAAGATGTAAAAAAAAATAAATACATGAATGAATGAATGTATGATGTTGGTAAAACTGGATAGTCAAATGCAGAATGAAATTGGACCCCTATCTTACACTAGTCACAAAAATTAACTCAAGATAAAGACTTAAACACAGGACCTGAAACTAAAACTCCCAGAAGAAAACACAGGGAAAAGGCTTCCTGACATTGGTCTTCATGATGATTTTTGGATTTAACACCAAAAGCTCTAGCAACAAAGACAAAACTTGATAAGTGGGATTACATCGAACTAAAATAGCTTCTGCACAGCAAAAGAAACAACCAACAAATAAAAATGCAAACTATGGAATGGAAGAAAATATTTGCAAACCATATATCTGATAAGGAGTTAATATCGAAAATATGTAAATAACTCATACAACTCAATAGCAAAAATAACCAAACAGTTTGATTTTAAAATGGGCAGGAAAACTCAATAAATACATTTTCAAATAAGACATACAAATGGCCAACAGGTACATGAAGAGGTACTCAGCATCACTAAACATCAGGGAAATGCACATCAAAACCACAAGGAGATATTCATCTCACACCTGTTAAAATGGCTGTTATCAAAAAGACAAAAGATAAGTGTTGGTGAAGATGTGGAGAAAAGGGAACCCTTGTGCATTGTTGGTAGGCATCTGAATTCGTATAGCCGCTATGGAAAACATGATGAAGGTTCCTTAAAAAAATAAAAATAGAACTATCGTACGATCCAGCAATCCCACTTCTGGGTATATATCCAAAGAAAATATAAACAGGATCTTGAAGAGATGTCTGCACCCCCATGTTCATTGAAGCATTATTTACAATAGCCAAGATATGGAAACAATGGGTCTGTCAAAGGATGAATGGATAAAGACATTGTGGTGTATATATACCATGGAATATTATTCATAAGAAAGAAGGAAATCTTGCTATTTGTGACAACATGGATGGACCTTGAAAGTATTAGGCTACTTAAGTCAGAGAAAGACCAATACTGTATGATCTCACTTATATGTGAAATCTAAAAAGCCTAACTCATAGGAACAGAGTAGAATGGTAGTTACCAGGGCCTGGGGAGTGGGGAAAATGGGGAGAAGTTGGTCAAAGGATACAAACTTCCAGTTATAAGATGAATACATTCTGGGCATCTAATTAACAGCATAGTGATTATAGTTAATAATACTGCACCATATACTTGAATGTTGCTAAGAGAGTAGATCTTAAATGTTCTAACTACAAAAAAGAATGATAATTATGTAATATGATGGAGGTGTTAGCTAATGCTATGATGGTAATTGCTTTACAATATATTAGTGGTTCAAATCAACCTGTTGTACACCTTAGACTTACACAATGTTACATGTCAATCATATCTCAATACAACCGGAAAAAATAAAGGAAAAAACAGCCAAATCACTGTTAACTGGATGATGGAGAGAAAGGTGGAATGAAGGAGGGCACACAACAGAATGTCAAAACAGATTTGAGGTGCAGCCCAATGAATAGAATGTTTTGTGTTAGGGTCAAGCATAGAAGAGGAAGTATATAAAATCAAGGCTAATATGCAGAATTTTATCATTTCCTCTCAAAAAAGAAATGTAAGTGCTGGTTGCCTCCAGTTTTCTTTGGCTCTTAAAAATGGAGCCAAGCATATTTTAAAACATTTGTTACGTCTCTAGAATATCTAAGAACCTGATGCCCACGTTGCCTTCGTACTACTTAGCTGGGGTTGCTTGAGTTACGAGTCTTCTGGTTTGTGAATGTCTTCATTTTTAAGAGGTGCCTTTGTGGAGCATTGATAGGTGCGTTGGCAGCCTCCACCTGCAGACTTATCTTGGGGAACAGTATCTCACAAAGCTGAGGAGGAGCTTGTGATAAGGAAGACAGTAGGTCCTCATGTCTTCAGAATAGGTGAAAACTCTCCTGCAGATTAGATCAAGGAGAGTCTCCAGTTGGATGTGACACAGAAGCTACAACCATGCCTTTCCAACCCAGGTTAAGGAGGGACTGGCTAACCTCACTTGTGGAGTGAGAAACAGGGATATGCAACAGAATAGGTGCTGGAGGAAGTGTCCACCCCACTGTGGGCAGATTCTTTGCATCTATATTAATAACAGCCTCTCCCACGGATTAGCTGATCCAGGCTTTAGTGTTTTATCTCCTTCTGAAAGTAATGGAGTGTGTACTCCTGAGTTATGTGTGGCATGGAGAAAATTAGTTCAGATGTCAGCATTTTTTTTTTCTTCCAAGAGTGCCTGGATGCTTGACAGGGCGCACAATCATACGGTCTTCAGATCTTTTAAAAGCTGATTTTCCTGGGCCTGACCCCGGGGGAACTGGATACAATCTCTGGTTATTATTGATTCAGTTCCCATTGGTGTTGAACTTCCTGAGAAATTAAATGAGATCTAAAACTCACACACATACACTCCTCAGGTGAAGGGAAACTCGAAACCAGATTAGTTTCACAGTCACCTTTTCTTTAGGATTAGGAGAAAAAGAAAGCCAAAGAGCAGATTTGGAAATAACCCCAATGCCTACAGTGTCATAAGAGGCCCGGGGCTCTTGAGAGCAAAGGTCAACAGCAAGTGCCAATTAGGTACTGGCTCGTGGTCCCAGAGGGACCGGCCTGCCGCTGCCAAAGGCTTCTTGTTAAAAACGCGTCTCCTGACCTTTCGTGCCCGGGCTCTCCCAGGAGCTCAGATGCTGGTGTAGCAGACTCAAGGGCTCTCAAGTTCAAGTTTGGCGGACTGTTCGGAGAAGAGACCTGGAGTTGCTGAATGGGGGGCAGGGCCTCATTCAGTGAGAGGGGAAGGTCATTTGAACCCCAAGCTTGCTCTGTGGCGCTGATGAGGGAGTGGATGGATGGCCCCAGGCCTCTCCCAGTCTCAGCCTTGCCCACAGGCTTGGTGAAACATAGGAAGCTAATTAGGAGCTGGCCGAAATCAGAGCAGCTCTTCTCCCTGGGGTACGCTTCATTTTTAGTTGTTTAAAAATACAGCCTGGGGCTTCCCTGGTGGCGCAGTGGTTGAGAGTCCGCCTGCCGATACAGGGGACACGGGTTCGCGCCCCGGTCCGGGAAGATCCCAC
>NC_041220.1:9518983-9539547 GCF_002837175.3 Physeter macrocephalus
CCCCGGCAGTGAGAGGCCCGCGTACCGCAACAAAAAAAAAAAAAAAAAAAAAAAAATACAGCCTGAGACAGAAATTTCAGGATACCAGGTGCCTAGAAATCAGCTCAAAGGTTGTTGTGTTCCTTCCCTGCACAGAATGCAGGCGATCCCACATCTGTCTCCGCTCAGTTAATTCCTTTGACATGTCTGAGCAGACACGGACCTCCCAAAATGCCCTAGGGAGAAGCTGACTTAGAGGAGTTTGCCCTGCTCCGTGAGGGAAGGGTGTAGCAGCAAAGGTCTCTCGGAGAAAGCTGCACACACGTTTTGATGCAGATTGCTTGAGAAGAGTCAGAATTTTACTTTCCCTGCCAAGAGAATGGGTCAGTGTTCCCACAAAATCCGTCTCACCGGTTAGTGCTGATTTGTGCTTCAAGGGCTGGAGGTGCCCCCTGTTTCTGACTAAGACAAACAAGGGACCAGAGGGCGAGGAGACAGGGGGTGGGGGAAGACAAGCCCTTTCTTGTAGTGATTCAAAATGTCTTGTTTGGACTTCAGCAGAGAAAGAATCTTTGTCTCAATGCTTGGTGATAACAGCCCGCCACCATCCTTTACTGCAGATTTATTGTGTGCTCACTTTATGTTCATCCAAGTAAATTCCCATAATAACCCCGATAAGGGACGTACTCTGATTATTTCCATTTTTTAGATAAAGAAACGGAGACAGGGAGGGTAAGGAATGTGCACAGGTCGCAGAGTGGAGCCATCTGTCTGCGGTCTGGACCTTAAGCATCGAGCAGCATTTGGCCTCCACTGGGATTGTCGTGGACTGTCTCTGTCAACGCGGGATTTGGAACTGATCGGAGATGCTCATTTCCGCAGATACCCCGGATGCTGTCTGCACCCTCTACTTCAAGTGAGGTCTTTGGACCAGCAGCATTGCAGCACCTGGAAGCTTGTCAGAAAAATGCAGATTGTCAGGCCCCCCCAAGGCGACTGTTCTACAAGACCCCTGGCCAGCATTCCAGTTTGAGAAGCCCTGCCCTCTGCTACCAGAGAGAAATAGATCTTTCACTCCCTCCCTGCGTTCCCTCCCCTTTGTCTAATCTTGTCCAGTACTTTTAAGTTCTTCAAAAGTAAAATAGATAGGACTTCCCCGGTGGCGCAATGGTCAAGAATCTGCCTACCAATGCAGGGGACACGGGTTCAAGCCCCGGTCCGGAAAGATCCCACATGTCGCAGAGCAACTAAGCCCGTGCGCCGCAACTACTGAGCCTGCGCTCTAGAGCCCGCGAGCCACAGCTACTGAGCACACGTGCCACAGCTACTGAAGCCCGCATGCCTGGAGCCCGTGCTCCGCAACAAGAGAAGCCACCGTGATGAGAAGCCCGCACATGGCAACAAAGAGTAACCCCGCTCGCCACAACTAGAGAAAGCCCACGCACAGCAACGAAGACCCAACACAGCCAAAAATAAATAAATTTATAAAAAAATATTAAGAAAAAAGTAAAATAGACAAACAAGGACCTACTATCTACACAGGGAACTATATTCAATATCTTGTAATAACCTATAATGGAAAAGAATCTGAAAAAGTATATACATATATATAACTGAATCACTTTGCTGTACACCTGAAACATTATAAATCAACTATACTTCAGTTAAAAAAAGCAACAGTTACAGAAAAATAACAATATCTCAAAATATCTTACCAAGAAGTACTCAACGCTGTAGAACCAGAAGCATGACAAGGATTTCTCAGTATCTTTGAATTGCTTTTGAGAAATTAAAGGAAGATTCAAACGTGTGGAAGATATGAGTTTCAGAATTCACAGTAACATATAATTTATAGACACAAAGGCTCAGCTGAGACATGGAAGTCCAGAGGTCTCGGATTTGGTTCTTGCTGCGTTTTGCACCGGGCCGCGTTCCCCGGAAGATGCCGCACAACTCGGATCCGCCCTGTGGTACAAGCCTTGTTGATGGAGAGGAGCAGTGAGAAGCAAGCTGCCAACAAGCCCAGTTCCTGCCAAAGCCCACTTGTCGGCCTGCCAGCCAGCATTCTGAAAATGCATTTGGGAATTTCTACTTTCAGCTTTTACTGAATATGAAATTCAACTGTGTATTTATAGCCTTGATAAGCTGACCCAGCTTAGGGATAACCCTGATACATTTTGTCTCACAAGATTCAGAATCCATTTCTAGAGGGGGTAATAATGAGGCCATTGAAAGGAGTGACGAGGACTGTCCTCCTCTCCCAACCTCCCCCAGTCGGTCCCTGTTCTGAAATTCCCATTCAGTTCATCCATCGTGCTGCAAACTGATAGAGTAGGGGGAAAAACATTTCCAGGGGAGTCGGGGGAGGCCGTCTGGAGGCTTTTAAACAGGCTGTAGAAGCTGGCGTACTTGGGCCAGCATCACTTTCTAGTCCCTCAGAGGGGCCACAGCAAAATAGGACTTAAGAAAATGAAGGGTCGCTATTCACTGCTTGCCACTCCTGCCTCAGTTTTATTTCTTTGGACCCAGTGTTTCAAAACGTAAGTTACTCACGCGAGCTTCAGTGTTTCTTTAAAAAATTTATATTTATTCCATTTATTTTATTTTTGGCTGTGTTGGGTCCTCGTTGCTGCACGTGGGCTTTTCTCCAGTTACTGCGAGCGGAGGTTACTCTTTCCTGTGGCGCGTGGGCTTCTCACTGCAGTGGCGCCTCCCGTTGCGGAGCACGGGCTCTAGGCGCGTGGGCCTCGGTAGCCGCAGCACGTGAGCTCAGTGGTTGTGGCTCGCGGCTCCAGATCGCAGGCTCAGTAGTTGTGGCGCACGGGCTTAGTTGCTCCGCGGCACGTGGGATCTTCCCGGACCGGGGCTCGAACCCGTGTCCCCTGCGCTGGCAGGCGGATTCTCAGCCATTGCGCCACCAGGGAAGCCCGAGCTTCAGTTCTGACAGCACACCAGGCCACTGTGCCGTCAGCAGTGCTGCGTCTTCACGCTCCGAAGTCAGACAGACCGTAGTTCAAATCCTGGTGTCAGTACTGGGACAAGGTCCTTGCTCCAAGCCTTAATTTTTTTTTTTAAAATTTCAGGTTTAGTATACTTTGAATGTGTACTTGAGTCACTTAAGTCAGGCGTCTATAACACATGCAGCTTAAAGAACACCTGTAGGCCTAACCTCCACCGACCACGAGCTGCTCACCTCACATGACTGCAATGTGCCTTTTCTTCTGTGTCACAGTTTTCTGGTGGCCTCGTTAGCTTCAGAGCAGCGAGTGGTTCACATATGTGCCTGTGATGGCCTCCGAGACTTTGGAAATGTACTTAAACAGTTGTTTTTCTCAATGCCTTTCTTTCTGCACCCCTCCAGCCCCTTCCATGAATTGCTTCAAAGGCAGCTGAGCAGAGAGCACAAGCCTGTTTTCCTACCGGCCATCACGGGCATGCCTAGCTTGTACCCAGGTTGCTTCACCTTCCAGGGCCCTCCCTGGAGACAGAATAACAAATCTTAATCCTCAGGAGGCTTCTGAGGAGCTCAGGGGAGCAGCTTGATTCCTTACATAGGGAAAGGTCAGACCCCACAGAGCGTTCAGTCACACGTTCCTGACGCTGTCAAAAAATTCAGAACATTCACAATTAAAAATATTTTATTTATGTTCATACAAAATACAGTCACGTACAAAAATGTACATATTTTCATTCAGTTTACATTTTAAAAAAGGAACAACTGTAATTTCAAATGCTTTCTGCTTACATGGCATGTAAACATTGTCCCGGGCCCATGTTATTTACTAAAATTGCATCCACTCTCGGAGATTTTCCTGATTGTACAGGTGCTTTCAGATTGAGGGTTAGATCTGCCGAATCGATTTCTCAAGCTGCGCACATGGCCACGGCTGGCTGGATTCCAGACAAAATGCGATCCTCTAGAGACATACCTGCACCTTCATAGCAATATGAAGTTGTAGATGTATAGACTTCATTTTAATACCCATCTGTGTGTACCTGTAATTGACCTCAGCTTACCCACAGACATCTGTTGTGAAGGATCATGGTGGAGGAGTGTGGATGCCCCAAGGGCGCGATCTCTACTCTGGAAAGTGGCTGCTGACACGTAGATCACCATCTTTTGGAGCTTGCTGTGTCAGCTGCCCCGTGAAGAAGTGCCAGTATGCACAAGTTCAGTACCTACAGACTTGAAAACATGTTTAGCCTATCGCCCGCATGCCTGGAGCCCGTGCTCCGCAACAAGAGAAGCCACCGTGATGAGAAGCCCGCACATGGCAACAAAGAGTAACCCCGCTCGCCACAACTAGAGAAAGCCCACGCACAGCAACGAAGACCCAACACAGCCAAAAATAAATAAATTTATAAAAAAATATTAAGAAAAAAGTAAAATAGACAAACAAGGACCTACTATCTACACAGGGAACTATATTCAATATCTTGTAATAACCTATAATGGAAAAGAATCTGAAAAAGTATATACATATATATAACTGAATCACTTTGCTGTACACCTGAAACATTATAAATCAACTATACTTCAGTTAAAAAAAGCAACAGTTACAGAAAAATAACAATATCTCAAAATATCTTACCAAGAAGTACTCAACGCTGTAGAACCAGAAGCATGACAAGGATTCGCAACAAGAGAAGCCACCGTGATGAGAAGCCCGCACATGGCAACAAAGAGTAACCCCGCTCGCCACAACTAGAGAAAGCCCACGCACAGCAACGAAGACCCAACACAGCCAAAAATAAATAAATTTATAAAAAAATATTAAGAAAAAAGTAAAATAGACAAACAAGGACCTACTATCTACACAGGGAACTATATTCAATATCTTGTAATAACCTATAATGGAAAAGAATCTGAAAAAGTATATACATATATATAACTGAATCACTTTGCTGTACACCTGAAACATTATAAATCAACTATACTTCAGTTAAAAAAAGCAACAGTTACAGAAAAATAACAATATCTCAAAATATCTTACCAAGAAGTACTCAACGCTGTAGAACCAGAAGCATGACAAGGATTTCTCAGTATCTTTGAATTGCTTTTGAGAAATTAAAGGAAGATTCAAACGTGTGGAAGATATGAGTTTCAGAATTCACAGTAACATATAATTTATAGACACAAAGGCTCAGCTGAGACATGGAAGTCCAGAGGTCTCGGATTTGGTTCTTGCTGCGTTTTGCACCGGGCCGCGTTCCCCGGAAGATGCCGCACAACTCGGATCCGCCCTGTGGTACAAGCCTTGTTGATGGAGAGGAGCAGTGAGAAGCAAGCTGCCAACAAGCCCAGTTCCTGCCAAAGCCCACTTGTCGGCCTGCCAGCCAGCATTCTGAAAATGCATTTGGGAATTTCTACTTTCAGCTTTTACTGAATATGAAATTCAACTGTGTATTTATAGCCTTGATAAGCTGACCCAGCTTAGGGATAACCCTGATACATTTTGTCTCACAAGATTCAGAATCCATTTCTAGAGGGGGTAATAATGAGGCCATTGAAAGGAGTGACGAGGACTGTCCTCCTCTCCCAACCTCCCCCAGTCGGTCCCTGTTCTGAAATTCCCATTCAGTTCATCCATCGTGCTGCAAACTGATAGAGTAGGGGGAAAAACATTTCCAGGGGAGTCGGGGGAGGCCGTCTGGAGGCTTTTAAACAGGCTGTAGAAGCTGGCGTACTTGGGCCAGCATCACTTTCTAGTCCCTCAGAGGGGCCACAGCAAAATAGGACTTAAGAAAATGAAGGGTCGCTATTCACTGCTTGCCACTCCTGCCTCAGTTTTATTTCTTTGGACCCAGTGTTTCAAAACGTAAGTTACTCACGCGAGCTTCAGTGTTTCTTTAAAAAATTTATATTTATTCCATTTATTTTATTTTTGGCTGTGTTGGGTCCTCGTTGCTGCACGTGGGCTTTTCTCCAGTTACTGCGAGCGGAGGTTACTCTTTCCTGTGGCGCGTGGGCTTCTCACTGCAGTGGCGCCTCCCGTTGCGGAGCACGGGCTCTAGGCGCGTGGGCCTCGGTAGCCGCAGCACGTGAGCTCAGTGGTTGTGGCTCGCGGCTCCAGATCGCAGGCTCAGTAGTTGTGGCGCACGGGCTTAGTTGCTCCGCGGCACGTGGGATCTTCCCGGACCGGGGCTCGAACCCGTGTCCCCTGCGCTGGCAGGCGGATTCTCAGCCATTGCGCCACCAGGGAAGCCCGAGCTTCAGTTCTGACAGCACACCAGGCCACTGTGCCGTCAGCAGTGCTGCGTCTTCACGCTCCGAAGTCAGACAGACCGTAGTTCAAATCCTGGTGTCAGTACTGGGACAAGGTCCTTGCTCCAAGCCTTAATTTTTTTTTTTAAAATTTCAGGTTTAGTATACTTTGAATGTGTACTTGAGTCACTTAAGTCAGGCGTCTATAACACATGCAGCTTAAAGAACACCTGTAGGCCTAACCTCCACCGACCACGAGCTGCTCACCTCACATGACTGCAATGTGCCTTTTCTTCTGTGTCACAGTTTTCTGGTGGCCTCGTTAGCTTCAGAGCAGCGAGTGGTTCACATATGTGCCTGTGATGGCCTCCGAGACTTTGGAAATGTACTTAAACAGTTGTTTTTCTCAATGCCTTTCTTTCTGCACCCCTCCAGCCCCTTCCATGAATTGCTTCAAAGGCAGCTGAGCAGAGAGCACAAGCCTGTTTTCCTACCGGCCATCACGGGCATGCCTAGCTTGTACCCAGGTTGCTTCACCTTCCAGGGCCCTCCCTGGAGACAGAATAACAAATCTTAATCCTCAGGAGGCTTCTGAGGAGCTCAGGGGAGCAGCTTGATTCCTTACATAGGGAAAGGTCAGACCCCACAGAGCGTTCAGTCACACGTTCCTGACGCTGTCAAAAAATTCAGAACATTCACAATTAAAAATATTTTATTTATGTTCATACAAAATACAGTCACGTACAAAAATGTACATATTTTCATTCAGTTTACATTTTAAAAAAGGAACAACTGTAATTTCAAATGCTTTCTGCTTACATGGCATGTAAACATTGTCCCGGGCCCATGTTATTTACTAAAATTGCATCCACTCTCGGAGATTTTCCTGATTGTACAGGTGCTTTCAGATTGAGGGTTAGATCTGCCGAATCGATTTCTCAAGCTGCGCACATGGCCACGGCTGGCTGGATTCCAGACAAAATGCGATCCTCTAGAGACATACCTGCACCTTCATAGCAATATGAAGTTGTAGATGTATAGACTTCATTTTAATACCCATCTGTGTGTACCTGTAATTGACCTCAGCTTACCCACAGACATCTGTTGTGAAGGATCATGGTGGAGGAGTGTGGATGCCCCAAGGGCGCGATCTCTACTCTGGAAAGTGGCTGCTGACACGTAGATCACCATCTTTTGGAGCTTGCTGTGTCAGCTGCCCCGTGAAGAAGTGCCAGTATGCACAAGTTCAGTACCTACAGACTTGAAAACATGTTTAGCCTATCTTTTGACAAAATGTACTCTTCAGTAGATTTTGAGGGTCACGTGGGGAAAAAAATATAACGGAAGGGAATTAATCAAAGAAAAAGAAAGCACACTCTGGCTTCTGCTAAACCCACGGCCTTCCGAGGAAACACTGCTTTAACGTTTTAGCCCAGTTTTGTCCCTCCCTATTGGTTTAACCAAATGGATACTACGAAAGAATACCACAGACGTGCTGATCTTGGTGCAGAAACTACCACTCCCCACCTGGGGAGAAAACCCCCCAGGATGCAGTGGGTCAGGAAGACCTGTCTCGAAAGCAAAACCAATTTAGACTACAACCAGATTTTCACAAAGCAGTTAAAAGAGATTATGGCGTTCAGCTGTAAATATACCATCAAAGGTAGTGAGGTATATACCCTTAAGAAAGATGGCATCTTCATGATCAGATGAAGAGTCTCTTAAAAAATTCATCAACAAACTTTAAATTTTCATTTTCCTTATAAATCTGTGATCAGTTCTGGATACAGGGCTCAATTCTGTCTACTGAGAACTAGACAGTCCCAGAAAGAACCAACTTAACTGGCACCATGGCTGCCCTTTGATTCTGATAATAAACTTAATAGTCACCTTATGAGGAATTCTAAGCTCAACCACATTAGTTCTAAGCTCAGCCCTCAGGAGGCGCCAAGATTGCTGGCCTCAGTGCATCTCAGTGCCACGTTTAAGACAAAAGCACAGCCCTGAGGCACTTGTCCTGGGCGAGAAATGCCACACCCAGGAGCAGGCGCACCCTATAACAGGCTCTTCTGCCACCGTGCAAGTGTTGCGTCGGGATGAGAGAAAGCAAAAATCACACTGATGTTACATACAGAGGCATTGCTGATGCCTGCCTTGCCAATGAGTAATAATCTTTTGCCTTCAAACTAGCAACCAAAGCAAAGAAATCTACTTATTAGCTCACAATAAATTATAGCTAGCAATTAAAAAAAAGCAGTTCTCCAGTTTGAAATGTGATGTGGTCTTTCATGGGACTTTTCCCTGAATCGGAGATCACTGAGATTGTGCAGACTTTCTTCTACCAGCACCAAGACAAACTTCGGCTGTCCTGAAAAACTTCTCCGCAGGCCCTTATCCTACACCTTGCACATACCTGTCTAAAAAGTAAAATACAAACTCAATGCTTCAAAGATGAAATGCAGTAATGATAACATACTTGATATAAATACCTATTTCAAGGTTTGCTCCAGACTAAAACACAATAAAAAGCAAATGCTTGGGAAAATTACAAGCCTCTGCTATCTCTGATTCTTACAATCACACAGCCAAGCTTACTCATGCTTTACTTTTACTTATCATTGTTATTAAATAACCCTTGACATTTATTTTGTTGGCACGTGCTCATAAACACACACGTTCCCGACAGAGCAAAGGAAAAACCGCAGCCCAGAGTATTCTGTGTTAAGCCAATTAAGACACTGCCTCTAGGGCCTTGAGACTCTGGGCTGCAAAAATGGTTGCTACGGAAACAAATTTACCTCAGCATTTCTGGCAGAGCCAGAACCTACGGACTAACCTGTCTTCAGATAGAATCTCGTGTAAACAGGGCTTCCCTCCCTTAATTTGGGCACCATTCTAGGAAGTATATTATTATAAATTACAAAGGAAAACATGACATTCCATACACATTTTACTATAACTTGGTGTCTTCTTTTATTCAATCATACAAATTTGAATGGGGATTCCTGAATAAATCTTTTACTTAATTTACCTTTGGCAGAAACAATAGATTTCAAAACGTTTAGTAGCTTCTCATTTATATAGCTTTTTCTCTTTTAAAGTTCTATAGCATAGTAGTATTTTCAAAACAATACTCTTAGACAGATAGATGTGCTTTGAAAGTTAACTGGTAATGATGTGATTTATATTATAGCTTATGTAAGAGAATAATTACTTAAAAAGGACAAACTAGACATGTATTTCTTTTAAAAAATACAATTTTTGGTCATGTGAATGATTCATGTTCAGATTTCAAAAATAGAAAACGTCCTAAAGTGCATCATTTTGTTTATAATATAGCTCCTTGAAATTATAGCAATCTGCAATGTAAACAGTAGAGCAAAGAATACCAAGCTGTATCTATATTGCAGGATTATGTACCGTCTTTAAGTATGTGGATTCAACCAGGGCACTTTCAACACATAGCTCATGCTTTTGGATGATTATTTTTAAAAGCCAATTTAAAGGTATTCTTTTTCCCCTACTCCCGACTTAAACGATTTTCAACCGACAGAGAGCGGCTACTTCACTTCAACATTGGAAAATGCTGCTACAAATCCAATCTGACCAGACAGTTTCTCAAGAACCCATTTTGGAAACTGACAACTGATCAGGAAGAGTTTTCTCCTTGTTATTATTATTAAAGAAAACAAAATGGTACCCTTTGCTGTCCTGTTCATCCCGCAACATTATCTTCAAAAGGCAGAGCCTTCTGAAACACCTTCTCTTGGCAACCAGCGGCTGGTGGGCAGGCACCTGTGCTCGACCTCACACAGCAGAAACGTGGGATGGGCAGGCAGAACCGGGACCCACTTTCCTCAGCACAAACACAGAAAGTCAAAAAGTAAGAACAAATCACAAGATAACATCAGCACACTGAAGAGATGAACGATTTGGTGTCTTAAATTCCCTGGTCCCTCCAAAATGTCTAATATAGACAGTTTTGTGACACCGCCTTTGAAAAAATTATAATCATAATTGGCTATACACCATTATTTTTCTTTCTCTTTATACATAATCTTGAAAATAGTGTGATTTAGATTCTGCCTTAGGCTGAGCTCTGAGGGCTATACTTACCCCTCAGGAGATTTTTAGTGAGGGTTTACTTAAAAAAAGAAAAACAATTAAACTCTGGTAAGTTCTCAGGAGGCTTCGAATACAGGCTCTTTCTCTCTCACGATCCTCTACACTTAAGCTAAGAATTAAGCAAGACCCTTTTGTTTGGCTACAGCCAAAACAAAACCAAACCCCAAATAGGCTGCTGGCCTCGCTTAGTGTTTGATGTTAAAATCTGAGGCTAATAAGCGCAGTCAGTGTTCAGGAAAGGATTCTCCAGGCTCTTCGCTGCTGCCTAATTTAAAAATCAGCACAAATATTAGCTACTTCTCTATCCCCTCTGTCCTCTGCAGATGGTCCAGCCCTAGTCAGGGATCACAGTTCTCTATCCGCTGAGGACGTCGTGAAGAAACACACGGTCAAAGAGAGGACTGCACGGCCATCCTGGGCAGACGCGCAGCTTCCATCCACCTGAGAGCTAAAGGGGAAGCGATTCACACGAGTGGGGAAAGGCGCAGCTCTGTGGAAAGGTCACGAGGACGGTCAAGGCAGCAGACGGGGCTCCAGTGCAGGTTCCCACTTGACCGGGTCCAAAGAGAGCCCGTGCTCTCTCGGGCACCTGCACTGGACGTGCACAGCAAGTTCGCTCTACGCAGTGAAGTCCTGAGCTTGTTTTTGTCACAGTCCGACAGAGAACAGGCTGTTCCTCAGTTATCCAGACAAGAACAGTGTGTATCCTCTGCAGATGAGTGCGTCTCAACGTAGCGATTCGTCGCCGCCCGTGTCAGCGAAGCTTCCCCTGCGGCGTCTGTGTGTGTCTGCGGGCGCTCGGGTGCACGGAGATCGCGACTTCCCCTTACACAACTCCTACGTGGGGGCGGGTGGGCTCCTTCCATCTAGGTGGTTTCCGAGGCAGGCAGTGGAAACTGGAGATGATCCCAGCGGCCCAGAGGCCGAGGAGCTACTCTTCGTGTAGGTCCGGCTCCGAGGCTGCCTTCCAGTTTCTGCAGGGCTGCCATCTGCCAGGGGAGGTGGGGGGCGCGTTCGCCCTGCACCCCCAGCCCCCTTGGCTCGGACGGGGCTGCCTCCTCACACGGACTTGGAATCGGTGTCTCTCTTGCTGATGAGCACCTCCAGGAGCCTCAGCTTTGCCTTAATGTGCTTGTATCCGCTGTATTCTTCAGCCATGGGAGTGCGGTCTTCCTTCTGGACGTTTCTGATGGGAACAAAGGGAGAAGGGGCTGGTGATCGTTTGCTGTCTCTTCTAGAGGATACAGTTCATCAGGCGGACGATCACCCCATAGAATCAGCGTTGCCAAGAAGCACTTGGTATCAAGACGGGAGCTGGGTTTAGACAAGCAGTGAAAGACGGTGTCCCGAGAAGGCACCATGCGACTGAGTTTCAGAGTTAATCTGCCATCTTGAAGCGTGACGGGAAAGGCTACGAAATGTAGAAACTTTCTCTCTCTGCTGTTGCTACGTATGAATTCACGCTACAAGTCTCCAGACACTGAAGTCCTTTACTTACACTTAATGCTTTCTCACTTTTATATACTTCACCTAATGAACCAGTAAACTTCGGATTAGTAATTGGTATACCCATAATTTACAGGGTTTAAAAACAACAGTTAATACTCCTACTTACTATAAAAATTTAGTCTTGGAATTCAGCAACTGGATCACAGCATACTAATAAACCTTTATAGTTTACTGAGTAATTTTATAGGTATACTTTTTATGTGCTCAAGTATTATACTTGAGAGCTGACGATAGGGTGAGCGCTGTGCTAAGCACTCTGAATCCATGATCCTAATACAACCCGCAGGAGAACCTGATGAAAGGCTGCTGTTACCCGCATCCTCAACGGGTACTGCCCCGCTGCTCATCGCGCTTGGAAACGCACACGTCAGACATGCAAGTACCAGGCTTCCTTTACTTCTTATTGAAGAGCAAAAATGGAAGATGGGATAGCTTGGGGCTCATTTACTTTTGCTCAATGAACTGATTTTATTCCTGCTCTGCCTGCTCAAGGAAAGGACGCTGGATGCTTCCAGGAGAGAGCAGGGAAGGGAAGGGGGCCTCTGACCCTGGCCCCAGACGTGCCCTTGAGGGTCTTCACTTGCCTCACATGCGAAGTGATGGAACCAGATTTTGTGAAATCTGAAGTCCCTGACAGTTCTAAACTTGTATGATGATGACTGATTCCCATCAACTGTATTTTCTTAAAACTTGTGAAGGTTACATAATTATAGGATATCTGTGCATAATGTGACTATAAACAAATGGGAAAAAAAAAAAGAGCAGATAAACCAAAAATATGTTTGGGAAGAAGACTGGAATGAAACACATCAAAACACTAATCCTTTGGTTTGTCTTTGGGGATTATTATCATTTGGGGTATTATTTCTTTTATCTATATTTTCTAAATATCCTACAATTCATGGAGAAAGAAAAACAAATATTTAGGTATAAAAATTCATAAATCTTGAGAAAGTCATTATAGGACAGATCCAAATCAGAGATCCCCAAAATAAATTTATACAATAATTTAAATAAACTGAAATATAGTACTTTTTTTTTTTTTTGCGGTACGCGGGCGTCTCACTGTTGTGGCCTCTCCCGTTGCGGAGCACAGGCTCCGGACGCGCAGGCTCAGCGGGCACGCCTTCCTCCCGGACCGGGGCACGAACCCGTGTCCCCCGCATCGGCAGGCGGACTCTCAACCACTGCACCACCAGGGAAGCCCATGAAATATAGTACATTTTTAATGCCTAAGTTAATTTTTATGGTACTTTTATTTCCCAATACTTTTGCGAAGTATAAAAGGAGACTTAAAGAGAAACTGTATTTACACTGTTTAAATAATTTGGATTAAAATAAAACATTTTAAAATGATAAAACTTAACTCCAACGTGAGAGATGGAACTCTATTCCCTGCTCTAACCTGGTCTCATGCTGTGACTTGAGTCAGACATTCTGTGCGTGGTCACTTACTAACAGGGAAGACTACCGCTCAGCATAGCGCTCTATGATGATGATTACAGTATGTCTTAAAACTCACTGGTGGGGGCTTCCCTGGTGGCGCCGTGGTTGAGAATCCGCCTGCTGATGCAGGGGACGTGGGTTTGAGCCCTGGTCCGGGAAGATCCCACATGCTGCGGAGCAGCTAAGCCCGTGTGCCACAACTACAGAGCCTGTGCTCTAGAGCCTGTGAGCCACAACTACTGAGCCTGCGAGCCACAACTACTGAAGCCCGCGCACCTAGAGCCCGTGCTCCGCAACAAGAGAAGCCACCGCAATGAGAAGCCCTCACGCAGAAACGAAGAACCAAAAGTAAATAAATAAAATTTATTAAAAAAATAAAAAGAATGTTAGGTGATAAAATGTATTAAAAAAAAAAACTCACTGGTGAAAGGCACTGTATCAGTCAGGAGGGCTTCTTGTTTCTTGTGTATTTCTCATTTGACTTGACGACTCTGCTTTTAAAATGAGCCTACAAACCAGCAAGACCTAGAGTACGCCTTTGCTTATTTCTCCTTCAAGTTTATTAAGATTAAAAAAACAAAAATGGAAATCAAAACCAGTGCTGTCCACTAGAAACTTAGCTTTAAGCTCCTCATTGTAGATTAGAATTTGATGTGACATGTGAGTTTTGTATAAATGTTAGCTGAATCTGTATCGGTCTTGGATATCATCCAAGGAGCACTTCTTCCTGAAGGGCCACACAGACCTCACCATTTCCAGTAAACCTCAGAGGAGCCGTGGGCACAAAACCAAGGGCCAGGTTACAGGAAAGCTGTAGGGTGGCTCCCACATGGGAGGCTTTGCACAGATGTGACACAGAAAAAAGAGGGCTGTGTGTGAGGAGGGGGAGGGCAGGGACAACACAGGCACTTACCTTCCATTTTGTCTGAAAAAACTGTCTTCAAAATCACGAAGTTTCTTTCGAATCCTTTTCTTTTCTTCTCTCATTTCCTGAAGGTGTTCCAAGAGTTCTGGTCTAAGAGGGGCAGAAGTATTTCAAGAAAACTGAGTTAAAACTGAATAGTTATAGACGTAAGGAATGTGCAACTTGATAGGAGTTGTGGAGAAAGGGAAAAGCATATAAATGCAGCTACTGTGGAAGGAGCTGAGGGTCACCAGAAATGGATGTTTTCCATCCCCTGGAAGCCAAAGCACACTGACGATAGATATGGCTTCTGGGGCTCCTGCGAGGCTCCTGCTACTTATGAATTCCTCAGGCTTGTGAACTCCCATGGCGCTTTGTCATATTTTGCTTAGAAAGGAAGAGATGACATCTGTGCTCGGTATGTGTTCAATGGCGAGCTGTGGCGCACAGAACCACACAATGCCATTACAGAGACCTTGCGATTGTTCAAGCAAGATCTCAGATGCTCCCTCAGATAACACGGGATGAAGCATATAAAAACACTGAGCCAGAAGTTAAACAAACAAGCAAACCCTGTTTTATCCACCTAGATGCACCCTAGGCAAGTCACTTAACGTTTTGTCAGCCAATTTAAGTACAAAGGCTAAAATAATATTTCAGAAAATTATTTTCATCACAACATTCCAATACCACCACCCAAACAACGTACATTGAAGCAGCATGGAGATTTGAAAGTCCGGTATCCTGGCTGCATTTTGAAGGTATTTTATCATCCACTGGGGAAATAAAGCCATCAGTGTCATCTTCAAATTGGTCCAGAAAGCCACGTGCACTGAAATCGTCGGTTTCCAGGGTGACGGTGAACTCTGGCTTTGCGCTGCTATCGTCTTCTGAACCCTCCTCTTCTTCCTGGAGATACACAGCAACCCCAATAAAAATTGGGTCACTTTTTCCGGCCCTCTTTCATTACAGGTATCACTTCAGGATCACTTAATTATCCAGACCCCTTATGGTTTCTTCTATATAGCTACATTTAGCAACACACGTGTACATGATGGATATATTACTGAATATCTATATGTACACAGTAAATAGGACAAATGCTAAACACAGCTACTCAATAGGGAAAAAAGCTGTTAAAAAATTAGTATACAGCACAATTAACAGTTGTCAAGGCCAAGGGTAGGAAGGAACAATCATCATAATTTATACCCTAAATCAAAAGAAGCAAATGAATCTAAACATTCTCAGCTCTGTGACGATACCTAAAAAAAAATTCACCACCAGAAACCACTGCTTTAAAGATTCTATCAGTTATGTGTCTCAGAATTTTTTTTAAGCTATGAAGATTTTTCAGAAATTCAACAATACAGCCTTTCTATTTAAAAGTTGAGATTATGAAATATTTGTGGTTGCTTGAAGCACAAAATTTTAGGAGAATTTTGAGAAGATCAGAACATTTCTCTTTCCATGATCAGAATCATAAAACTTATGTTTTTTCAAAGAGTTTCCAAGGACCACAGCTGTATTTTTCAGCATTCAAGAGTCTAAGAAAAGTGTGATATTCTCTGTCTTGATAAAAATGCAATTAGAAAAATGAGGTCAACTTATTGTTCTAAGAGAATGTCTTAGTGCCAATTTAAAGCTATGTGATTCTAAGAAATGATATCAGAGTCTGAAAGAAAGATTTGAAGAGAAGTAATTTACTGCCAAAAGGTACAGTCAGACCAGAAAAGAATATCCTAATATCTTGAGAAATTAAAAAATTGGTTAGGCATCCAGCTATATCAACAACAGGATTATAACATCAGTTGTGAGTTCAACCAAGTGGCTTCAGGGCCAGTGCAGCCAATGGCTCCCAAGAGGCCAGAGGAACCACTGCTCACAGGTAAAGGACAGGATTCAAACTGTCTGTGGCTGATTTTCTTACCATAAAGTTTGGTATGTTTATAATGGTGCCTCTGAAGAGAAATAATGTGAACAAAGAAACAAATAGGCAAAACCAAAGGACTATTACATAACTGCAATGAAACCACGGTTACGAAGGCATGAAGGTAGAGTTGGCAAAAAACTAAGTGGTCTTTCCAGATTCTTTTTGCTGTGACTTCAGATCTTCAATCTCTTTTCTTGATCCATGGAAGTAAAAGCTTCATTATTAATTTTTAAAAAATTAAAACCATTTAAAAATTCACAGAGTAAAAGTGGCTTTTAAATCAATAGTTTAAAAGTTTCTCTTTTTCATAAGATGAAGTGGCAAGTCCCATCTACATCATTTGCATAAGAAGCGAGATAATGCGTGTCGAGTACCTGAGCAGGTACACCGGGCTGCTCAGTCTCTGCCCACCTCCCCTTCCTGGATGAGACCAGGTGGGACCACCTCACTATAGACTCCATGGAGGGAGGGATTTGGGGCCTCTCTGTTCCCTGCTGTTCCCAGAGCTCAGCCAATGCCTGCCCATATTAGGTGTTCAATAAATGTCTCTTAGTCCAGTAATTCAGCTTTAAAAGAGAAATGCAAATTACTATTAAGAGCGTGTTAAAGCCCGAGACAGAAGGAAATGAAGTTAGGGGTCTAAGCCTTATCAACTATATCCCAAGGTCCTGAGAGAACTTCAAAATGGGAGACTGTGTCTTGCACGTCCTGAGAACTCAGTGTTTTCAGATGAAGCTAAACAAAGCTATTCTCAGTGAGCTGTGAAAAACACAGGGAAGAAGAAACAGCAAAACAGACCTTCAAATGGTGAGACCGTCAGGTTGTTGTGGATACTGAGTAGATTCTAGAAGGAATCAATAGCTAGATAACATATGAGTAACTGAAAAAGAATCGGTGATCAACAGTGACGAGCACTGGCTCCCTGTACACAAATCAGAGAAACTAACCATCTTCTTCTTTTTTGATAGGATTGGCATCATATCTGGATTTCAGTAAAGAAGGAGGTAGGCTGATCTGTGAAAGGAAAGCTGGCTGTGAACACCGATGCAGAGTGCTGCTGCACTACTGATGTGAATCATCAGGGAAGCCTCTAGCAGGCTCTTTACCTGACCCGTCCTTCCTAATATTTAGCAGTCACTTGGGTAAGGCGCCAAAGATATTCACAAAACGTGTAGACAACACGGTGGGTAGGGAGATCTGGGTGTGCTGGAATATAAAGTCTCGATGTGATCTATTTCATAAGGCTAGAAGTATGAAAAGTAACAAACTGGAAAAATTCAAGGTCCTATGATTAGATTAGGAAAAAAACGTGGACACACAGACACTAAGCAATCCTTGGAAAAGGAAGCTGGGGGTTGCATAAATCAACAGTTAGGCAGGGCGACAAGCCATGGGTCTCAACTGGGGGCACGTCTGCCCCCTAGGGGACCTCTGCCAATGTCTGAAGGCATTTTGGGTCGTCACACTGGGGAGGGATGGTGGTAGGGCACCACTTGCAGCCAGTGGGTGGAGGCCAGTCCTCCACAACAAAGAGTTATCTGGCCCAAATGTCTGTAGTGCTGAGGCTGAGACATCCTGCCTTAGAAAGACTAAGAGGAACTTACGGCACATTGACAGGCACGTAGGCACAGACTTCGAGAACCGAAGGGCCTTAGTTATCTAGATCAAGGTCAGGACTAGTCCTTGGTCCACTGTCGGGCTGGTTAAAGCACATCTAGAATAACGTTCCGTTCCGGGTATCAGTTTTTAAGAGGGATATAGAGAGACTGGTGTAGAGCGCAGAGCCACTGCACTGCTGGGCAGTCCGGAGCCCATATCACATGAGAAAGAGTAAGAAGCACCTGGAGAAAAAAATGTTCACAGGGTGTGGGTGGCAGTGGGCAGGGCAGGTGACTGTACATATGCTTAGTCCATGCTGCTCCAGAGGCAAAGCTAGGCCTGTGGGTAGAAAGTCATACAGTCGTAACTATGAATACTATAATTTAATTATTTCATTAATTATATTTTATAGTTATTAAACTTATGCATTCTAAAATTATATAATACTATATTGTTTTCGATAATTTTTCAAATGATAAGCTATAAAACTAATAATATAAATTTTTAGCTCTTGTTGATGCTTAGCCCATGTAACGAGCGACCTTACTCTCTTCCTTGCTGTAGACGTCTCAAGTTTGAGGATGGAATAACTTCTTAGGGACGGTGTCTATTTTGTCAGCAAAGTTTTAGAGGAAACTCTTATGTTGGATCAGAGAACTGACTAGATGATCTGTAGGATTTTGGGGGCTGGAAGTTCTAGGGCTTCAGAACTTGAGCTGGCTCTCTTTCACACACAGCTGGTGTCTTCCCATAAGCATTAAAAATCAGGGATGGTTTTCAAAGAAACCATTTGGATACAATCTTCTTATCTGCACACACACCAGATTCTAAATTATAACCGAATTTCTGAGAATTAGTACAGTCCAAATACATGCTGATGATAAACCTGGCCAACTGGGACAAAATGAACTAAAAGACAACACCATTTACGAGAGCAATGTAATAATTGCAAAATTATCTGAAATTCTGATCATCGTGCGGGCCAGTAGAAGAGCAATGGCCAAAACATAATTGTGAAAAAAATAAACTAAGCTAAAGGATAAGATTTGGAGGAACAACTCTGAAAAAGAGCATCCTTCCTGTATCCTCCATTCATTTCATGAGGCAATTTTCAAGCGTCACATTTCGGATGCGTTAAAGAACACATTTTTATCTAGGAATAGTTTTAGCGCACGCTTCTAAGAGAAATATGCTAATTTTCATGCACACATTTGCCCAGATTTCTTCAATTACGGTGTTTTAATTCTTGTGTGAAATTACCAGCTAGATAAAATTTGTCTTCTTTCTTCAACACCGAGTCTTACTGTAAGAAAATAGCTCTAATTTTGAAGATACAATGTAGCATATTTGCCTAAATTTCACATCTACAGCATTTTTATAAAACAAGTTCTGCTTAAACAATATGAAGAGGAAGCACGATCACTGCCTAACACCTTAAAGTGAGGTCTATTAAGTAGCTAAGACCCTTGGGAGGTAAGAAAAGGAAGAGAGTGAAGAGAAGAGACGGCTTTGTAGCTTCCGGCTCCTTACCTCAGTTACAGTGGAGAGAATCAGGCAAGAAAATGGAGCAGTTCTCAACTGGTGTCCCTCCGTGGGAACGAGGCCCCCATATTTTGAAATAATCGTTCCTAACTACAGTAAATAAACGACACCCCAGGCTTGGGGTTGCCACAGAAATATGACAAGTCAAACTCTTAACACTCACTTCCACTTGGGGTTTTACTCCCGCTTCTGACTTAACTGCTAAATAACTAACAATCATCGATTTTTAAAAAATGATTGACTTTGACTTTTCCTTTCTAGAGCCCTGTACAAGGCAGTCAGTGTGTTCAGTTGTCCAGAAACAAAAATATGAAAGAGGCTGATCCTAGTCTAGGCCAGTTAGGTCCCTACAGATCTATGGACACAGACGGTTCCTCCCATTTCAGCAAAAGTAGCCACCGAGGACAAGGATTATCTGTACAAAATCCATGATTACTACTGGTGGAAAAAATCAGAGCGTATGTTCTAGTGGCTGCTGGTCACAGCACTACATTCACAGATCAAGAACAGATTATAAAATTAGCACCAAGGACTAAATGTGCCAGGGGGAAGGCAAGAGGAAAGGAGAGTGGATGAAACTGGACCCACATATCTGTCAAAGACAACTATTTGTCTATAAAATGATAATTTTTTGTGTGTGCTACATACGCCGCCTTCGCTAATTTTGGTTTCACTATAAACTTAGTAAATGAGATTTTTTTTTTTTAAGTTACCCAATGAGTTAATTTAACAAAATTTTGGAGTACAGAAAATCCACTCCTCAAATAGGGGGAAAGAAACAAAACAAAAAACATTTTGAAAACAAAACAAAAATCCCTGCAAGCAAAGTAAAAACCAACCAAACAACAACAAACAAAACAAAACAAAACAACAGCGAGGGACTGAAATGAAACTAAGGAGATCAGCTGGTCTATAACATAAATAAAAGAGGACTGCTTAAAGTTGGTTAGAAGCAGCTGATTTTTTTTTCTGTATTTATTTAGTTCTATTTTATTTATTTACTTTTAACATCTTTACTGGAGTATAACCGCTTTACAGTGGTGTGTGCTAGTTTCTGCTGTATAACAAATGAATCAGCTATACATGTACATATCTCCCCACATCTCCTCCCTCTTGCGTCTCCCTCCCACCCTCCCTATCCCACCCCTCTAGGGGGTCACACAGCACCGAGCTGATCTCCCTGTGCTACGTGGCAGCTGCTGATTTTTAGGGAAGGCTGCAGGAAGCCATCACCAAAGGGCCCGATCACAGCGGCTTTCCATCCGCAGGAGGGAGAGAGGGAGAGAGGGAGAGAGGGAAGGAGGGAAGGAGGGAAGGAGGGA
>NC_041220.1:9540425-9554283 GCF_002837175.3 Physeter macrocephalus
GAGGGAGAGAGGGAAGGAGGGAAGGAGGGAGAGAGGGAAGGAGGGAAGGAGGGAAGGAGGGAAGGAGGGAAGGAGGGAAGGAGGGAAGGAGGGAAGGAGGGAAGGAGGGAAGGAGGGAAGGAGGGAAGGAGGGAAGGAGGGAAGGAGGGAAGGAGGGAAGGAGGGAAGGAGGGAAGGAGGGAAGGAGGGAAGGAGGGAAGGAGGGAAGGAGGGAAGGAGGGAAGGAGGGAAGGAGGGAAGGAGGGAAGGAGGGAAGGAGGGAAGGAGGGAAGGAGGGAAGGAGGGAAGGAGGGAAGGAGGGAAGGAGGGAAGGAGGGAAGGAGGGAAGGAGGGAAGGAGGGAAGGAGGGAAGGAGGGAAGGAGGGAAGGAGGGAAGGAGGGAAGGAGGGAAGGAGGGAAGGAGGGAAGGAGGGAAGGAGGGAGAGGCACTGCTGTGGACGTAGCAAGCAGTTAGCAGCTGGGGGTCTTCACCTTTATCTCCTTGAAGAAGGAAGCAGTTTCGCCCTCGATAATTGGCTGCAGCAAAGGGCTTCTCCGCTTGCTGGAAGGGGAACCCTGCGACAGGCGTTAATAGGCAGGTTACACGGAGAACTTCTTTCCCCATCCCCTTCTGACTCACAAGTATTTCCTTCTGCCTTTTAACTACAGACTCGAACCCCTCCCCGCCAAGGAGTCCCAGGAAAACCAGACACAACTGAAGTTCTTGTCCAAGTTGCTGCTTCACTTCGGAGCTCTCCCCGACCCCCAACCACAGAGGCCGCATGAAAGCAAGGACGGCACACGGGTACGTTAACCAAACACGCAGAAAAAACCCGAGGAGAAGCACCCGCCTCCTGCCTTTCCTCCTAGTCACCGTAACTTCCAGAACAACTAATGAAAACGTAAGCTCATCAGGTGATGCAAAGGTTATCAACAGAGGCTATACAGTCACCCCACTTAGGGACACTAAGGACCCCCGACTGGGGAATGAAAAGGGCTTCTTAGATGTAATCGTCTTGTTGGTTAGTTTACTGATTTATTCTGTAGAAAACTTCTAAAAAGGTAGCTTTCTTGAAACACACCCGCCTGAGGTCTCTGGACGCTGCCCCACTAAATATGAACAAACATACTGTTAAAAGGCATATAAAGACCGGATCTTGGGCCTAGAAAGAAACAAGCAGACTTCAAGGAGGAATGGAAGAGCAGCAGCTGAGAAGGATACGCGTTTCAGCAACAACATAAAAGCGAGGCCGCGCCCGCTGCCTGCTTACTACAAAGCCTCCAGGCCGGCGGAGAAGCCCCCAGCATCCCCGAGGAGGGCGCTAAAACAGAGGCAAAGGGCCCCCACGAGATGGGCAGGGCAGCAACACTGCCCCCACTGCCACTCCCGACTCCTGACAGAGTCCCAGGTCAGAGGCCCAAAGCCGCCAAGTCCAAGGGCGGCGGCCACTGAGCCAGCTCACAGCCGTGAGCCGCCCTCCCTTTTCTTCCACCTCACACCTTCCTACATCCTCCAGAAAGAGGACGGTCCCTCTCCTGAGTTCCTCAGAAGCGCTCTCCCTGGATTCGATCCCAGCGGGGCTGATCCATCTCTTGGAGGTGGAGAGCAGACTATTAACAGAGGCCGCTAGGACTCTCTGTAGCGGGGCCCTGGGGACGGCACAGCCCCGTCCTCTCGGTGCTCCGTCTCTGAGCAAAGCGTGGGAAAGCTGGCCCAGCACGAGTCAGATGGAGGCATACGGCCAAGGCATATCCCCAAGAGGGAAAAGAAATTTCTGCTGGCCTCAGATTTGCTCATTTCTGGCCAACGCAGCCTCAGAAGTCTTTGATAAAGTACTCACCCCTCAAGCTTAGGGGCCATGGATATTAATGGCAGGTTCAACTATGAAGGACTAATCTTTCCTGAGAAGGCAAGTTAGGGCCCGAATAACGTAGCCAGGGCCCATCCAGCCAGGTAATCAACAACCGGGCCGTGGTGTACTCACAGTGATGGGGACGGTGCTGGCTCGGGACAGGATCTGCTTGACCAGGCGGTACCTGTCGTACAGCGGTTTCATAACCTGACGTTCATTCTTGCTCACCTGAAATGCAAGAACGGAAGAGCTGAGAAGCCCGCTCCTGGTGGCCAGGCTGGCCAAGCACGCTCTGGGCCGAGAGAAAGTACAGGTGATGCAACTGAAGACTCACCGCTCTTGCAAAATTTATTAAACTGATAACATGAATCAGTGAATCGTTAAAATGTCTACGTCAGCTGCAGATCATTGGAAATCACTCCCTCAGCAGTACTGCTTTTCTTCCATCAAAACTATGATCACTATTAATTATTAGTTCCCTATGTAAAACTCTTGAAGGTTGAGAGTTCCCAGATGATTCACTATTTTCTAGGTCCAGGGAAGAAGAAAGCATGTGTTTCTGTTATGCTGCTTACCATGCAGTTCTGTAATCATTTTAAAAAAAAAATATGTCTTTCCTCCCCCTGGAATTGTTGTGGTTTTAGGGACAAATTCTGGCAAACAGTAGGTATTCAAGGAACATATGCCCATAGAATACACGGACTGATTCATCTCTGTGGCCCTAAAATCTGGCACAGGGCTCAAAAATGTTTACAGGCAATGGGGAGAAATCAAGCTCAAATACCTGGCACAGTATTTGAAGCCCTTCATTACCTGCTTCTCCTCCTCCTCCTCCTAACTCAAGCTCCAGAGAGAAACTCGGTTGTGGCAACCCTCCCTGTCTAGTTCCCTCTGTCCTGGAATGGCCTCCTCACTGCTCTCTGGTTTGGCAAATTCCGGATCAAGAGCCATCTCCCACTCCTGTGCAGCCTTCTTCCGACATGCGCCCTTCCGGGAGACCTGCTCGTTCTCTCCTGCGTGTCACCTACCGCAACCTGTGCGTACCTTGTGATTCACATACGCTTTGCTATAGACAGAAGGTTCGTGTCCACTCACTCCCCCGTCCCCACTCCAAATGCGTACGTTGAAAAGGAATCCCCGATGTGACGGTATTTGGAAGTGGGGCCTTTGGGAGGTGATGAGGTCATAAGGATGGAGCCCTCATGAATGGGATTAGTACCCTTAGAAAAGAGACCCCAGAGAGATCCCTCACTCCTGCCATGTGAGGACAGCAAAAAGATAGCCGTCTATGAACTGGGAAGAGGGCCCTCACTAAACACCAGCACCTTAATCCTGGACCTTCCAGCCTCCAGGACTGTAAATTTCTATCTTTTATAAGCCATCCAGTCTACGGTATTAGAGCAGTCCTAATGGATGATATATTTTTATACTCTATAGTAACTATTTGTTGACACGTCTGTCTTCTCTTTAGACTATAAGCCCCTTGACACCAGGAGTTTGTGTTTTTGTACCCCTGGTAACTATTTCAGTGCCTGACATGATAAAAGTATTCCATAAATATCTGTAAAATGAGTGAATGAATATTTCAAATATAAACAGGTATGCCAAATTCATAAATATGCATTTGTTTACTTAAATGGAGTAAGAGGTGAAGTATCTTTGTTTCAGGTTTGCTGTTGGTCTTCTGCATTTTATTTCTACTGCACGCATAAGGCAAGGGTTACAGAGGTAAGGAAGGGCAAATAGTATTCGCTTTGACCATTTCTCTTATGGGCCTTTTGGGCCTTCAACTTTGAAGACAGGTCTAGATTACGCATGAATTGATTATCCTTTGTTGCCTTTTTTATTTGCCTTTCTCAAAGTGATCAACAGTAAGTGAACTCTGGATAAACTTGATAGAATACTGCCACTGTGCAAAGACAGCTTGAGGACTTATCTTCTGTCATCAGCAATAACAATAATCACTTCTTTCTATCTCTTCCTGTTACCAAAATATCAAGAGGCGGCATTTTCTTGCTTTTACTATCTACCATATTAAAAGGAGTTTTAAATTTGGTATTTCATAACTGGAAGGGAACACAGGAATTATTTCATACAAAAAAAGAGTGAGGGTAGAACCACAGGCATCACTACTACATACCTACCACCATGGCTGACATGAAAGACAGACCGTGTCAAGTGTTGGAAAGAATGCTGAGAAACTGGAACTCTCTCTCAGTGCTGGCAAGTGTGGAACACTCTGGAAAACTATTTGGCAGTATCTCCTATAGCTAAACATATGACTCATCAATTCCGCTCTTAAGTACACACCAAACAAGTGTGGTCTTAAGTTCAACAAAAGACATTCATAAGAATGTTCATAACAGCACTATTTATAAGAACCCCAAACTGGAAACCATCCATATGCCCAACAGTAGAACAAATAAGTTCCGAAATTGAATACTACACAGCCACGAACATGAATGGACACAACTATATGCAACATCATGGATAAACCTCACAAAAATAACGCCAAGGAAAACAAGCCAGACACCTAAGAATACATACTGTAAAGTTCTAATTATACAAAGTTCAAAAATAAGCAAATCAAATGTATAACGTTAGAAGTCAAGAGAATGGCTTTTGTTGGTGGGGTGGAAGGTCATGGTATTGACTGGAAGGGGACATGAGAAGGGCTTCCAGAGGGCAGGCCACATTTTATTTCATTTTTTTTTCGTACGCGGGCCTCTCGCTGTTGTGGCCTCTCCCGCTGCGGAGCACAGGCTCCGGACGCGCAGGCTCAGCGGCCACGGCTCACGGGCCCAGCCGCTCCGCGGCACGTGGGATCTTCCCGGACCGGGGCACGCACCCGCGTCACGAACCCGCGTCCCCTGCATCGGCAGGCGGACTCTCAACCACTGCGCCACCAGGGAAGCCCCCATTTTATTTCTTGATCAGGATATTGGTTACATGGATTTGTCTACTTTGTGAAAATTCATCAACATACACATTTATAATTTAGGCTCTTTTCTGTATTCATGTTATACTTCAACAGAAGCCCAACAGTAGCCACAAATAAGTGTGAGGAATAGAAATAAATGACTTGTACAACCTCACATGTAAAATGACAAAATTTAGTACTGGAACAGATGAAATAATTTTTTTTTTTTTTTTACTACAAGATGTATTCATTAAATGTATTGCAGATGAGATTAAGGCACATCCTAATTTTCAACCCGTGACATGTGGTGAAATATTATGTAAGATAAACAACAGATGTTTAGTGACCAAAAGACGTGCGAAAAATAAAAGTAATAAGGAGCCAGCATTTCCCCATTGCAGACTAGCGTCCTATTACCACATCTGACCGTAGAACAAACTGGGTCTGAACTACACGGGTCCACTTACACGCGGATTTTTTTCAATAGTAAATACTACATTACTCCACGATCTACTACATGGTTGCATCCATGGATTCGGAACCTCAGATATGGTGGGACCATGGATACAGAGGGCCCGCTCTAAGTTATACTCAGATTTTCGACTATGCTGAGGGTTGAACAATGCCTAATTTCCGAATTATTCAAGGGTCGACTGTAGAAACTTCTTTGGATTATAAAAGGAGACTTTGGATTTTGGAAGGAGACTTACTGCTAAAATCAGCCAGACATGGCAAATGTGACAGAATCAATTTTCTTTCTAACTCTTTGTTCAAAAACCAAATTTTCTAGTTAGAGTAGATAAAGAGGATAGCTGGCTTATATCTGGCTTGTAACACTGATATTTAGATTTTCTATGAATTGCTTATTTTAAAAATGAATGACCCTCAGAGCTAATCACCTGTGAGAGATCTGATAAAATCCAGTTTTTGACGATGGAGAGTCCAAACTCATCATGATTTTACCGAAGTTAATGCTGGCATTTGATGGAAGTATCTAAACACCAAAAATATCCATGATCTTTAGGTCTGAGGTGATGGAAAGAATACTACTTGATTTACACCAGGATTATTTCCATGATAAATGTCTGAAGCCAAAGGCTTGGTGATACCAAAAGTCAATACAACTTTCACCCTTCATAAAGCCATGTCTTATGTAATTATCAGTGCTGGATTTGTGAGCAGAGCCAAAATCTAACCAAGAGTTAGAAAAACAAAGCAGCACCTTGGTTAAACTGTTTAAAAAAAGGGCCGCTGATATTAAGTGGACCATGGGCAAACTGTTCAGAAGACTGACATCTCTTATTCTCGAGCCATCAGCTGCTCAGGGATTCCACTCCTAACCAAGAACAGCCCTTTCAATGAGTCAGTGAGGTTGAGCCTCGGTTTCTTGACTGGTAAACTGCAGAATTCAAATTAGAAAATCGTTATGATCCATAATTGCTTAAAAATGACTTGAGGCCAAGCTTATAGTATATTGTCTTTTCAACATACTTTCCCTCTTCTTGCTTCAAGCCTTTATTTAAATTTTCATTTACGTGGCAGCTCTGAGTGGCTTTCAATGTGTGGAAATAGGGTTAAGACTAAGATACACATTTACACCCAAATCAAGACAGCATGAACATCTAGCTCTGAAGATCTAATGGGTGAAGGCAACACCTTCCACTCAATCCTTGCTTTTGATGGAAAGAAATCTTCATCTACTGGTCTCTTACTACCCTATTTGGTTGCTCTATAAGTCTCAGAAAAGTATATCAAATCTCCTTAGTAAAACAAAAAATGGTCTGAATCTGTGTATGGAGGGGCGTATCTGAGTCATAAAACCGCTAGTGGGAGAAGACAAATGAGATGCGTTCTTATAACGGCTGCATTCTTGCCCTGTAAATTCGGAAAAGGGTGACCCTCTCTTCTTTACTATCAGGTAACAATGCTAGGCTGACTGGGCAAAGATCAGATCAAATAATCCCAAACGGCAGATAAACAAACGATAGTATTTATATGTGGCTTTAGAATCTGCATTTAAATTTGAACACGGTGCGTTTAGGGTCCTGTTAGTTCCCCGGTTTTTTAAACAAAAGATTAAAATATATCAATGGGAACCCAGAAGCTATGAGCAAGCCACCCACTCTCTCTCCTCCACACCATCATCGGGGTCTGTAAAGAAGGTAACACGGGGAGCTGCAGCTGTCTGTTGGACTTCTGTGACGTGGTCTTCTGATGAGACCCTCAAATGTTGAAAAGGACACACTTCAATAATAAGTCATAGGGAATTATGTGCCAGTGTGCAAGTGAGCGTGTTTTTGTTTTCCTTACATGTGTCGGTCTGTCTGGAGGGTGTCCCGTGAGAGCAAACAGCCTTGTTAAAACATGTACAGAAGCAGCACATGTGACCTGTGATTTTGACTGTTAGGGTCCTTTTATATCAGAATCTGTAGACTCAGCAAAAAACCATCAGGCTCTAAGCATCTGCTTTTCTAAAAAACTCGGGGTTTGGAATGACGGTTTAGCTCTGGAGGTATATGATGTATTTTTCGTATTTAGAAGTCCAGGGTCCGTGGCAACATCACAGATCTAAGAATGAAAAGTTCACTCTTTGATTTTCAGACTGGCCAGATATCAAGTGAACTCTGCTTTTCCTGAGGAGGCTGGAGTATCACGCTCCAGAGACAGGCAGAAGCCCGACTCAGGAACAGGAATAAATGACACTTGAACTTCCTAGAGCATTTGTCCCCTGCCCTGTGAGATGCTAGAATCCAGATCCAGAAGTGTTCTTCCTTCATCTAAAAGAATGATGAAAGAAAGGACCACGAATTAATAGTTCATATTCCTAACGATAAGAGTGCTAAAAAATGTGCATTTCTCCTGATTCAATCGTTTAATAAGAAGTAGACAGCAGAAGGCAGAACATATAATTGTAGCAGAAGTGAACCCTATCCCACCCATCTCTCCCCAAAGCCACTCTACTCTACTTCCTCAACGCCAGACAGCCTACAGGTAAATGTGTGTGTGTGTGTGTGTGTGTGTGTGTGTGATGTCATTTAATCTCCATGACAACCTATAACAGACACCCATTATGAAGACAAAACACTGAGGCTCTGAGAGTTACCTAAGCAGCCGAGTCACGAATCATGGAGCCAGAGTCTGCAGGGCGGAGGTGTGAGTCTAGGTCTGTTGCCACAGTCCAGGCAGGATGAGAGACTCTGGGCCCAACTCAAAGCAACAAGTACCACGGCACACAAACCCCTGCACTGACAGTAAGGTAAAGACTAGTATTCAGCTGAGAGATCTCGGGCCTCAGGCAACGAAGTCTTTAAAGGAGTCTGTCAAAGTCATAACCTGAATCCACCCAATGGAAAGAAGGAAGATACATAAGTCCTACCTCCCTCACGGAGGCCTGCCTGGTGGCCGTGAGGAGAGCCCTTTAGTGGAGAAGGGGTTTCTCGCTGTTAGACGAAGTTTAGTTCCATCTCTACAAGTTCTGAATACCCCAGAAGAGAAGGACGAAGTTTCACAATGTAGTAGAGCTCCAGAGCATTTACTATTGGGTTCAACGCCTTTAAAAAATCCGAAACAAAACCTGGCTTGAAACATGACCATTATCCCAGAGCACCAGTATTTTTCCACCGCAGGGACAGGCCAGCAAAATCAATCATCATCAGCTCCAGGTTTTTTTGGTTTTTGTTTTTAATTTAGACCTAATAAATTCAGAACCAAAATACCACGGAGGATCACTCAACAGAGGGCTTATTGGGCACGTGCTCTGTGTCAGGTCTTGTGCTAGTCGCTGAGGACCAGGTTCCCCATTAGGTAAACAAAACCCAGGATCCCTGCCCTCACAGATCTGATAGTCTAGTGCATTATTCTCGAAGTTTCTTTATCTAAAAGAGCATATTTTTGATGAAAAGACTCTCTCCATTACATAGCTATGGCTGAGACTGGAAAAGAGATCTATGCATTTTGGTGGTATAAAAATCCATCCGTGAACATACACTTCACGCTTCCTCACACCTGCTCTTAAGAACGTGTCTTGTTGGGGTCTTGACAACATTCTTAACAAGGTTACTAAGAGTCACCGACGAGGCGATCTGATTACGAGTTCCCTAAGGAATAGAGCAGAAGCCTGTCATGCTACTCTCTCCCCCAGGACTAACAACAAACATTCAATAAACGCTCTCGCTGAATAACAAATCGCCTCAAACGCTTCCAAAGACGTATTTTGGATTCCTCAGACTTTTGGTTCTGGATGGCAGCTAGAACTTCTCTACAAACACAGGTTGCAAACGGCATTGCAGAGAAACTGAATTTTAGGGCAGATCATTCTCGTTTAGCACCTTCCTTTTATGGATAAGAATGCCTAGAGCCGGCGATGACAGCTTTATGGGGGCAGAGAGAGGGGCAGGCGCGTCTCCTCATTCTATAGGGCTCTGTGCACCGATTTATATCCTCCTCCACCATTTTCCCCTCGAAGCAGGACACTAGTGACTACATTTTAGTTGCCAACTAATTTTTCTTTGGAGCTTAATTAAATTTAGCACCTACTAGATAGTGGAACTCATATCATTGGTTTAGCCTTCCGAAAGCTTACTTCTGGTGAAAATACAGAGTAATCTAAACATCAGGGAACCTCATCTGCAAAATACTGAACATAGAAGATCCACTTCTAAAGCCAGGTAATTTACCCCAATCAGCAAATTCCGTGCATTCACGTACCGGCCGTCCATGAATGCTTTCATAATATAACAGAGCTTTCTGCAGGGCCACTTTCTCATTAGCAATCTGGTCTTTGGTCATATCCTGTATAAACACAAGGATAGAGAAATGAGAAAGGGGAAAACATTTGTGAACGTCCCGACTTCTTTATTTAGTTAAACACATTTCCCACGGTAAGGGTAAAAAGAATGTTTATACAACAGCTCTCCCTAGCTCGATCCAAAGCTAGGAATTAGCTATTCCTGGTGTCTTACTGGACACGCAGACAGCACAGCAGAATCGTCACCTATGAGTACTCCTGTCTCCCATGCAGTGGGCAAAGGCACGTGGGATCGAGGTAAGCCAAGGCCGCAAGGCACATGGGGCTTAGCTCACCGGCTCCGGCAATGACTACAGTTACAGGACACACGTTCCCAAAGGCTCGTCTCTAATCCTCCTACCTCAGAGAGTCACCACGCTGTCTACTGACTGAAACAAGTCCATTCTGCAACCCGTACAACAGGGTTTCCTGCTTTCAGCCTGTAGTCCAAACCCAAAGTACCTACAGTTAAAACACTGAGTGTGTTTTACCTGCTTCTCTGGACGTCTCAGAGTGTGGGAGGTTTAAAAAGGTGTCGCTCTATCACCCTTCCCTTGGGACCCTGGGACATGCCCTGCCATCCTACCACGCTGACTGGAATGCTTTAGGATTGGCAGCCGGCCCGGGGCCTTCACAGAATCACACCTTAATGTCCTCAGGACGGCTGGTCTCCGCCCGCTTCTCCTGGAGCTTCCTTTGGATGGACCCCAGCGTGGCTCCGACGCTGGGCTTTACGGCTTTATCTACCACCTCTTGTTTCTTCTCATCTTCTTTCTCAAGTTGGGAGCCAAAGCTCTTGGGGAGGGTATTGCTTCGCTGCCGCATCCTGGGGCTTAGGTCCTCTTCCGATATCTTCAGTTTTGACTCTAGGAGAAAAGATGCGGGGGTGGAGCTGTATGGGAATTGACGTCTGCTGAACCCAGATTGTTTTTCTATGCTGATAACGACTGCGTAGCCTTGTCTTTTCTCCCCCCCAGGAAGTATCTAATTATAATATTAGTCGAAATCCCTGGGTTATTGTGTTAAACCCAAGAAGAACGATAATGTCTCCCTGGATTAGCTGGTATGATTTCCTAACCCTAATTCCTGAGAAAGTTTTAGTTCTTTAACAGCCATGCGTTAGCCACAACCAACCTGTTTGCTGTTCTCAGGATGAGAAGGATGTCTTCCTGCACTGATTCCCTTAGCGTTTACAGGTATTTGCAGATCTAGCGCCCAAGTGCTGGCCAACTTTTTCTGCATGACGTATATACCTCATTTTGGAATGATTTTCACTTTGTATTCTATTCTACTGTGTATATGACTCTGTGTCCTAAAAGACAGCAAGCGCTTTGAGGGACAGGGACCAAATCCTTCTCATATCCATCTGTGTTCTCTGTCTTAATTCCATAGCAAATAAAGCCTTGGATTAAACAGGTGCTTCAAGTTGAAACCATCATCCTTATATTAAGTGATTTAGGGAAGTAAAAAAAATGCTGCCGAATTTGCATCTTAGCTGATCTGGGTTTCCCAGCGATTGAGGCCATGGGAAGACATGGAGAAAGCGTGCCCTGAATACTCAGAGCCCTGGGAAGCAGCTTCAAGAAACTTGTCTTTCCTGGAATATTTTAGCAGTGAGTGGCATTCGGCACGTGGTGAGATCACAGCTTCTGCGCCTGGCTTGTCCTCTGGAGACCACACCATAGGTCTAGAACTTTACCTACCTTTAAGTTGTTTCCGGAATTTGGCAAGATCATTTGTCCATTTCAGAACCTCTGGATTGGCTGCTTTGTCGCTGTGGGAAGGCTGAGAAAAGGAAATCTTGAGTAAATGTTTTGGAATTGGGGCAGGAAAAAGAAGAGTCTGATAATCAGTTTGTTTTAAACAGGAAGGAAAAGTTGAGTTCCACTGGAATAATAAATGAACCGTGATTAATCAGAGCAACCTCACAGGTGGGATTCCATTATCCTTCTTTATATCTGGTTGTTCATTTATTTTTTTAATACTCTCTGGTTATTTTTGATGCTTTCAAAGAATTCCTCAGAGGCAAAATTCTGGATTTTTATGATCATGGACTTCTATGAGGCCCATGGCCTCTTTTCCTTTATTTGTAGGGTTCAACCCGTCAGGCTAACAGGATAGAAAGCAGAGGGGTACCTGATATTTTACACTACAACCACCACGAAAAATGCCTTTTTGGCCACTCTTGTGAGAACTACTAAGGATAGAGCTGAGAGTAGAATGAGGTCAGTACTAATAAAATTTTAGAAGGTAATCTTGAATTACGTTTTAGGCAAACAAAATACCTCATGTAATGATTTTTCCCATCCCTGTTCACTGATCAATTTGCAAGACGTTGAGGAAAGCATTCAACTCCTTGGTAAGGATACACCTGTGCAAGGAAGATGCTGATACATGATGTCTGGGGTTTATCAGGGTTTATTACCCGGTGTTTACTGCCTTTTTGTTTTGAGATTCCCTAGGAATTTCCCTTCACCTTTATCACTTCTCTGAGTCACTGATGCTCAAATACATCACGTCGAGGGAGGCGGGGGACAGAGAGAAGCCAGGGAGGACGCACTCACCTTGTACTTCCGCTCTTCTTCAAATCTGTCTTCAAACTTTCGGATCTTCTTCTTAAGGCTCTGAATCCGTCGCGTGAGCTGGGCAGGTGTCAGGCCCTCTTGCTCGTCCTCATAGGAGCCCAGAGAGGAGCTGCGTCGCCTGTGAGGGGCACAGTGCGGGGTCAGCTTCCCTAGGAACAGTCACCGCCTGCTGGGAGGGGCTCTGGGGATGAGGGCTGCGGCACGGGGAAGGCAGGGGTGGGTGGTGGTGGGCGGGGGCGGACCGTCCAAACCGTGTTTATCCTCTCGAATAAAAGAAAGCTGACTGCTAATTCATCTCGTGACCTTGAGCTCTGCGTGTCCTGCCTTTTCAAGAGGTCCAATCTTCTCTAGCTCACCTTTACACTTGGCAAAGCTAGGACTGAAATGTGCACGGTGGACCTCACAGTTAAAGATGAGAGAGAGCTCCGGAAAGGAGGTGCTAACGGAGACTCAGCTGACGGTGCTGTAGTTGGGCCGCAGGTCAAGTGAAAAATTACAACAGAAAGTGTGCACTAGGATGGAGACTTTCAAATGTGTTGTTCCTCCATATACTTACGACTTAGTTAAAAGAATTACTAGCCATCAGCGACATTCCTAGGTCTTCTAATGTTACAAGGATGGTACCTCTGCGCAACTGCAGCATAGAGAAACGTACCTCATGAAAGGATGGGAATTGGGGGGAGAAGGAGGCACTTCCGTGTCGTCCAGGTACTGCCTGCTCTGGCCGTAGGCGTAGAAGCGGGGCGAGAGCATGGGGTCGCTGTCCTCGTCCAGGAGCTGCCGAATCAGGCGCCCTGCCTGCGGGGAGAGGCGTGCTTCGTCAGCGGGCACGCTCTCCTGCTGCCACGAGGAGAAAGCAGGGGCGGGCTCTGGAAGAGAACAAGGGCAAGAGGGCCAAACCGTTCTTTAGCGCACACTTGTTTTCTGAATGCATCAGGAGGAACTGAATTTGGGAGGCACTGGAGGGTTTCACGTTTTATTTATTTGTTTGGCTGCGCCGCACGGCTTACAGGTTCTTAGTTCCCCAACGAGAGACAGAACCCGCGCCCCCTGCCGTGGAAGCGCAGAGCTCTAACCACTGGACCACCGGGGAACTCCCAGTTTCACATTTTATTTTATTATTTTTTTTATTTTTTATTTTTATTTTTATTTTTTTTGTGGTACACGGGCCTCCCACTGCTGTGGCCTCTCCCGCTGCGGAGCACAGGAAGGTTGTAACTCGGGACACTATGCCCTGACCGGAATCAGCAAATCCAACTGACAGCCATCATCTACCCTCAGTCTCCACCCTCACTTGCCTTCAAAAGAGAATGTGCTAGGGCTGCCCTGAGGAACGGGGTGTGCTTCCAGCTTTCCCCACAGATCACTGATGATAACTTCTCCATCTGAAGGTGTTACGGAAGAGAAACTCACGCGTGCCTGGGAGGGAGGGTTCTGGCATCACGGCTGGACATCCCCCACTGAAACCACTACGGAATCGCATTAACCTTGTGAGACCCCATCGGTTTAGGAGTTTACGCCCTCCGTTGAGGTCATTCAATAAGCTGTTTTGTGTGCTTCTGCTTAGCATGTTAGGATTTAGCATGTTTAAAATACATGCTCTGTACTTGAAACTTTAGAGGCTACTTAAGACTACAGTCAGGGCTTCCCTGGTGGCGCAGTGGTTGAGAGTCCGCCTGCCGACGCAGGGGACGCGGGTTCGCGCCCCGGTCCGGGAGGATCCCACGTGCCGCGG
>NC_041220.1:9554598-9589141 GCF_002837175.3 Physeter macrocephalus
GCGCGTCGGGAGCCTGTGCTCCGTGACGGGAGAGGCCACAACAGTGAGAGGCCCGCGTACCGCAAAAAAAAAAAAAAAAAAAAATTACTAGAGTTAACGTAAGATACATGCATAAAATTAGTCAAAAAAGAAAAAAAGAATGCCTTATAAAGGACAAATCAGTACGAATTATTTTAGACAACCTTGGAAAAAAAAAAACAGACTTGGCACAAAATCCCGATTTGTCATTTTGGGAGGGAACAGGATGATATTTATTTCCTTCCACTGCAAGACCCACCTCAGTGTATTTCTTTCCTCATTAAAAAAATCCTATCTGACGTATTTTAAGGATAGATCTCAGATGATGTAGGGTATTTCATTTGTAATACTCTCCCTCATTAAAAAAACAAAAAAAGATTACGCTTTAAATACACTTGTGGATATTGTGATTTACACAAGGCTGGAATTTGGCCATGATCTTAAATTCTTGGATTCCCACAGTTTGAATCATGGAACAATTGTTCCTTCAGCTATCAAAGTATTTCTAGAATCTATAAAATTATCTTAAACAAGTGCTCACTCAGTATTTCACTTCCAAAGATCATACTGTAATCACGGAACATTAAAGCTGGTTGAAACTTCATACATCATCTAGCCTGGTGACTTTTCAAACCTGGCTGCACATTAGGGTCACAGAGGGAAATATAAATAACTCCTAATGTACAGGTCCTCACGCCACCCAATTGGGCAGAATTTTTAGGTGAGGGCCCACGTGTGTGTGAGACATACACGCGCAAACACACACTCTCTAAAAAGCTTCCCAAGTCTTCCAAAACGCAGTCAGGTTTGAGAACTACTGATTCAATCCCACAGATTACAGATAAGGGACACTGAAACCCAAAGAATTCCAGAGCAAATACCTAATCAATGACAAGAGTTGGGTCTAGAAACTCAGTCTCCTACCCTCCAGGACAGCGCTTCAATTCAGAACGTGCCAGGTGCTTCAAGGACAAGGATGACTGTCTTAAAAAAATTTTAAAACCCCACAGTACAGTAGGAGAGTGAGACACATCAATTTAAAAAAATGAACCTCATGTGGAATGAGGCCCACAGGTTCTCAAAATTTAAAGACAACCAAGTTATCTGGTAACACAGATGATACTATAAATACTTTGAAAAATGAAAGCATGTTAAAGACAGAGTCTTGCCTATCGAGTCTTAAAGAGTGGCAGAGAATATGCTGGTAGATAGGCATGGCTAAAGCCGGAGACGAACAGGAGTTGTTTCATTGTTGGTACTGACGCTGTTGGCTGGCTCCCCCTAAGTGGCGGAGCTCAGATACGAGCAGCTCTGCAAATGCCAACAGGAAAGAGTGAAAATGGATTGAGAGGTGAGGGGGTGTGAGGGAAGGAGAAGGTGAGTGGAAAGCCAATTCCTAGAAAAATAACAAAAATGTAGTATAAAAGCTACAGAAAATGGAACTATTAAACTGAGTAGATGACATCGTCTATTTCATGATATTTCATAAGACAGGAGTAATTTTCTATAAGGACTAAAATCAATGGAACCAGGACAGGGAAAGGGTTAAGATGACTTTGAACAGTAAAGCAGCAGGCAATCAACTCACTGCCAAGTGGCAAAGGAGCAAAACCCCTGGGGGAAGGGCTCGGTGGTTGGTGAGGACAGAGGGCATCGGCTCAACGAAGTCTGATGTTGATGTTGGCATGGGTGTGCTGTCTACTTTGACATTTCTCCTCATCAAAACTCAGTTTGAAAAGGTGTTACTTTAGGTCCTGGAGCCCTTTAGTCTGTCTGAATCTAGCAGATATAACTCTTAAAAAATATTACAACTTATCTTTGCTTTGAGCTTGAACTCTGTAGTCTCTGTGCACCAAAGTTTTTGCAAAAACAGTGTTTGGGACCATTAACCAAACAGGTCTCCAGTAAAAAATATACAGTGATCCTGAGTTAGCTACAAAATACTCATCATGTGCTTGTTTGATGCGCTGCGACTAGCATGGGGCCCTCCCTCAGACTGCCTCTTTGTCAACACAGCTGTCTCCTGGGGCTCCACTCCCGACCCATCGCTTCGCTGACAAGAAGACAAAATGTGTCATTTTCCTAGTGTCACCAGTGGTATATATAAAGTACATGGCTAAAGAGATGCTAGCTTATGGGTGACACTGTTTCTTGAATTCCCTTTTTAAATTTTTATTTTTTACTGTATGATTCTGTTTATTTTTTAATTGAAGTATAGTTGGTTTACAATGTTGTGTTCATTTCAGGTGTACAGCAAGGTGATTCAGATATATATATATGTCTACATATATATATAAACACACACACACACACGTATATTCTTTTTCAGATTCTTTTCCATTATAGGTTATTATAAGATACTGAATATAGTTTCCTGTGCTATACAGAAGGTCCTAGCTGTTTATCTATTTTATTTATTCATTTATTTATTTATTTATTATTGTTATTATTTTTTAACATCTTTATAGGAGTACAATTGCTTTACAATTGTTTACCTATTTTATATACAGTAGTTTGTATCTGTTAATCCCAAACTCCTAATTTATCCCTCCCCCCTCCCCTTTGGTAACCATAAGGTTGTTTTCTATGTCTGTGAGTCTATTTCTGTTTTGTAAAATAAGTACATTTGTATCATTTCTCTAGATTCCACATATTAGTGGTATCATATGACATTTGTCTTTCTCTGACTTAGTTCACTTGGTATGATAATCTCTAGGAAATTCACTTATTTAAAAATGAGAAATATAAGACCATTAAGAATTTCAACCTTATAAGCTAGGACGAAGTGAGAGAGTGGCATGGACTTACATACACTACCAAATGTAAAACAGATAGCTAGTGGGAAGCAGCCGCATAGCACAGGGAGATCAGCTCGGTGCTTTGTGACCCCCTAGAGGGGTGGGATAGGGAGGGTGGGAGGGAGGGAGACGCAAGAGGGAAGAGATATGGGGATATATGTATATGCTGATTCACTTTGTTGTAAAGCAGAAACTAACACACCATTGTAAAGCAATTATACTCCAATAAAGATGTTAAAAGAAAAAGAATTTCAACCTTCACAAAATAAAAAGGCATGTTTCATCATTAGCTGCAGATAGAACAGAAGTTTCTCACCTATGCAACATGAAATGCTTAAATGATTTCTCTCTCCTTTTTCTCTCTTTAATTCTATACAGTCTTATAATTTAAGGCTCCTATTCAAGAGTTATATTACATGTATTACATGTAATACATAGTTCAATATAACTAAAGAATCAGTAAGACCAACTATTCCTCTGTTTAAGTTTGAAGTGATCTAAGAATACAAGGCTATCTCATGTTTTGATAGTTGGCACTCAGAATAACAAGCACGAACCGAGAACAACCCTGTAGTCCGTGATAGTATGTCCTATGCATTACCTACCTGCTTAGAGAGCCAGTTTGAGACTGTGTTCACTGACCATTCCCAACTGAGGGCTTGGGAAATGTTTTATATTTTAATCAGTAATTCTAGAGCAATGAAACAGACAAGGATATTGCAAGACAATTATTCAAAGGAAAACAGAAAAGAGTTGAGGCTTCAAACTGGATTTTCATCTTAAAGGACCACATAAAACAAAAGCGTTTTCTTATCTGGACCGGAATTCCCTGGGTACGGTGGTTTTGATTTTAGCCATGTGTCTGGCCACAAAGAACTCTGGGCTTAAGTATGGCACATCTATTAAAAAGTAACCCGCCCAGGTTAGCTGACATCACAGCAGGTCAGAAATAACAGATAAAAGCTGTATGCCTGCTACCTAAGTAATAAAAAAGAAGAGATCCTGGGGGAGTTCCAGTTCAGACACTACAGCACACGTGGAAATAAAGGAGATTCACTGCAGGAAGAGGGAAACACAACTCTGACTAATGCTAACGTGATCGCTGGGACAGAGCTCCTCTCTGCTTAGCGGGCTGGATCCATTTTCTACACAAAGAAAACTGACCACTGAGGATTTATCTCTCAGAAATCTGCGCAGAATTAAGGGAGATGATGTCTTCCATGTCTCATTGCCACCTATGTGTATGCTTTCTGGAGTCATTCCTACTTGTCATGATGTCGCACTGCCTTCCCAGGAGGCTACTCAGCAGCACTGGAGGTCCCTGCACATCCCAGATACGGAAATGTGGAAGCCCCACTGGTGAGGGGTCTTCACTGGGGGAATCCTTTCATAAAATTCCCTTAGAATTCCAAAATTTCATCTTAGAACAATGGCTGTCCTATTAAATTGTTCCAAGAGTCTCGCAAACTATCAGAGTTAGAGGGAAACTTAGTAGCCATCAATCCAAGATAACATCAGCTAGGTCCATCCATGTTCTGCAAATGGCATTATTTTATTCTTTTTAATGGCTGCGTAATATTCCATTATATATATGTACCACATCTTCTTTATCCATTCCTCTGTCGATGGACCTTTAGGTTGCCTCCATGTCTTGGCTGTTGTAAACAGAGCTGCAAAGAACATTGGGGTGCGTGTTTGTCCTACTGAGTGAAGTAGGTCAGACAGAGAAAGAGAAACATGGAAAGAGAAACATCCTATGACATCCCTTATATGCGGAATCTAAAAAGAAACGATACAAATGAACTCATTTACGAAACAGAAACAGACTCACAGACTTAGAGAACAAACTTATGGTTACTGGGGGGAAGGATAGGGGGAAGGGACAGTTAGGGAGCTTGGGCTCGACATGTCCACGCTGCTATACTTAAAATGAATAACCAACAAGGACCTACTGTAGAGCACAGGGAACTCTGCTCAATGTTACGTGGCAGCCTGGCTGGGAGGGGCGTTTGGGGGAGAGTGGACACATGTACATGGATGGCTGAGTCCTACTGCTGTGTGCACCTGAAACGATCACAACATTGTTAATCGGCTCTACTGCGATAGAAAATGAAAAGTTAAAACAAACAAAAAAACAACATCAACACACTCAGTGCCCATCAAGTGACTGTGCTGAGTACTTGTTAGCTCATTTAATCCTGCAAAACCATACTAAGTAGATACTTCTATAGTTACTCTACGTTATTAGGTACTGTGTCACCTATTACAAGATGGGGAAGCTGAGGCCCAAACTGAGACATGCTGACTACATTGTCCACAAAGCTGGTTAAGTGGTAGAGCCATGATTTGAACTCTCGACGTGTCTGCCTCTTAACCTCTTGGTCCACTGCCTGCCGCGATACTGAACTGGCATTGCTTAGAAAGAGGCATCCGGGTGGAAGTCAGGAGACTTAGTGATCTTGAATCATCATTTTGCCTCTCTTGGCCTCAGTTTTCTTAGCTGTATAATGGGAGGGCTCAATTGTAAGATCTTTAAGATCCCTTGCTTCTCTATCATTTTTTTTAAGAGAATGTCCTTTCTACAGTTATTTTTGATAAGCAGTAAGTGATGAATAAGATATCTGAAGTATTTTACGTCCTTTAAAAAATGTTCTTTAAAACCTGATTTCACCAGGACAAATCTAATAGAGTAACCGAGTGTTTACATCTCAGTACTTCCACAAGGGGCATCCCCAAATCAACATGAATTGGCTGATTAGGAACATTCTAATTATGTAACTTTCAAGGACTTGAAATAACGAAGACTAGTTCATTTGATTTGTGTATTCATTTAATTTTGGAGAGTGGAAACCCTAGTAACGGTGATGATGACGTTGCCGTCATGTGGACCGATCAAATAATGTGCCCTAATACACAGCTACACGTAGAGAAAAAAAAAAAGATCAAACATGTATTATTTATCTGTCAGCAAGCACAACCAGACCGTGATGCTACCTTCACTTTGAGAGGGTTCCACTCTCTGTAGCCCATGGAACCTATGATCAGTTTCATTGTTCTTTTTATTTCCCTGATACCATATGCCCAGAAGCCAGAGAACATCATTTCCATGTGGGAGCATACACAGCAGAGAGCATTACCAGCAGCCTGCTCATTAGGTACTGTCTCCCCTGATATTCTGTGAATGAGAATGAACTATGGCTTGGGGATGGAGAGGGGGTTACACGGCATGGTGGTCCGGAGACTAGTGACGGAGACCTATAGATGGACACCGGCTCATATGGTTTCGTTAGCTACTACTTTTGTTTATATATTTTGTTGCACTGGTTTCACATTCACAGTTTAAATCAGTGCAAAGTTAATTCCTTACTGGAAAGCCACCATTTTGTTTCTTACTGAAGCTAGAGAAAAAGGTGATATTTTAGTGACTGAACTGACTGCTCTCATCTTAGCCACGCTTTATGCAAAAATTCCTTTGACTATACTTACAGCTATATTACTGCTGTAATGTTAAGTGGACATTTAAAATAGATGAATATATATATAAACATACTGAAAGCAGTAACCAAATGGTCTAAACAGCCTCGAAATGAATCCACGTAGATTTCTGAGATATGCAAGTTCAATGACAAATGCAGTACTTGGCAAAAAAAAAAAAAAAAAAAAGTTAAAACAACTCATTTCATAAATTACATGGATAACACAATTCACATTCCCAAGCACAGTAAAATGTATTTCTTTCTCGCCATAAGCTTTAAAAATTTCATCTAGTTTTCCAATACAAAATATAATAAAATATTGGTCCCTTCATATTATTTTTTATCTGGCAGAAAGTTCTTTACATTAAGTGATGAAATAGTTTTAAGGAAACAGTAAGTTAGCTTTCACCCACTCTGGAGAGATTTTTTCAGCTTTATATTTAGCCTCTTTAAGTGTGCTGGAAGAGACTATAAATTTACGATTAACCAAAGTAAAAATAATCCAACACCTGAGTCCACTTCAGTAGGAGGAGGAAGAGTCTACCTTCCCCTTTCCTCAATGAATCATCAAGATAATATGGCCAATTTGCATTCTGACCAAAAATCCTAGTTTTTATCTAGAGCTGTATGTTAATGATATGAGGAGACCATATTCTTTTCTTTTTTTTTTTTTTGTGGTACGCGGGCCTCCCTCTGTTGTGGCCTCTCCCGCTGCGGAGCACAGGCTCCGGACGCGCAGGCCCAGCGGCCATGGCTCACGGGCCCAGCCGCTCCGCGGCATGTGGGATCCTCCCAGACCGGGGCGCGAACCCGGTTCCCCTGCATCGGCAGGCGGACGCGCAACCACTGCGCCACCAGGGAAGCCCGGAGACCATATTCTTGAAACCCAAATATAGCATTTATTTTGGCTACACTTTTTGTTTTATCTGGGTGACACTGGCTGCCACGGGACTTTTTTGGTGGGGTGGTAAGGTTGTTTTTAATGTATGAATTAAAAGCACACCTGATTATTTCAAAGTACACAAAAGAACAACAACAAACATTAGCCAGGAAGGCATCACTTAAAAACAGAACAAAAAACCCTGACGTCTTCCCCCAGCGGACATCTTATGAGCTGGGAAGATCTGACAAAATCTCAGATCCACTGCTTACTTACACGGGGAAAACAAAACAAAACAACAACAAAAAGAACTGGAACATGTTTCTTAGATTGCAAAGAGGGGAAATTAGAAGAAAAAAACAGTTTGATTTTGTTTCACTAAAGCCCTGGATGCGAGGAGCATCGTGGGTGCTACTATTTTTCACCTTGTGACCTTTTTAGATCATCTTTTGGTCCTTCATCTAAGATCATTAACATAATGAATACTTTTTGGTTAAAAAGGGGCGGGCAGAAGACAAGAAACTCAGGTGCTTTTGAAAAAGACTGATTTTTTTAATAGCTGTCATTCTCTGCTAAGTCACTGTGTTAAATCAGGCTGCTGTTCTGAACTCAGGAGCACAATTTCTCCCTCTCTGTAGCCTTCAAACACACATACGGCCTAGAGGCAGATCAGATGGGCACTTATTTTGGACACACACTGGTATGTTTGGATGCAGACACATGGAAAATGGAAGAACAGCAGCTCGACAGAACTGCTGCAGGATCCTCCCTGAGATACAGCTTTGACGAGATGAGGATACCCTCTTCTTCCGCAGAAGTAAATTTCTAACGTTTGTGTCGAAAATCTGTAGAAAAACCAATCTAAAGCAAAGTATTACAGGCTTTCAAGAAGAAGCACTTTTATTCAGTGCTTTTTCTTGATGAGCAAATTCCTTATGTTAGCTAACCTGGATTGTAAAATTCTATCCATAAAAACAAACATAGAATCAAAGCAGATCAAAACAATCTTGAAAAATGGGGAGGACACTTAACGAAGGAGGTGCACGGTGGGCACGCAGCGGGGGAAGCAGTTACACCGCCGGCAAACCCTAAACGCACACCGTTTCCCTATTACTCAGCTTGTACTCCTAGAGCGAAAAAGGCACTCACACATCAGCTCCCCTGGAGAGTCAAAATGAGGGGAAAAAAAAAAAAAAAAAAAAAAGACTGCAAGGTGACACTATAATGGAGGATAAGGATAAGCACGTTTTCTTTCATAGATTGCAGTTACTCTTGGCAACACTGAACGTGACACATTCCTGCGTCGGGGGGAACGATTTTCAGTCATTTAGCAATGGGGTTTACTTCTGCACACACAGCTCTCGCGCCCACCCACACATCCAACAGGCTTCTCCTTCCTGCTAATTTACATATGCTTTCCCGACCTTAAATCACCCAGGCGGCAGACGACCTTACCTTTCCAGCTCTTCTCATCACACAATGCGCTCAGGTCCAGCCCGGGCGCTCCGGAGACAAAGCCCTCCCGCGGCTCATCAGCATTTGGGGTCCTCTGCAGCTTGCCGTCAGGCAGGCCGGGATGCTCCTGGATCTTCATGGTGGGGTCCTGCAACGAGAGCACAACGTCTCCAAATCGCTACTGCGCATCAAAACCCCCAAACGTCCGCAGCAATTCCACTCCTGCTGGATGAAACCTCCCAAGCCACAGCTGCTGACGTCCCCGGCACGGAAGCCGAAATCACAGCTCGATGCCCCCTGGATGCTGCCGCTGGCCCCTTGCACGCAGAAAGCGACCATCCATCTGCGCTCCTTTAACTTTGCTTCTGGAAGAAAGACAAGATGTTTTCCGAGGGCTGTCCTTCCTGATAACTGCTGGCAGCTGACAGTCTGGATGATTACTGACCGGGGCCAGGAAGGAGGGAAAAGGAGTTTGTGTTTCCTTAAAGGAGTATGGCTCTCCAGACTGTAAACAAAAACCCAAAACTCAGCTAGCGCTGTTGCCAAGGCCGTCGCAGCAACGTGGTGTCTCCTGCACGCAGACTTCTTTGCCCCTTAGGTAAACAGTGCTGCAGGGGCCAGGAGCGGAGGCTGTGTGCACACGTGTGCTCTCCTGCTGGCCCTGCAGGCTTAGATCAATTAAGCGGGGCTAGCTGCACATTCCCAGATTTCCTGTGGTTGTTTTTTGCCTCGAGTGTGGGGAGAACAGACTATTTATGGAGGAGCTCTGGGTATGCATTGTTGCGCAAATTCAGACAGCAAGGGGGTCTGGTGTCTAGCGGCTAAGCAGTAAGGAATACACACTCTGGAAATGAGCCAGAATTACACAGGGAGCACTTTGTTTTTTAAAGTAAAAAGGCAAGAGCTGGCAAGTCAGTGAAGCATAATTTATATCTTACAAATATGCAGCTGTGGCTTGTTTTCTTGGTTTTGTTTATTGGTGGCACGCACACCAGGCTGGGATGTCTGGGGTATGGGAAAACTCCCCCGCAAAGGCTGCTATTTTAACTAAGCGATTTTGTGTTTAAAAAACTGCACTGAAATTTAGTCTTTTTTACCTTGTCCTTTGGCACTGGGTAAACCCAACCACTGACATACTCTCCTCTCTCATAAAATCATAAGTAAAAGTGTTGCCTCCAAACACATTTCTCAAGTAGCACAGATCTGTACAAAAGATTTTCTTTGAGAATAACTGGAAATTTATTTTAGCAAATATACCATCATTAAATAAAAAAACCCCAAAACATCTGGAAATCATAAATGATTCTGTTAATGTATGAGAAATATTCTTATGCTTAAAATAAAGCAGTACTAAGACTTCCACCTCCTTTTCATAGCTATTCACCCTACTTTGATATCACCAGGGGAATAGATAGGGCTTTTACTACTATATTTCCAGGAAATGAAGCATTCTCTTCACATTTGGGATAACATGAAATATCACCAATCAGTTCATGATAAGCTACTGAAGTCAGATGGAAATGCTAAGTAAATCTGGGGCTTTAAGACACTTTAAAATTTCTGCTTGTCTATTGTAGGGAAAAAAACACACAGATTATGCATGTATGTCACAAAAATCATTTGTTGCCTGAGCTGAATCCTAAGTAGACAGAGTTGAATGACCCAATCTGGTGCTCAGCTTTTTAAAAGTTACAGCATCAGTTAGTCACCTATCGTGTGTGTGTGTGTGTGTGTACGCGTGTGCGTGTACGCGTGTGTGTGTGTGTGTTAGACCTCATACAGCAAATAAACATTTTCTCAATAAAGATCTCTGATAATTGTTACACTTAGAGACACATAAAAGGGAAGAATATAAGAAATATGATTCCGTGTTGTAAGTATGGCCCTTCCTTCACGAGGCACATCTCTGAAGCCAGCAGAGGAGTGGACATGAATTTTCCTTCCGGGCAGAGCTGGGGTTGAAGTGTGACTGACGTTTAGTAGCTCGGTGCCCTAGCTGAGCCATTTCACTCCTCTGAGCCTCCATTTCCTAATCTATAAAATGGCATTAAAAACACTGACCTGGCAAGGTTCCTTTGAAGATCTGAGAGAAGGTATGAAAGGCCTCTAGCACGGTGCCCGGAGCGGAGACACACAAATGGAAGCGATCCCTCTTTCCATTATTATCAGGCACCACGGGGAGATGAGTAACATATTGCTACATCTCAAAATGCTCAAGAGAGGAGTGGGAGATGAGGTATATAAACTGCCATTCAAGGTGAAACACGCTACGACAGGGCGGGGCAGAGTCTTAGACGCATAATGAAAAATGATTAGAGCAGACTGACGTGCTCCCATCATGGACCAGCAACAGCGTTCGGGGGCCGTGTGGGCCAGAGGGGGTGGGAAGGAGGGCACTTCATACAGAGAGGAGGAGGAGGAGAAGCGCAGAGGCGGGCAGGAGTGGGGGACGGTGACCACAGGAGACGAGAGGCTGGGCTGCCAGAGGCCCTGCAGGCTGGGCTAAGTTTGGATTCTATCCCGTGGTAGATAATGGAAAGCCACTGAAGGATTTAAAAAACTGACTCATGGTGGAGAAACGTGCGTCTTCCAGGCTGATGCCTCGGGCACGGGAATGCACGCTGCTGGGGAGACCCACAGGCCTCAAGCCGGGCTCACAGGCAGCCGGCAGCCCCTGCCACACCCGTCAATGGCTCTGCTCCCCGCCTCCGGAGCCTGTGTCCCCTCAGGGCACTCCAGAGTCCTGCAGTGCCTGACACGACGTGTGTAAAATCCCCCAGTTCCACAAACACACACGCTAATTTAAAACGTGTACTTTTGATGACCGCCACATCCAAATTAGCACCAACCGCAAAGTAAGAAAGTTAAAATTAGAAAATTCTTCCTTAGTTTTTTCCTCCAGAATGTATGGGTTTACTCACGCCTTCAACAACAGCGGGTTGGTGCACCCGCTCTGGGCCGGGCTCTGTGCGAGACATGCAAGCTCTGCGCAGCAAGGGGGTTGGCGTTTAGCGGAACAGGCTCAACTATGCTCAGTGGCGCTCTGGAAACTCGATCTTGGTGCGAGGTCACAGCAGACCCCCTTGTGAACTGGTGAGCTGCTCTTCACGGGGTTCCAGTAAAGTCTGGGAGTTAGAAATGCAGGAGAGGGAGCAACTACCACCCTGGGTAGGGTGCTGGGATAGACAACCTTGATGGGACTCTATTGTTCTAACAGAGAGAATCAGGTCAAATTGTACTAGTTTATTCAACTATAAGACTATATATCACATATTATATACATGTAACAGGGCTGTCTATTATATGTCAGGTGCTAGAGATACAAAGTTAAAATTTATTTACTCGTTCATCTAAGAAATAATTTTTGAGGGCCTTCCATGGGCTTGACAGTTCTTTAGATGTTGGAGAAATTTCAGTGGCCTAAGTAAAGTCTCTGTCCTAATAAATCTTAAAGAAGGGGACCGTTAATAAAGAAAAAAAAAGTCAGGTAGTCCTACGGACATGGAGAAAACAAAGCAGGGTAAGGAGGATGATGGAGGTACGGGCCACAGCCTGCTATTTTCTTGGGTGGCCAGGGACAGTCTTTCCAATAAGGTGACATGTGAGCAGAGACACAAAGGAGATGCTCTTCTGTGGGAAGAGCATTCCAGGAAGAAGGAAAGCAAGTGCAAAGGCCCTGAGGCATGGTCATCTTGTACATGTTGAGGAACAGCAAAGAGGTCACACTGTATCTGGAGTCAAGCAGAGGCCAGTCAGGGCCATCATTTATGCGTGTTCAGAACGCGCACTGTGCCATCTATAACGGGATATCATTCACACTGCAGACCTATATTAACTTACATGAGCTTCTGGACCCCCTGGCTGATCTGCACACCAAGGGAAGGATGCGTCCTACATAAACCCACAAGAGCTCGCATAGCCACGGACACACTTGGCAGGGCTCACTCACCAGCACACCCACACACGTGGTCCTGCGCTGCTGTGCTCCGACCGGTCCCCGAGGCTGCTCATTCACTTGCCTGCTGCATCTGGAGGCCTGATTCCCAGTTTCTGGCCCCGCTGATCTCCGAACCAGACAGTCACCTTGCCTATGGTTGCAGGGTGGGCTGCTGGTGTGGTCCCAGGGTTTACAGGCATATGGAGCTAAGGATACTGCTCGGAGGCTACACAGGCTCTACAGCGATACACTAGCAAAAAACTACCCTTCCTTCAAATGTCTGTCAGGCTCGTCTGGGTGAGGCACCTCACCAGCTTGTTTCACACTCTCTAACAGTGCTTATTGTAGAGTATCGTGCCTGTCTACTTGCTTGTCTGTTTCTCCTACTAGATCATTACTGTTAAAATGTCAAGGACATTCTTAAATACCAAAATATTTTTGGTTTCAACTTTTGTTGTTTACACAAATCGTATCTTCAGTTAAATCAGGGTAAATACATTCATTTCCCACTTATCAACTCAGAGATCCTTGCGCTGTGATGTCATACACTAAACCCTTGTCCAAAATGTGGTACCATACGAAAACATGCTAAATATTCATGTAATGAAATAAACCGAGGGACTGGCTCTTTCTTTGGAGAGACGATAGGGTATGTGAGATATGGGTTTTAGAGTAAGAGACTGGAGTTCAAATACAGGTGACCAGTTGCAAGATCTTCAATGAGTAAACTTTGTACTTGAGATTCTTTTTCTCTCATACAGGAACAAAACTTCGTAAAGTTGTGAAGGTTAAGTGAAAAGCATGTAGCATAAAAACAGCTAGCCCGTAATAACTGTAGGAGAAATGCTAATCCCATTTATACGCTACCTCCCCTTCCCATTCATTCATTGGGCAAGTGTTTATTGAACATGTACTATGTGCTAGGTACGGGAATTAAAGGGATTAACAAGATAGGTGATTTGGTGTGGAAGGGATTTACTGATCACATAAGTGCCAACATGCGTGTTTTATAACATGCATGTTATAAAAGAAAAACACAGGGTGCTAGAGAGCAAATAAGAGAGAGCTCATTTTGCCTAGGGCCGCCGGTGACATTTCACATTGGGGTAAAGGAACCATTAACTACTAGTCCATCCACCTGATCCCTGCTAAGTCTTGTCCCTGTCTGGCTGGGCCCGGCTTTTTCTACCCTGACTTTATTGATCCTTCTCTTTCCCTGGCATCAAATCGCTGGTGAGTTTTTGTTCTACCCCTTCTCCCTCCCTACACAGGATTTGGATAAGCAGCCTAGCTCACCAGAGCGGGGCAGGACAATATCAGGAAGGAACCACACAGAGTTAATAGAAGGGCCACATGGAAGTATAAACATTTACTGTTTGGCTTGACAGTAAAGGAAAATGAACATAACAAATTCCCCAAATTCATCTGAATCATGAAGCTTCTGTAGCCTTTCAAGACTGGATGGAATTGGAAATGAATCTAAACAAACGGAGCTTTTAAATTTTTTCTGGTTCTGATATTAAAGCCAGTAACAAATCCTAAAGCTTCCATGATATACGGTGAAGCTGAAATAACAGAGTCATCCATTTCATAAACACTTGTTGATAGGGATATTTCAGAATTTATCCCAAACCCTTCTCAGGGCAAATAAAAGCCTGCACGTAAGCTCTTGTGACAATTAATATTACTTCTTATGCTTGATTAGAAAGTCTTATCTTCTCCCCTCACTTTTTTTTTTTTTTTGAAGCAGGATAAGAAAAAGGGAAATAGTCTTTTGTTTATTATGAATGTCCTGTTTGTTATCAAAGGTATGCTTCTAAGCTCTTTTAAGCGGTAGGCTTAGAAAGCATAAAGAATGTAAAAATATCTTGAAAGAATTTAACACTTCATTAACCTTAAACTTCTGACTACAATGACCTCTTCCAGGTAATGTAATACCCATTCATGTACTTAATAATTTTTACATGTTTTGCTTTTGTCACAAGAAGATTAAGTATAAGGTTATAATTTTACTATTCTGGATTTTATACGGAAGCCTAAAATATTTCCACAATAGAAAATAACTCATTGAAAGGAATCAAATTGAAGCATAAAGCATAAACTCCATTGGAAACGGAACTCTGAAAAATTTTCAGTGTTATCTTTCAGAATCTAGAAATTGCTAGTTTTAAGGACAACAACCTCTCTCCTGGGTACTTCCAGTTGTCAAACGAGTTTAAAAACGAACAGAACAAAGTCTTTGAACGCCACATGCTCAGGGAACAGGGGGCTTAAGCTCCTGCACATGTTATCCTATTTCATCCGGCCCAAACGGTCTTTTATTAAAATGTCAGCCTTTCCAAAACTTAGCTGAAGAAATCATACTTACATTTTTGACATTCTGAAGTGACTCTAACGTTTTTCCCCATTGCCAATGTGTCACTAAACAAATTTTAATGCAAACCACATTAAGAAATTCAGATGACATAGAAATGGATAACTCTCATGCACCATCCGAGATCTCAGCAAGACTCTGTTTTTGGATAAGATTAGTTGTATAATTAAAAGAAACTAAAAAGACATGCAACGAAGTATAGGCCCATGTTTACTTTTCAATACATGCCTTCAAACAAAAACACACTTAGGGCTGCAAAATGATTATTTAAAAAATAAAGTCATGGGCTTCCCTGGTGGCGCAGTGGTTGAGAGTCCGCCTGCCGATGCGGGGGACGCGGGTTCGTGCCCCGGTCCGGGAGGATCCCACGTGCCGCGGAGCGGCTGGGCCCGTGAGCCATGGCCGCTGAGCCTGCGCGTCCGGAGCCTGTGCCCCGCAACGGGAGAGGCCGCAGCGGTGAGAGGCCCGCGTACCGCAAAATTATAATAATAATAATAATAATAATAATAAAAATAAAGTCACAGCTGTGCCTGCATTTGCCTTTGAGCAGCAGACTCTAAGCCAGCCCCTCTCTGCCTGTGTATCCCTCGGAGGAGCGTTTGTGAAGCTGAAGGTTAGTGTTCCTCGTTCTGATGGAAATACCAGTGAAAGGAGAAACACCAAGCACCTTTCTCCAATAGCTGTCATCTGCTGTGTTATCGCATATGAATCTGGGCGTTTATAAGGAAAAACTTCAAGGGAAATCTTAATGAGGACAAAATCTGCCTTAATGGAAAATGAAATTGGAAACATTATCATATCCATTCACAGTGGGCATGTAATTTTAGCATCTCAACCTGACGCTATAGGAGACTTGAAAAAAATAACAAACAGAATTCTACTGGGGTAACCGACCTCTAGACTTCCTTTCCATCTCTGAAATTTAGGAATTAGTACGATATTGTCAGAAAACCAGATTAACTATTTGGGTTGTACAAGTTCTACAAAGTGCTCCGTGTATTAAAAAGTAGGAAATGATGACAGACTGTAAACAAGGGAAAGAGGTTTAAAAATGGAAGACAGATCTTTTCACAGTCCTTCATTAATAATAAAATATGTTTCTTTCAGTGAAGGAGACACATGCCGTCACAAGTAGAAACACAATCCTAATCTTGTGGAGTGACGTCCTTTTTCCCTCCTTTGGTGCAGTTGTGAAAGAAAGATGACACAGAGAGCTTAGTCTGGATTTTAACTCACTGCCTAATTTTATCTCCTAGCTGAAATTACCATGATTACAATGATTATTAATAGTGAGTGCTTCCCGAGTGCCAACAGTGGGCTAGGCGCTGATTGGCAAATGCACATGCGAGACACAAGTAAGAATAGATCCTGGCCCGTGGAAGAAAGACTTGAGATTCTTTCCCCGTGATGCATCCTCTGCTGTGGGAGCTGTCCACAAAAACACCAAGGTAAATGGAGTTCAGCACGCATTTTGTTTGGGTGCCACTTGCAATTTATGAGTTAGTTACGTAGTTCATCCACAAACTAACTGCTCTCTACCCTTTTATCTCCTAAAGGATAAGAGGCATAAAAGGCAACAACTGAGAAGACCGCTCTAGGAGGCTGGTAAAGCCATTTTCTTTAAAATAAGGTTCAGTGGCATGATGAGGAGGTGCTTGCTGTGAACAGAGGAAGAGAGCGGAGAAAGGAGGAAACAGAAGGAGACGAAAACAACGCTACCATGGGGACGCTGTGCTCTGAAAAAAGGTGACTAGAGACAAGGAAAGGAGGTCTGCTTGTTGCCTGGGGCTCAAGGAAGGAAGCATAAAGGAGCTGGAAATAAGAGATGAAAGCAGTGGCTCAGAAGCTGTAAGGTCAAAAAGCAGCAGCCTCCCCTCCCTTCGTCCGGCTGGGTTAATGAAGGAGCGCACGTGAGAAATTGCGTAGAGGAGATACGAGGAGTCTAGGACACTGCGGAGGCGCGGTGCCAGGTGGCCATTCGTTTCTAGCAATTGGGCGCCAAATTCTACAGGAGTGGGCATTTTTCTAAGAAGGGGGTCCACAGCTTGTGAATTCTTAATTTGCTAGCTTGGAAAACTTTAGGGAGGTAGGAGCTGCAGCTGTTATTAAATCCCAGCTCCTAGCACATTACCTGCGCATAGTAGGACCCAATACATATTACTGAATAAACCCATCAGTGAGTTAGGGTTAGTGTTCACAAAAGATGACCAATCACTGGGTTCGGGGGCAAGTCCTTTGTATAATTAACATATCAAGAGTCAGAATCCAAGAACAGGGCGAGGAACGCTTTAATTCTTGCCAAAAAGAAAGCCGATAATAAGCTTGAAGGTGCAGTGGGAAGCATTTGGAAGTACTGGATGACATACACATGCATGAATGAAAAATGAGGCTCAGCAAACTGAATGGAAGCCAGCGTTGGGAGCACAGGAAACCAAATACTTGGGTCAGCAAGGCAAGGCCCCCAGAGGACAACCAGGGAGCCGGGAAAGCCACCGGAACGTTAAGATATAGACCACAGAAGGGAGTTAGATACTTTTTCTCCGTTGTCTACTTAAAACAAGACACAAAACTCAGAAAATGAATTGGATTTAATAACTTGAACTGACTTTATGTTAATTTGAAAATTAATGAGATCATCTCTTTGACAAATCCACTAAAATTCACTATTTATTTTAATCACTTAAAAACTGCATGAAATCATGGAAAATAAAACTAGTAGCTTTGGCTTTTTGTCTTATTTTATGGAAAACCTAAGGAGAAATCTCCATGCTATTAAAGTTTATCTTCACAAGCAAAATGAAAGAATTTAAAAAGCAGGAGAGTGGAGTTCTTATGATTTCTCAAGGAATCTTCATGTCTTGCTTGGCATTTGTCTTTCTCACCAATCACAATCCCGTCACTGAATGTCGTTATCCCTTACTGATAAGCTAATAATAATACTTCACACTAACTCTCAAGAATGTAGGAACAGACCTGTCACAGTCAAAATCTTACTTGTTAGCTACTCACCTCAAAATGCTGGGTCTGTCTGCCGTCCTTTTCATTTTCTTTGCTACAAACAAAATATCATAAAATGTCATTCTGTTTTATAACAATGCTTTTCATTCATTGACATTATGATTTCATTTATTTTAGAAGCTCAGTAGCTCTAAATAAAATTCTTATGAAATTCAAAAACAAACCAAAAAAATTAATCAAAACGAAACAAAACTAGAAACAACACAAAACATGAATATGGTTATCTGCCTTTAACAGCACCATGGTAGATTTTCCCATTTAAACATTTTCCTCGCTATAAAATACTGTGGGTAAACATATAGTCCTTTAACTCTGCTCTTCTTAGTTCTTACAATGCACATTGCACTAAATGAAAAAAAAAAAGTCTGTTCACATTCTTATAAACAGTGTAAGGAGAAAACTCTAAAATTACCTTCCATCGGACATCAGTTCAACATCATCGGGTCCAACCCTTTCACGAGATGGTGTGGGACTGAGACTTTCCATATTCTGTAACAAAGCAAACCATCTGTTGCCCGGTAGGAATGGTAAGACGTATGCAACAACAGACCCTCCTTTCTTTAAAATAGAAACATCGGATGACAAGCAGATACTACGTCTAGCCTTGAGAGTCCTATCTTTAAAATTATGACAGTTTCTTATACACTGCTGGCATAAAATTATACGCTGAACGTTACCATTCCATTAACAAAGATGTCTGGTAGCAGCACAGAAATGGTCAGTGTGGCTTATAAGGTTCTTGTTAGTTATTACCCACATTTTAGAGCTAAACATAAACAAAACCCAGACTCCCAGAATATCAGGGTGGCATTAGAACTAGACTTGAGGAATCTGACCTCTAATGTAATCAGAAGCCAAGGTAACATTCATTGCCTATTTAACATCCTTTCAGTATATATTGACAATATGATCTGGGGTAATATGTAGCTTATATCTAAGCTGTAAAATATCCATAAAAAGACATGGAGTTAACTTGAGAACCTTTCTTTCTATGATATTTAATGTTAATCTTTCTATCAGCCAAGATGGAAAAAAAATATAAACACGAAACTTACTTCAAATAGCGTGTATTTCAGGCTGACCAAGAGGGCTTAATGCTTATCAGGAGGTATATTTGTAAGGTTTTCTGACTGCCTCTGTAAAAACGGCCAACAGTTTCTAAATACAACTCAGGTGACTGAGCACAGAGTAAGTAAGCCGTCCCCATGCAGGAAGATTACAAATATGCAAACAAGAGCTCGTTTACATTCGGTAGACACAAATACAGAGCTGCCTTGGAGATTTGGAACCGAATTTCGTTGAACTCAAAGATTCATATCTGCATTAAAAGACCATTAAGCACAATCCATGTATTCTGTGTCATCAAAATAAAGAACACATAGTGAAGCAACATGTATTCATCTACATGTTTATAATCTCTCCTTATGAAAAGCCCGTTGGAAAGTATATCTGATTAAGGTTCACAATGATCCCATGAAACTGACATAGACAAAAATCTTCACAAAATAAGCATATAATTAGAGTGGCTAACTAATCTTTGGCTTGGTAAGTGGATAAATATTTTCCATTTATGGTGGTGTGGCCAACCTGTCTGGAATTCTTAAAGTTTAAAACCCTAGGCTTGGGACTTTCCTGGTGGTGCAGTGGTTAAGAATCCACCTGCCAATGCAGGGGACACGGGTTCGATCCCTGGTCCGGGAAGATCCCACATGCTGCGGAGCAACAAAGCCCGTGCACCACAACTACTGAGCCTGTGCTCTAGAGCCCGCGAGCCACAACTACTGAGTCTGCACACCACAGCTACTGAACCCCACGTGCCTAGAGCCCGTGCTCCGCAACAAGAGAAGCCACCGCAATGAGAAGCCCGCGCACCGCAACGGAGAGTAGCCCCCGCTCGCCGCAACTAGAGAAAAGCCCACACATAGCAACAAAGACCCAACGCGGCCACAAAAAACAAACAAAAACCCTAGGCTCCATCAAGAATAAAAACAAAGGGAGACAGCATACCATAATAGCTATAATGGTGGCTTTGGAGCCAGAATGTTTCGGTTGGAATCTTAGCTCCACCATTTACCAACTGTAAGACCCTACCTGACTCTCAGTTTCCTCACCTGGGAAAGGGGGATGGCAACAATACTTAACATAGGGTGGTCATAAGGATTAAATGAGATAATACATGTAAAGCATTAAAATAATACCTTGTACTTTTAATAAATAGTAGCTGTTGTTGTTGATGTTATTATGACTTCTAAAACTGTGAAATCTCCAAGGGAATATTTTGCTGCTATTTGCCCACGGTTAAGATGATGTTCTAGGGACTAGTAAGACAGTGACTGTGTCTGCCATTACTGCACACCAATTTACATGTTTAGATAATTTACACAGTTAGATAATTTTAGAATGGATCTGAGAATTTTTTTTTTTTTTTTTTTTTTTGCAGTACGCGGGCCTCTCACTGCAGTGGCCTCTCCCGTTGCGGAGCACAGGCTCCGGAGGCGCAGGCTCAGCGGCCATGGCTCACGGGCCCAGCCGCTCCGCGGCACGTGGGATCTTCCCGGACCGGGGCACGAACCCGCGTCCCCTGCATCGGCAGGCGGACTTTCAACCACTGCGCCACCAGGGAAGCCCGGATCTGAGAAATTTTAAAAAAATTATAACCACATTCAATTATACTTACATTTTTATACCTCTAAAGTTTGAGTTAGAAGAGGCCTCTCTAAAATGGCTCTCATTAAGCCAAAGCGTAGTTGCTCTTATTACCTGAATGTGATCTTTCTGATAAAGAGGGATCTATCTATGACAAAGAATCTTGTTCTCATTGGTAATCGTCAATAGATTATCAAAAGCTTTAGTGTAAGATCTAGTGCAATAGCATTAGGTTTTCCTGATGCTCTGAAACATGAATTCCTAGGGGAAGCACAACCCTCTACCTTCAGATCACTTTAAAACACTGTCAATGAAATACATTTATAATTACAGTAAAGACAAATGACTATTTCAGCAGAAATAAAAACCTTCAGGTTGAGGCTAAGAAATATTCAGAAAGAAAGAAGAAAAAATAAACCATAATATTATTATATAAATTTAAAGATACTTCAGTTAGAAAAATGTTAGAAGACTGATTTTTTTCTAAAACAGAAAGAACCAAGATTTAAGCAATATAGGTTTTGAGAATTGTAGAAAAAAAGACAGCTATGTTTTACAATAAAAAGCTCTGCGAAAAGCAGGTGTGAAATGTGAGAAATTTTAGCTGATTTCCAGGGTTAAAACAAGTAGTAACTTCAACTCCCTCGCCCCCCACCCACTTTTAAAAGTATGTTTGATCTGTGTGTTTTACAACTCTCCAAGGACCTTAGTTTTTAATACATGTAATTGACAAAGGGTGACTTTCAATATTGTTCAGTATTCCTCTCTAAAGCTTTATAATAATTCCAGCTTTCATGTTGTTCTCCACATGTCTGAGACTAGTGAATATTCATAGTCTGCTTCCACCAAAGCAGCATGCAAGTACACTGTGTTCCTTGGCTAAGGTAGCTGGGTTGCCCCTATACCTTTGGGAAACAGGAATCTGTGAAGAATGTGTTACAACTGGCAACCTACCCTGATTTTTTCAGAAGGAAAATAATAAAGGTAGTGAAGATCCAGGAGTAGAGAAACAAAAGTACCGATTACCACGGGTGCAAAGCATTTTATAGATTCTAACTTGCACCCTTTGCCGAAGCGTTTAGGGAGGGAAGGTTAAGACATAGATCAGCCATTTCCCCACTTCACTGAGACGGGGTGGGGGGTGGGGGGGGTGGGGAATGGAACGTACAGGTCAAAATATTGGCTGAAATGTAGAAAGCTTCCATTGTAAGAGAAGTATGCTACTGGACTATCAAACGCTCTGTAGTTGTTAATAGTGCTGGTCTTACGAGAAACACCGATACAATGCCTTTTGAAGGTTTTAAACGGTTTTATGTCCCAAACACTTCTCTAGGTGTGGTAAAAGAGTAGTCCACTGATGTTTTCATTTATTAAAGTTGAAGTAACAGAATTCTTATTAAAAGTAATGCCTTATTGCGTTAACTTAATTTTAATTAGTCTTCTAAAGTTACGATCTTTTAAAGGTAATAGGTAATTTTAAGAAATAGCAAAGAGCAGATTACGTCTTTATGTAGAATGGGATAAAACTGCTTTTAGAACTGCATTAAAAAAAGACAGATAAAGCCCAGCTCTGCCTCATAGAAGGCCTACCAGTGACTTTCAAAACATACAGATTTTCTATGATATAATTTACTTGGACAATTTTTGGGTGTCAGAAGAAACTGAATTTTAAGAACCACTCTCCTCAATTATAAAAATGACCTCACATCTATAAAGAGTAAAAGCTTTGAAAAAATTAGCTTTAGACGGTGGAATTTATTTTCAATTTTTTCCCCTGGCCCCCTCTCTGTTTTGGCCTTGACAGCTCGGCTCAAAACTTGTTTGACCACTGAAGCACTTGAAAACACTTGGAGCAAAAACAAATTTGTCTTCTAAAACTATAAAATGCTGACAAAGCCTTTAGAGGACACTCAAAAAATGCCCTCTCTCAGTATACAAACAGCTCAGTCTGAAGCCTGCATGGAACACTGCTAGTCAAAACAAGTTCATTATTCTAACCTTGAGCTCTAAGAGAAGGTATGTGATATGTTCTCATTAACAAAGGATTAATGGCAAATTTGAATTTTTTTGTATCCTTCTGTTTTATGTTTTATTAGGCTTAAAACTGCATCAATTAATCCATATTCAAAAAGAATTCCTGGGACTGTAAGAGGACACCTATGGAAGAGCTGGCTAGCTGTCCACCCAAGTCCGTTCCACCTTTCTTGCACAGCAATGCAGGAACCACATGCCCAGAGACAGTGCATTCACAGCCCCTCTGGCAGGTAGATGGGGCCATGTGACTGACTTCTGTCCGACAGGCTGTGAGAAGTGGTATGTGTGTTTTCCAGGCCTGGCTAATAACCTGCCTCACCAGGTTCATGCCTTGACACTCACGTATTCTCTCCTCTTGTGAGCTGGAATGGAGATGAAAACCACGAGTGCTCTGGAAGCTACTTGCTGAAGACGGCAGAGAGAGGCAGTTGGCCTGGGTCCCTGAAACATCGCGCGGAGCAAGTGTTCTAACTCTTCTCCTGAGCCCTAAACTGCTTTAGATTGGCATGGGAGAAAGAACTTTTACGTTGTTCAAGGCATTGCATTTTGGGTCTTTTTGTTACCCAAGCTACCCTAAGCTATATGGCAACCATTCATTTGCTCCCTTTTTTTAAACTCATTTTTTTGTGCGTGCTGAGCTATGCTGGGCACTGGCGTACAATGGTGGATGGGGAACCGGACAGACACCGGTCCTTGCCACTGTGACTGATGTATTTTGGTTACGGCTCCAACTGTAGTTTGTTACACTGTTAATATTATCTTCATTTTTAAGATGGGTGCTATCTGAATAGCCCTCGGCACCCTCGGGCCACACAGTTGCCAGAGGGACCCTTTCAAAAGGTACTTCAGAAAATGACTTCTTTTCTCTTTAATCTTCGAATGGTTCCTCTCTCACTCAAGGTAAATGCTCAAGATCTAAAGACGGCTACAAAGCCTTAAGGGACCAGGCCCCTTGCTATGCCTCTGACCTCATCTCCTGCAACGCTCCTCCCCCAACTCTGCTCCAACCACGGTAGCCTCTTGCGCTCCCTCAGAAGGCTAGGGCAGTTCCCCCTCCACCTGGATAGTGTCTCCCCAGATATCCTGACGGCTCACGTTCTCACCTCGTCCGGGTTCCTGCACAAGCGCCATTCTCAGCATGGCCTCATCTGAGGACTCAACCTGTGCAACGTCAACCCTTAACCTCCCATCCATTTCCCATCTTATTTATCCTGCTTCACTTCTCTCCACAGCACGTGCTGCCATCTGACTATACGTTGACTTGTTTCTTATCTGCCTCATCCTTCGAGAATATAAACTTCAGGATGGCAGACATTGTGTCTGTCTGGGTCACCATTTTGTCTTTAGTGCCTAGAACAGTGCTTGTCATATAGTTAATTGTTGTATGACTGAAGGAATGAATACTTTTAAATCAGTGGTTCAAATGGTGGGGTTTTTTACATTATATTGACACCATTCAGAGACTCACTGTCATGTAGTTTTGACCAGGAGTTCTTGCTGAGTTATACTGCATTAAAAACATGAGCTGAAACTTTCTGCATTAGGTAAATTATTGTTCCTCAGCAAGAGATAAAATGGTTGGGAGGGGGACAGAGGGGAGAGTGGAGGAGTGAAAATATGCTGGGTCGCTGTCCTGATATTGCAGAAGAGTTATAAAGAGGGCCTCAGCGATGCGATGGCAATACAAAGGGAAAAGGGGGACATATTTTTAAAGCAGTCAACTAAATTTGACGTATGACTGAGAAGTTGGAAGAAAGACTGGGAGTAAGGAAAAGGGAAGGACTTCAAAAATGACTAAGAAGGGCTTCCCTGGTGGCGCAGTGGTTGAGAGTCCGCCTGCCGATGCAGGGGACGTGGGTTCGCACCCCGGTTCGGGAGGATCCCACGTGCCGCGGAGCGGCTGGGCCCGTGAGCCACGGCCGCTGAGCCTGCGCGTCCGGAGCCTGTGCTCCGCAACGGGAGAGGCCACAACAGTGAGAGGGCCTGCGCGGCCGGAGCCTGTGCTCCGCAACGGGAGAGGCCACAGCAGTGAGAGGCCCGCGTACCGCAAAAAAAAAAAAAAAGACTGAGAAGATGCTGATCTGATGAAACCAGATCGGTATACTGAGTGAAAAGAGACCAATGAGGGAAAGAAGATGAGTTTGATCTTCACATGTTGACTTGGAAGGACTATCTAAGGTGAGCTGCTCAGAGCATCACCTAAATGTTGATTTCTAAGTCATCTGTAGAGAGGTGACATGTGACAGCATGGAATTAGAGAAGCTCTCATGTGAAGTGCTGATGGAAAAGAGATATAAGGCAATTCTCTGCATAACATTTACATCTAAGCATGTTTTGCGGAAGATCAGCCAGTAACGGACACAGTAAAGAAGAATACAGTCATCGAGGTAAGAGGACAAAGAGAGGTCAACATCCTGGAAGCCAAGGGAGAAAGAGTTCTGAGAAAACGAGAGCAGCAAGCTCCGCAAAGGACTTCGGGGGGTCAAGGACCAAGCAGACAATAGCACAGCGGTCCTAAAAGACCAGTTCCAACCACATGTCCACCCGGTGACACAGAGAAAGCGGCGTCTTAGAGAGGCCTTTAGAGGGTAGAATTCAGATTACAGGGGTTGATGAGCAAGTGTGGAAAGAACTGGAAATGCAGATCGTTCAAAATTTTCGATGGCAAAATGAAGGGGAGAGACTGGCCATCAAAGCACAGGGAGCAGAAACGAACCTAAATGTGCGCTGCTGTCAGTCTTTCCCGCTCTTTAGCACATTTCATTGCATTTAAATCTCACGCAAAACCAGAAAGAGAGAGGAATATTCCCACGCTACAGATGAAGTAACTAAGGCTAAGTAACACGCTCACTTGCCATAGCTATTAAGTGATAAACTTACAACTGAAATTCAGGTCTGAGTGTAAGACCTACGCTCCTTCCTTGAACCCTGCCTATGATTTCAGAGGGTGTATGAGACATTAAGTAGATGCTGTTTATGAGTAAGAGAGCTACTAGACTATGTGTGTGTTTTTTTTTAATATATTAAATGTAAGGCTTATTATAGAACTAGTAAAATCACATAAAGAATATTTGGAAAATATTCTTTGGGAGTAACAATTGCCTCTAATACTACCACCACTCCCATAATACAATCATACAATCGTTTTAGGTATATTTGTCTTTTTTCCTAGGAATGAACATTTAAATATTTATATACATATATTCATGCATAAATGCATGCACTGTATATACTGCTTCATAACCTACTTTATTTAAAAAATCTATTTATTTATTTTTGGCTGCGTTGGGTCCTTGTTGCTGCACGCGGGCTTTCTCTAGTTGCGGCGAGCGGGGGCTACTCTTCGTGGCGGTGCACGGGCTTCTCATTGCGGCGGCATCTCTTGTTGTGGAGCACGGGCTCTAGGCGCGCGGGCTTCGGTAGCTGTGGAACATGGGCTCAGTAGTTGTGGCTCGCGGGCTCTAGAGCGCAGGCTCAGTAGTTGTGGCGCACGGGCTTAGTTGCTCCGCGGCATGTGGCAGCTTCCCGGACCAGGGCTCGAACCTGTGTCCCCGGCATTGGCAGGCGGACTCTTAACCACTGCGCCACCAGGGAAGCCCCGTAACCTACTTTTAACATTGAGGGAGAGTATCGTGGAATCCGAGCTCCACCACTTATGTGTGACCTTGGGCAGCTGTTTAATCTCCTGTGCCTCATTCTCATGTTTAGAATAAGAATATTAAAAATAATAATAACTACCTTATGGATTATTGGAGGATTAAAATTGATAGTATATGCAAAGCACTTAAAATACACCTTTTGCTAAACATTTTTCACTTTATTACATAGTCTTCAGAACCATAATTTTTATTCGATGCATAATATTTTATTGAATTGACATACAGATGTTACTTATCTGGTCTCCTACTTTTGAACATTTAAATTGCTTCTAATTTTCCATGATTATAGATACTCACGTGGTGAGCAAATTAGTACTTACAGTCTTTTCCATATTTACAATGATGTCTCTAGAGCAGGGTGCGGAGGTAGGATTATTAGACACACTGCATGACTGAGTTACAGCTTTTGATTCAAACTGTTAAATTGTGCCCTAGAAAGAATGTTTTTAGAGACAGAGACATTTTCTAGGCTGACAGAAATAAGCCAGTGGAGAGGAAGCAATGAAAAGTGTCTGTATGAGTGAGTGAGTGAGTTAGTGTATGTGTTTGTACACGTACGTGGGGTGGGGAGATGGATGCAGAAAACAGAATTTCCAAGGCTACTTAACCTTAGAGTTAACCTTAGAATTTAGAAAAACCACTTTATCATTTGAGCAGGTGAGAAAATAAAATGGGCGGAGACCTAGAGAAATTTTGAAGAATGAGTGAGGGAAGCTGCGGCAACACAAGCTGGCTCTCTTAGCTCTTCAAAATAAGCCGGGGGGGGGCAAGGTTTCCTTCTGAGAAAGGCTCACAGGTGTGAGCGAGCAGTGCACGGAGAGAGGAAAAGGCTGGGACCACGGCAATAATTAGAGATAAGGCAGAGCACTCGAATGTGACTCACTAATTTCTGAGCTCTGAATTATCTGTAGTCTCTTCGTCTCTGCTGGTCATGACAGCCCCGAGAGGAAAAAGGATAAGGGAAAGTACGCAGACAGTTCCCACTTTAGAGATTCCAAATGTGCAAGACGCTTTTTTAGGTCACTTTGGCTTGTGTGTGGGCTGGTGAGATCACTGTGATATGGTCACTCAGACTCTTCAGTCACTCTCTTCTCATTTTCTCTGGAAGATGGTTTGCTGCCAGCTCTCCATCAAAACTGCTCTTGCTGAGTGCTCTCCAGCTTGCTAACTCCAGTGGCTAAGCTCTCAGTCTTCTACTCGGCCAATCGTCTAAGCTTCTTTCCAACTCGAGATACGTGGTTCACCTGGCATCCAGGACACCAAACACACTTCATTTTTTTCTACTTTGCCGGGGTCTCCTTCTTGAGTCTCCTCTTCTGGGACCTTGTCATCTCCCCATCCTTTACACGATCGTGTGTCTCAGGGCTCCCGGTCCCCGAGGCCACTTCCCTTTTCTGTCCATCCTCGATCCCTCGGTTGTCTCATCCAGTACACTGACTTCAGATAGCCTCTATCTGCTGCTGGCTCCCACCATGCACCTCCAGCCGGGATGCCCTCCCTAAAGTCGCAGAAATCCAGCTGCTTTCCTGCCATCTCCTCTTAGATATTTGACGGGCAGCTCCATCTTAACATGTCCAACACCGAACCATGACATGATCACCCAAACTTCTGTCTTCTCCATCTCGGTAAACTGGCCACACAAATCTTCTAGTTGCCAAAAACCTCGGAGTCATCTCTGACTCCTCTATTACTTTCACACCCCACGGTTACGTAATGTCAGGAAATCCTGTCAGTTCTATGTTCAAAAATATATCCAGAATCCACCTACTACCTCATGACTACTGCAATACCCTACTCCAGGAGGACCCATGCACCTGTCGGTCAATATGAACAACGCCCCCTAGGGTGCTGCCCTGCGCAGCCTGCAAGGCCATACGTGCCGGCTCTGGCATCACCTTAGTTCACCCCATCATCAGCGCAAACCTAGATTATTGCAAGTTTCCTAACGGGTTTTCCTGCTTCTTGCCCTTGCCCGCTTACTGTCTATTTTCAACACAGCAGTCAAGCCAAATTTCAGTAAGTCACGTCACTCTTCTACCTGGAACCCTCACATGGATTCTCATCTCACCTGGAGTAAAGGCAGAGTCCTTAACAATAATCTAGGAGGCCCTACTTAATCTGTTCTCTCCCCCCTCCAACTACCTCTTTCACTTTCCTCATTCTCTTCTAACCCTAACAGTATCTTTGTGGTTTCTTGAACATTCCAGACGAGTGACTGTCTCGGGGTCTCTGCAACCTGCTGTGATAGTAGGGCTTGTTTCCTTACTTCCTCCAGGTCGTTAAACTCAAGTGTCAAATTCTTGGGAGGTCTTCTCTGACCACTCTCCTTAAAATTGAATCCCCTGCCCTCTCACAATTCCTATCCTCATTTCTTGCTTTATTTCTTGCTTAATAGCTATCACTATCTAATATATTTTATGGTTTACTTTTTTATCTTGATTTTGTCTGTTTCCCCTACTGGAACGTAGGCTCCGTGAGGGCAGTGATTTTTGCTTGTTTGTCTCACAGCTGTATCCCTAGATTCTGAAATATTTCCCGGCACACAGAAGGCATATAATTATGTATGTTTTTCCAGCTATACAAACGAAAGTTTAGTCAGTGCGTAAAGAACTTGAAGTGGGAGAAGGTTTTGGAGGAGAGTGGGGTAAAGTAAAAATAGAAGGTTAAAAGCAAGTGGGAAGTTAAGATGCTCAGCTGCGCTTTCAGGGCTAGTCTAAATACTAGTCATTGTTACCTTCCCTGGCCCTTCGCTTCGTGGTGACTTGTGAAGATGAGATTTAAAATCAATGGAATACGAGAGTCAGGAAAGATCTTTGAGAATACCCTCACTTCACAGATGAGGAAGTTTTGCTTCTGTCTCAGTTGTGTTGGCAGGGTTTTAAATTATTCATTGCAACAAAGACACGGTCCACCTAGCTCACTTATGTTAACATGTGACCTGCATAACCCTGGAATGCAGAAACTGGCAGCTAAGGCGGAGACAAACCCTTTCACAGAAAAAAGACCACAATGGAATTAGGCTCTCTCTCCTCCTCCAAATGTTTTCAAACAAAGTCGACACCCACAGCTTTAGCGATCGCACACAAATTCTAAGGAAAAAATGTACTTCCCCACTTTTATTAGCTATTACCACCTAGCTAATTAAGATACTATTCCTGGTGGAAAAAAAAATATTGATGAGTTAAGTTCATTTTAAAAGGGATTCAGAGAAGTACATTCTTCTCTGAGAAGCCAAGTGTCAGACTTTTAGTCACTGTAATTCTCTTCGGCAGATAAACAAATCATGGGCCAAATAAAGAGCTAATGGAGTTAGCATCATTTAGTTTATTAAAAATGTTACTTTTCCCCCAAACAAGAATTAAGTTAGTGTTAAAAACCATTTAATGTGCGATGGTTCCAAAGCTTACATTCTGTATTGGGAGAACTGTGTCAGACACGGGTCTGAGGTGGATGCTGTGCCTCTGTCCATTCGAGCTGATCAATTTATTTCTAGAAACAGGGTACCAAGACATTTGGAAGAAAATGGAATAAACATGTTTTCCCCAGATTTGTATTTATGCATATTTTATTTAGGGAATAAAATTGGGAATCTTCTCGGAGCACATGCAGAAACTGACAATGGGAAAATGAGTGGCCCATAAGTTTTGCTAAATTTACAGAAAACCCAGCCTGGAGGTAAAAACTGCTCAGAGATAAAGCAGAACAGAGGCTTTACACATTGCAAGAATGGATATTACCTATTACCTATTTTTATTAGGGACGCCAGTTCATGTTATATTATAAAATTCATCTTCAGGTTTTTTTTTTTTTTTTTTTGGTTAAATTTCTTCAAACTACAGGGAATTCGAAGACAGACTTTTCTTCTCACTTTTCAGAGAAACTGAAGCATACACAAAAAAGGATGACGTATTTATAGTTAAACTGCATAAATATTTAGTTATTGACTAAAACCACCTGCAATAACTTATGTATCAAATTAACGATCCAGAGTTCAGGTCTGAGGTAACCGTGTAGGAGATTAATTTTTTTGTTTCTGAGTAACAGAGGAAAAAAACTATTTATAGTGTACAGCTCTGAAATTAAATTTCTGAACACAAAGAGATTTCTGAACACAAAGACAGTTGATCCTCTTCCCGTATGTATTTTTCTTTCACCTCACTTTAACTTCATTCATTAATTTTTTTTTACATATTCATATAGATAGGAACAAATAAAATGGGGGACTATAAGGAAAAATGCTTTGACAGTTTTATTCCAAAAATAAAATTTAAAAATGCTCAAAAGAATGAGAGGAAACTCAGACCGATTTCAATAACATAGAAACCAAGGCACGTGTTGCCCCTTGTTCCTTTGGCAAAATGTAACCTACCTTGGACTTGATTCTTATATTTATCAAAAAGAAATACGTGTGTATACTTAGTAGCTCTAAGGTCTTTTTCAGAACTCAAGTTCTATAATTCTGTGAAACTCCACACTGATATTTTTTACAAAGCAAGGAAAAGACATGTGATATTCCCAAACTGGCCACAAGTAAAATTTTTACGGAAGTATGCACTTACCACAAGACTATCTTGATGTTCACTGAGCTCAGAAAGTTTGGAACTGGATTTCGGACGTTTCGGTTTGCCCCTTTCTCCAATATAACCAGAAGTATTTTCATGTGACTTTTCCACTTCATGATGAGCGTTCAAAATACATTCATCAAGGTTGGTGAACCCAGAAGGAATATTTTCTTTGTTGATAAGTCCCCTTGAATTGAAAAAAGATTTAGCTTAACTTTACTTTAAAAGGTAAAAGGGACATTTAAATGACATTGCCACTGCATCACACAGAAAGTCAGAAGAGTGCTTAGAAATTCCAGGTTGCATCTCTGATCAAAATCTGGCAGAGGGCTACTCCTGAGACCACTTGGTGCCAAATATATCACATTAAAAGAGAAATCACTCCCAGAGGCAAATTGGCAAGGGCTATGCTTCTACCAATGAACAGCTTTTGTATTTGTACCAAAAGTAATCTATATTCAAATCAGGAGAATAGTGCAAACTTACAAAGACATTTCCCATAATTCATAGGTTTTATATAAATACACACACACACTCACACACACACACATCTTACAAAGTAATATAATGTATGAAGAAAAATCTGAAAAGGAAATATGTCTTTTTCTCCAGAATGGAACACTGATTCTCCCAATTGCGAAAGACATTTTAGCACAGTAGAAATGCATTAATACCTAAATCTGACTGCAATAGATAATCTTGGTAGAAATAGTATACTAAAAACTATGGAATACAAAGCATTTTAACTGAAATATGAATTCATTACTTCCCAGTACAAGTTTCTGGATGTAAGCTTATAACTAGAGTTCCTTCATGACTTAGTTTTAGACATTTTAATTACAGAATTTAATTCATTTAATGCTCTTGAAATAGTTTTCCTTAAGTATTTTAACATTCCCTTTTAAGAGGTTTTCACAAAATTAAATTACTTAGCAAAATGTTTATCCTTTACTACATCACAGAACAAATTAAACCATCAGTGCAGCACCATGGCTTGGTCAGGTACAAATGAACGAGACTTTATACACTCCCTCATGGTGTGACCTTAAAGGTACCTCCCTGCAGCTAGAGGTTTTCATACTAAGTGAAATAAGTTAGAAAGAGAAAGACAAATACCATATGATATCACTTATATGTGGAATTCAAAATATGGCAAAACAGACTCACAGACAGAGAGAACAGAAACAGACTCACAGACATAGAGAACAGACTTGTGGTTGCCAAGGGAGAGGTGGGGAGGTGAGGCATGGACAGGGAGTTTGGGGTTAGTAGATGCAAACTACTACACATAGAATGGATAAACAACAAGGTCCTACTGTATAGCGCTGGGAACTATATTCAATATCTTGATATAAACCATAATGGAAAAGAATACAAAAAAGAATGTATGTATGTGTGTAACTGAGTCACTTTGCTGTACCGCAGAAATTAATACAACATTGTATATCAACTACACTTCAATTTAAGAAAAATATATAAAGGTATCTCCTAAACACCCAAAGCTGTTATCTTGAAATAAATGAGCTCCAAAGACTAAAAATAAATGACCATATTTTACTATCAGTTCAATCATATCCCCAAGAGAAAGATAACATTAAATATTTATTCTGCAATTTAAATTCATATCCTGTCTTAGATAGGCTATCATGGAGGCAACATTATGAATTAAATATTATCATAATATTTTCAAAGTTATACTATCTTTGGTGATTTTTAATACTCCATATTTAATTTCATCTTATTTTATACAACTTTTAATGTACAAATATGTAGATTTAGTAAAATTATATAAAAGATGTATGTAACATTTATAAGAAATATCCTAAGTATAAAATAATTGAAGACATGGGGAAAAGTTGATAAGGACTCACATGCCGGCACATATACAAACACGCTTAAATCTCTCCCCTCCCTGCACTGAGAGCAGTGCCTTCCGTGGATGGCTAGATGAGTTTGGTCTCAAATTCACAATCATTTGTTTTACTATTTAAATTTGTCTTCTTCTTTCTCTTCATATTTTCCCTAACTCCCGGGGTATAAATCCAATTGTAATTTTTTTTTTTTTTGCACGAACCCGTGTCCCCTGCATCGGCAGGCGGACTCTCAACCGCTGCGCCACCAGGGAACCCCCAATTGTAATTTTTTAATGGAGGAGTTTTTAGGTTTGAAAGTTGTCATGGACTAAATTGTATTCCCCCCAAATTCATATGCTGAAGCCCTACCACCAATGCGACTGTATTTAGAGACGGGGCCTCTGAGGAGGTAATTAAGGTTACGTGAGGTCATAAAGGTGGGAACATAATTCAAGAGGACTGGTGACAAGAGGCAGAGACACCAGAGAGCACAGCGGAAAGGCCATGTGAGGACACACTCACTGAGCAGGCACCGTCAGCAAGTCGGAGCGGTCTCAACAAAAACCAACCCTGCCAGCACCTTGATCTTGGACTTCCAGCCTCTCTGAACTGTGAGAAAATACATTTCTGTTGCTTAAGCCCCCTAGTCTGGGGTACTTTGTTACGGCAGCCTGAGCAGATGAATACAAAAGCTAAAAATTATTTTTAGAAATTAGAAGACCAAGTTTATTTTCTAATCTTTGTGAACAGTGAATGAATGACTGGACTAAATGCTGTCCAGATAAATATACGAAACTCTGATCGCGCAGCTGTGCTCAGGTGGAGATCCTGCTCTCCTCAAAGGAAACTCTTGGCTCTCGTGTGGGTGAGTGCCTCTCGCTGCAGTGCCCATGTGACTAGAGGCACAGGTGCACGACTCCTTCCCGTGACACTGTGACAGGCTCAGTCACACCCGAAACACTGTGATTTGACCTGAACGTCGATCTCGGTGGCCTCTCGCTTTCACTATCTAGATCGTAGTTTTAGTTTTTTCTTTTTTTCCGAGTTTCCTCCTCACCCCTACATACGCACGTAATGTTCTAACAATACTGAACTCTTCATTATTCTAAGACAGCATGCTTTTCTTTTTACTCTGCAGTAGGAATTTAATATAATATTTATATAACAAAAGATACGCATAATTGTCTAGTTCACTGTGTTTTGGAAGATTGAAACCATTTTCACCTGTCATGCCTTGCTTTTCTTTTTAAACAAAAGTTTATTACGAAATTTTCGAACATAGAAAAATGGAGGGACTGTCACCGTGAATTTCCTTATATCCATCACCAAGATTCAACATTTCCATGCTCCTGGCAGATGGTTAATTTTTTAATAAGAATTAAACTGAACCCTTTTACATAATGAATACATTCCTTAACCTTTCACATTTTTATTGTAACAAATAATAATATAAGCCTGATAATGTTTCCTTATGAATTTAGACAAATAAGAAATCATGTGCCCTGAAATGAAGTATTTAGAGTTTTTGTCCTCCACATTGCTTATTTAAAAAATCTGCCATGATGATATTACTACAGACTTTACTGACTCTTTAATCTCACCTTGAAATGTGGTGACTGTTGGCTTAAAGGATATTTTTTAATTTTTTAATTTTATTATTATTTTATTTATTTTTATTTATTTCTTTTTTAAAAATAAATTTATTTATTTATTTTTGGCTGTGTTGGGTCTTCGTTTCTGTGCGAGGGCTTTCTCTAGTTGCGGCGAGCGGGGGCCACTCTTCATCGCGGTGCGCGGGCCTCTCACTGTCGCGGCCTCTCTTGCTGCGGAGCA
>NC_041220.1:9589387-9590766 GCF_002837175.3 Physeter macrocephalus
GCGGCACGTGGGATCCTCCCAGACCAGGGCTCGAACCCGTGTCCCCCGCATCGGCAGGCAGAGTCTCAACCACTGCGCCACCAGGGAAGCCCAAGGATATTTTTTTAAATGGTTGCAGCTCTAAGTTGTTAAAGGCAAAATAACAGATCATAGATTTTTATTTTTCAAAACATTTTAAAACCACTCCATATGGCTAATAGCTTTGAATATAGTAAAGTCTAGCTTTAATCTTTCCTTAGTTTTTAAGCAAAATCTGTTGGAAATCTTAGATGACGAGTCAATGATGTACAAGCAAACACTGAGAAAAACGTACTTTAGGCTATAATAATGATTCTTAACTTTTTCACAACTGACACCATGTTAGTGCATGTCCTGGGGACATACTGAAGAGGACCTTCATGGGGGCAAAAGTAGCAGATCTAGAGCTCTGAGACATAAGGCCCTTGTTCCTCCAAAGCTGTGGAGGGCTTAGAGCAGCCATTCAGTATGGGCTGAGAGTTCAAGAAGAAGGACTGTCAAGACACAACAGTGTCAGGTTAGGAGGGGCCTTATGACCAGGAAGGTGAGGCCAACGAGGACCACGTGAAGGGACTTCTGAACGCCCAGACTACACACTAAGGAAAAGCGTCAGGCGAGACTGCGAGTTACTTCTGCTGTAAACAGCTTACACCCCAAGATTCTTTCGCTCAATGCACAGCTGTGGTTTGACCACAATGAGTGGCCAGAATGAGTGGTGAAGGAACATCGGAGAAGAAAAATGAAGGGCAAGGCTAGAGCTTCATGGATACCTCTTTAGATGATTAGTCAGACTCTGCCATTCCCCACCGCCTTTTGTTCCCCTGATGTTGATACTGAAAAATGATCAAGGTAACTTATACTAGGAATATCCCCCGATGTGGGAAACTGTATTTAAATTCTGCAGGAGTGGTTACTCTGTGTTTCATATTTCTCTCCCTGTCTAGCCCCTGTTCACTTTTTAAAAAAAAGTTTTTACTGGAGTATAGCTGCTTTACAATGTTTCTACTGTACAGCAAAGTGAATCAGCTATACGTATACATATATCCCCTCTTTTTTGGATTTCCTTCCCATTTAGGTCACCACAGAGCACTGAGTACAGGTCCCTGTGCTACACAGTAGGTTCTCATTAGTTACCTATTTTATACATAGTATCCAGAGCGTGTATATGTCAATCCCCATCTCCCAGTTCATCCCATCCCCCACTTCCCCCTTGGTAACCATACATCTGCTCTCTATGTCTGTGTCTCTATTTCTGCTTTGCAAATAAGATCATCTATACCATTTTATAAGATCCCACATATACGCGTTAGTATATGATATTTGTTTTTCTCTTTCTGACTTACTTCACTCTGTATGACAGT
>NC_041220.1:9597628-9599517 GCF_002837175.3 Physeter macrocephalus
GGCCTCTCACTGTCGCAGCCTCTCTTGCTGCGGAGCACAGGCTCCAGACGCGCAGGCTCAGTAGTGTGGCTCACGGGCCCAGTTGCTCCGCGGCATGTGGGATCCTCCCAGACCAGGGCTCGAACCCGTGTCCCCCGCATCGGCAGGCAGAGTCTCAACCACTGCGCCACCAGGGAAGCCCAAGGATATTTTTTTAAATGGTTGCAGCTCTAAGTTGTTAAAGGCAAAATAACAGATCATAGATTTTTATTTTTCAAAACATTTTAAAACCACTCCATATGGCTAATAGCTTTGAATATAGTAAAGTCTAGCTTTAATCTTTCCTTAGTTTTTAAGCAAAATCTGTTGGAAATCTTAGATGACGAGTCAATGATGTACAAGCAAACACTGAGAAAAACGTACTTTAGGCTATAATAATGATTCTTAACCTTTTCACAACTGACACCATGTTAGTGCATGTCCTGGGGACATACTGAAGAGGACCTTCATGGGGGCAAAAGTAGCAGATCTAGAGCTCTGAGACATAAGGCCCTTGTTCCTCCAAAGCTGTGGAGGGCTTAGAGCAGCCATTCAGTATGGGCTGAGAGTTCAAGAAGAAGGACTGTCAAGACACAACAGTGTCAGGTTAGGAGGGGCCTTATGACCAGGAAGGTGAGGCCAACGAGGACCACGTGAAGGGACTTCTGAACGCCCAGACTACACACTAAGGAAAAGCGTCAGGCGAGACTGCGAGTTACTTCTGCTGTAAACAGCTTACACCCCAAGATTCTTTCGCTCAATGCACAGCTGTGGTTTGACCACAATGAGTGGCCAGAATGAGTGGTGAAGGAACATCGGAGAAGAAAAATGAAGGGCAAGGCTAGAGCTTCATGGATACCTCTTTAGATGATTAGTCAGACTCTGCCATTCCCCACCGCCTTTTGTTCCCCTGATGTTGATACTGAAAAATGATCAAGGTAACTTATACTAGGAATATCCCCCGATGTGGGAAACTGTATTTAAATTCTGCAGGAGTGGTTACTCTGTGTTTCATATTTCTCTCCCTGTCTAGCCCCTGTTCACTTTTTAAAAAAAAGTTTTTACTGGAGTATAGCTGCTTTACAATGTTTCTACTGTACAGCAAAGTGAATCAGCTATACGTATACATATATCCCCTCTTTTTTGGATTTCCTTCCCATTTAGGTCACCACAGAGCACTGAGTACAGGTCCCTGTGCTACACAGTAGGTTCTCATTAGTTACCTATTTTATACATAGTATCCAGAGCGTGTATATGTCAATCCCCATCTCCCAGTTCATCCCATCCCCCACTTCCCCCTTGGTAACCATACATCTGCTCTCTATGTCTGTGTCTCTATTTCTGCTTTGCAAATAAGATCATCTATACCATTTTATAAGATCCCACATATACGCGTTAGTATATGATATTTGTTTTTCTCTTTCTGACTTACTTCACTCTGTATGACAGTCTCTAGGTCCATCCCTGTCTCTACAAAGTACCCAGTTTTGTTCCTTTTTATGGCTGAGTAATATTCCATTGTATATATGTGACACATCTTCTTTATCCATTCCTCTGTTGATGGACATTTAGGTTGCTTCCATGTCCTGGCTATTGTAAATAGTGCTGCAATGAACACTGGGGTACATGTGTCTTTTTGAACTATGGTTTTCTCTGTGTATATGCCCAGTAGTGGGATTGCTGGGTCATACGGTAGTTCTATTTTTAGCTTTTTAAGGAACCTCCATACTGTTCTCCATAGTGGTTGTATTAATTTATGCTCCCATCAGCAGTGCAAGAGGGCTCCCTTTTCTCCACACCCTCTCCAGCATTTACTGTTCGTAGAATTTTTGATGATGGCCATTCTGACTGGTGTGAGGTGATACCTCATT
>NC_041220.1:9607477-9607636 GCF_002837175.3 Physeter macrocephalus
TGCATTTCTCTAATAATTAGTGATGTTGAGCAGCTTTTCATGTGTCTCTTGGCCTTGGCCATCTGTATGTCTTCTTTGGACAAATGTCTATTTACATCTTCTGCTCATTTTTTGATTGGGTTGTTTGTTTTTTTGATATTGAGCTGCATGAGCTGTTTG
>NC_041220.1:9607646-9617296 GCF_002837175.3 Physeter macrocephalus
CTTGTTTATGGTTTCCTTTACTGTGCAAAAGCTTTTAAGTTTCCTTAGGTCCCGTTTGTTTATTTTTGTTTTTATTTTCATTACTCTAGGCAGTGGATGGAAAAAGACCTTGCTGTGATTTATGTCACAGAGTGTTCTGCCTATGTTTTCCTCTAAGGGTTTTATAGTGTCTGGCCTTACATTTAGGTCTTTAATCCATTTGGAGTTGATTTTTGTGTATGGTGTTAGGGAGTGTTCTCATTTCATTCTTTTCCATGTAGCTGTCCAGTTTTCCCAGCGCCACTTACTGAGGAGGCTGTCTGTTCTCCACTGTATAGTCTTGCCTCCTTTGTCATAGATTAGGTGACCACAGGTGCGTGGGTTTATCTGTGTAGCCCCTGTTCACTTTTGACCTTACCCTGCCGTGCTCCTCCCCGGCCCGCCCCAGGTACCCTCCACCACCAGGACCACTGTCCAGCTTTGTTCTACCACGCTCACTACCGCTTCCAGCCTCTGCTTGCTATTCCTCTGTCCAAACAACGAGGGTGGAAAGTACGATGCCGTGACACACTAAGGATTTTAAAAATGCAGTGTTGGGCTTCCCTGGTGGCGCAGTGGTTGCGCGTCCGCCTGCCGATGCAGGGGAAGCGGGTTCGCGCCCCGGTCCGGGAGGATCCCACGTGCCGCGGAGCGGCTGGGCCCGTGAGCCGTGGCCGCTGAGCCTGCGCGTCCGGAGCCTGTGCTCCGCAAAGGGAGAGCCCCCAGCAGAGGGAGGCCCGCGTACCACAAAAAAAAAAAAAAAAAATGCAGTGTTGTTACATACTGTGTGGCAAAAAATGAGGCAGAGGCTAAGAAGAGTGTTAGATGAATAACTGAATTGGTACTTGCTGTATAACACAATATAGGTGACACAGACTAATTATATACCTAAACACTTTCTATAAAGCTTAGTCAGTAGCTAATTTTAAATGTAAATATGTCCCGTATTATAATTTTCCTATTTTCTGAAGGAAATATTACAGCACCCCCTCCTATCCACCAGCTCTAAGACAAATATTTTTTAAAACGTGCTGCTTATACCACTTGAAAAGTCAGTGGGTTACATTACTGATACTTTTTAATTTCTAAAATTACATTTGTGGGCTTCCCTGGTGGCGCAGTGGTTGAGAATCTGCCTGCTAATGCAGGGGACACGGATTCGAGCCCTGGTCTGGGAGGATCCCACATGCCACGGAGCAACTGGGCCCGCGAGCCACAACTACTGAGCCTGCGCGTCTGGAGCCTGTGCTCCGCAACAAGAGAGGCCGCGACAGTGAGAGGCCCGCGCACCGTGATGAAGGGTGGCCCCCACTTGCCACAACTAGAGAAAGCCCTCGCACAGAAACGAAGACCCAATACAGCCAAAAATAAAAAAAAAAATTTAAAAAAATTAAAAAAAAATAAAATTACATTTGTTAATATAGCTCTTAAACATCTTTATAATGTGCAGCATGGAATTTATTTATACTATTTATCCTTTGTATTTTCCTTAAGCAAAGAGAAGTTGTTTTTTTTCCATCAACATTTTGATGTAGATTATGAGTCCAGGTGAAAAGAAACGAGGCAAACTAGGGCCTGGTTTAGTCTTTAACATTTAATAAGAATTTCAAAATAATAACGTTATAGAGACTAAATGCTACAGTAGATAAAACTTTCAGGAAAAATATGGGACTATAGTCTATTATATATAAATTTATTTTCCTTGACAATTTAAATCATGATTATTCAGTAAGATGAATGGTAATTATTCATTTGTATTTTATCCAATCTTTTAATGGAGAATAAAATTTGTTGTAATACTCTTCTTGAAATTCATGCTGAGAGAATGCCTTAAAATTAGTCATTACAATAATAAAGAACTCAAGCATTTCCTCTTTTGTTAGACTTAAGCTCAACCTTTCTTCTACTAAAACATCATCAACTGTCAGAGCATTACAGTAATATTCTGGTATTTAATCAGGTCAAAATAGTAGGGAAATCTGCTGGCTCATAAGCAAGTCTAATAGTCAACTGAATGTTGTCTAACAAGGAAAAAAACCATCTCTGGACAGGCATGTGGCAATTTTCTCCTCCAGTGGTCCAGGATCCCTCTAAATATTGACAAGCTATTCATGAGGAAGCCATGAAATGTATTAAATCAGAGGTGGCTTCCCATAACATACAAAACATCTAGATGAAAAGGAAATATTTATTCAATCACTTATGAATTTCCAAATGCTAGCCAAGTTTAGGCGAGTCAAAATCAAAACTTAAAATTTTAACCTGAGTACTGAAATGAGAGTGTCTATAACACAGTCACTAATTCGGGTGTATGTTTTTAAAAGAAGAAGAGCACGTGCCAACAAGAAGTACCAATGCCAACTCACACGTCGCCGCCATGTCGAACTTCATCCTGCTCCTGAGACTGGCGTCGTCGCTGTTTGGTGGATGTGGAGAAAGATGCTGAAGATGTTCCAGGTTCTGAGTCCTCCGAACTCTGGCCTCCAGAGCTATTAACATCCAAAAGATGTTGTTCTACAGCTGACCGGATGGTTCTTTCTAAGAGTCTGGTAAAAAAAGAATGCAGAGTCAATCAAGCAATGAAACTTATCAATAACTGAGTTTAAAAATATGTCCCCGTACACAGAAAACACACTGGTGGTCGCCAAGGGGGAAGAGGATGGGGGAGAGACGGAGTGGGAGGCTGGGGTCAGCAGATGTAAGCTTTTATATATAGAATGGAGAAACAACAAGGTCCTACTGTATAGCACAGAGAACTATATTCAATATCCTATGATAAGCCATAATGGAAAAGAATATGAAAAAAGAATGTATATATATATATATATGTATAATGGATCACTTTGCTCTACAGCAGAAATTAACACAACACTGTAAACCAACTATACTTCAATTAAAAAAAGTCCCCGTCATATTGGAAATATCAGCACTTTCCATGGAACATCTACTACAGCTTCATGAGCAAAGACAGTTTGAGGCATTAATCCCCAAATATTTGCACTGTGTATTAAAAACAAAGCTACACAGAATAAATTCCACCAATGTGATAATCGTGTTTTCCATCTCTGTGAGTCCAGGATTACTGAAACACTCGCAGCAGGTCTAGCAACAATTACAGGAGGCATTCAGGAAATAAAGATCATTTACTATAAGGCAGAATGAGGAAAGATTTTTTCCTCATAGAATAATAAGGGACCTGTTCTTACAAAGGTGACTGTCTTCCAGATTTATACCAGTTCTGCAGAGGAAGACAGTACGATTTACAAAGCAATTTGGCACAAATGATTTTATGATGCCTATTATCTCTTTGGAATCCCTTTAAGATAAAATTATATAGGCAATAATGCTATTAAAAAAGAACACCTGGGGCTTCCCTGGTGGCGCAGTGGTTGAGAGTCCGCCTGCCGATGCAGGGGACACGGGTTCGTGCCCCGGTCCGGGAGGATCCCACGTGCCGCGGAGCGGCTGGGCCCGTGAGCCATGGCCGCTGGGCCTGCGCGTCCGGAGCCTGTGCTCCGCAACGGGAGGGGCCACGGCGGTGAGAGGCCCGCGCACCGCGATGAAGAGTGGCCCCCGCTCGCCACAACTAGAGAAAGCCCTCGCACAGAAACGAAGACCCAACACAGCCAAAATAAATAAATTAATTAATAAACTCCTACCCCCAACATCTTCCTTTAAAAAAAAAAAAGCAAACAAGCTTTAAAAAACAAAAAAGAACACCTTACCAGAGCAATTACTCCTCATAACAGAATGGTAAAATCTTTCTGAACCTCTATTCAATTAAATTGTAATATATATGATTGAAGCTGTATTCATGCAAACACCCCGATGTATAATACTGGAGATGGAAGGACAGATTTACTTTGTTCAACCTGAAGAAAACAGGTAAGCTCAGGGGCTAAAAAGAGTGCATGATAAGACAGATGAAGTATCATTTTTAAAGCTATATAGTCTTTCAATGTGTCTAAACCCATTTTTATCACTTCATTATTTAATTCTGAATAAGCAGGCATGAAAAATTCTAAATTGACACTCCTCAAAGCATGTTTTCCTTCACTTGAAAAAAGAATCACATCCAAACTCATCAAATTGTATACATTAAGTATACAACACATTAAGTATGTGTATAGTTTTTTGTATATACACCTCAAAAAAGCTGTTAAAATTTTAAAAAACCACATATATATTTTAAAAATGGTCAGATTGAGAAACACATTCAGTTAAATAAAATGAGCTTTGAAAATTTAAGAACTTTAGATTTTCCAAATGTAGTTTTATAATAGACTCATAGTAATTTCATTAAAACTATTTTACAACAATGAGCAAGTACGGAATGACTAGGCATTAGAACTTTAATATCTAGAACTCTACATCCCAACCATTTGAGATGACCTTATAGTGGTACATAGGAAAGTGAATAAAATTAATATATACATACATACCAAAGCCACACCTTTTCCGAACGTTATACAAGACATATAAAAAGTAAAGGTCATTAGGAAACAGACAAGAACACATCAGTCTTGGTATAATTCTGGAATCTCTTTAAAATTCACAAAGGTAAAAAGACGTCAAACCTGCCCTCTGAGTGCTTCCTCACATAACAAGGAAGGGAAAAAAAAAAAATCCCAACTCATCCTATTAGGGCCAAATTCATACCAATTAGTGTTCCTTCTAATTCTTTCCTCCTCTTCCTTATCACACATCTTCCCCTCCTCCTCCACCTGATCCCTGCTCATGGAAGATACTCCAAAAGGCCCACCCAGGTCCCAGCAATGTCATATGGGTGAAGCACAATGAACAGGCAGGGGTAGAAAGCTGCTGTTTTTAGATTTTAGTCTAAGTGGACATAATTAACAGAGCACTGCCCCTGCCCTGTGGAAAAAGGACTTGCTGCCATCACTAACTTGCCTCCTTTTCTGTGTCCTATCCGACTGTAAAGGCCCCAAAGGCAGGGCACAAGGCTTACTTGACATTAGACACCTAACGCTATGCTTGGCATATAGCAGGCACTCCATAAATGCAGGCTAATTCAAACGAACAAAGGAAGAAGTAAAATACACGCTTCCTATTCCCACGTTTAATGGCAAGACCCCCCCCCCCCCGCCAAAGCACACACAGACTGCTTTGCACGTACTAACTAACTGACTGACACGATTTTGACTAAAATAAACACAAAATCTCATATGTTCACCCAGCTGAGGGGTCTCCAGTCACACACCCACACAGAAGCTCAAATAGGAACACTTCTCATTTAGTCTTCTCCTCTGAGTGGTTTTAAAAATCATCATTGGTTGCTTATTATATTAATCTTCCAATGCTACACTCCATTAGAAAAGCTTTTTTACTGTTTAATACATGAGAGGAGGGGAAAAAAGCCCCCAATCCGGATCACTTACTCTCCCGTTGCTGACACATTGCTGACTTGGGACACGTGGGCACTGTAGAAAAGAAGCAAAAGAAAGGAAGCCAGGTTAGACAGAGGACCAGAGAGTGCAAATCCAACACGTGAGGGCATCCCGGGCTGAAAGTATTAGCCAGGTCCTGAATGACCCTCACATGACATTTAATGATCCACTGACAGAAGCTGATTTTCACCTGTCTCTAGATTAGAGATGGCCCTGGGTGCATATTCCCAAACAGCTTCTTTTCTCCATGTTAAGGTGTCCATGACGGATAGTTTCAAAGGTGACCCCTGAAAACCATCTCTGCCTCTTAGACTATTGCCATGGCCCTAGTCTGGGGTCTTTGAATTTTCCCCAAATGTTAATACGATGGCTGCCTACTGCTTTCCAGCTACCAACCGTCCCAGCCCTGCTCTCTGCAGCCCAAGTCTGTTCCCTCCTGCCCCACTCCCTCCAGACCTGCAGACAGAAGCATCTTCCTAAAACTGCTCTGAACACGGAGCAGGGGCCGCAGGGGACAGAGAACAAGGAACAAACACTGTTTTCTACACGACTCTATCTGAGCCACATTTTCTGCCTAAGTTCCTCAAGATGGAAAATACCTCAAGCTCTATAATGTTTCGTCTTAACACCTAATTTATAGCCCTTTTATTGAGCATTTATAAACTTCCTCTAACTTTCCCATTTTCTCCAAAGCTTGAATTCCTTTGAAAGTATTAAAAAGCAGTCAGTAAAAAAAAAAAAAAAAGCAGTCCCTATAAAACGGAATGGTGAAATGAGAGAACACTATCTGATTAGCACGCTTCAGAACTTAACCCTTTTGCCCCCATTCTACTTTCATATAAGCACAGTGTGGGTCGAGGCTGGCATCTGTTTTAACCGTATCAGTGTGAGTACTTTGTTACACTCTGCCCTGTAGTGCTTAACTGGCTTCTAAATCAAGATTCAAAAGTATCCATGTTGAAAATGAGATTAAAAAAAAATCTTCAGTGCATGTCAAACTACAGTTTTGCCTAATAGATCTAACAGTTCTCCCACGTTTACTTTCTTCTTTGTAGAAGACACGCGAAGAAAATAAAAGCTGTTAATGACCAATGCTGACGGCTGCCTTTCAATCACTCCAAGCATCCTCATTTACGCCACAGAATTCCCAGCATGTGAATGTGCTGCTTTGGAATCACCTGTCCAGTTTTTCTTCCATGTACTTGTGTATGTATACCTCATCCCTTTCCGTTTAGAATCTAAGTGCTTCAAGGGATTGTATAATATTTCTCATTTTCTTTCATGACAATAGCTACGAACACCACCAGCACCATACCCGGCACAGTACCCACTGTCCTAGAGGTGATCAAGAGACACTCACTCTTTAACCCCAGAGAACTCCTTTAGCTAAAGCTGTAGCTCTCTGTCATGGCCACAGACCACAGCCAAGTCTCAGAAAAACCGCATACAAGAGTGCTATTGTTCACAAGGGAAACGCACGAGAAGAATCTTCATTAATAAATGAATGAACAGATAAATAAACCCGAATGCTCACTATGTTTCAGACATTGTGCTTAGTATTGTTTACACAGCTTTTCTCATTTACTGTTTCCAATAACCCCATGAAGTAGGTACCACTGTTTTCCCTATTTTCAAATGAAGAGGTTAGAGAGGTTAAGTAACTCACAGTCATAGAGCCAAGAAGTAGATGAGCTGAGATTTGAACGAAGAAAGTTTTGGCTTAGAGTCTAAGCTCCTAATCACTACACTCGACTTTTTGAATCCATCACTCACTAGAAGAAACACGCACGGGAGTCATCTTCCTATACGGAGGCCTGGACCTAGGTATTTCACTTTGCTTTTAATTACAACCGTTTCTGCCTCACAATACCTGCTATTCATAGAGGTTCCCAGGTTACATAACCAACAATAAATCCTTTGCTGCTCTCTGTCCTTAGCTGGAACAGGCAGTCCCTGCTTTTGATGCTCGTGGCTCACCCTGTGTAAATTCAACACTGTATAATTAACTCCTGTACTCCACGTCTCATGCAGTTACACAACCTTGGTTTTGGGAGCAGGGGCCAATTTGAATAATGACTCCGGGAGAACATACAGGCGGGAAAAGAAGACAGATCTGCTAGGTACTAAAAACATGCCAAAGACATATAAATAGAATCAGCCAATCAGTCAGCCATGCCATCTCAGAATGAGGAGATATATTTCCTCTCCTCCCTTCTATACACTTTTGACCTGAACTTCTTTTTGCTTACTAAAGCGCACACCGATATTTTTATGTTCCTTTTGGGGCGGTAGGGAGGAGAAGACGAAAAAAGGCGAGGAAGAGAGAGACGCAGAAATGACAACAAATGGGGCCAGGTTCTGAGAGTCCTAACTCTCTGAGTAAGTGCTTCTCAGTCTCTAACGTGCATCAGAATCACCCGGGACCTTGTTCACACGCAGAGTCTGATACAGTAGGTCTAGGTCTAGGAAAGGGGAAGCTGAGACTTTGTATTTCTAACACATTCCGCAGTGATTCTGATGCTGTTGGTTTGTGGAGGACATTCATTAGCAAGGTCCCAAATTCTTGCAACTAAAATGCTTTTAGACTTCAGTGACTTAGATATCACGATTGCTATTTTTAAAGATCCTAAGTTATGAAGGTATGATTTGGAAAACGTATGCTAATTGGAATGAATAAAAGGCAATACATCAAAATTTCCCTCAGAGCTTAAAGAAAAAATGACTTGAGCCATCTAAATCAGTCTTAAAGAGCCTTTCTCTGAATGCAAAATAAATGAATAAATCAATAATAAGACTAAGTAATTAAACCATATTGATTTATGTTAATACATTTATCTTAGGTCAAATTTATGATAAATTTATATCTCCGTGTTTTTGTAACAGGCTTTTGGAATTGTTGCTATTAGTTAATGTGTCCATACTTCCATGCTTTTAAAATAGAATTTTTCTAAAGGAATATTCTTTTTTTTTAAATGCCAAGAAACAATTTATTATAGAGAGAAGAAAAATCTCTCATCCAAAATACAGAAATCTGCACAACTCTGCCACAATCAATACACATGAACCATACAAATTCACACCAGTTCATAATTTACCAAACAAACTATGACTAACAGGGTTCACAAAATAGATGGTGGTTTATGGAAAAGACTTTTACCCAATTAAGTACAAGGAAAGTTACAAACCAGACCTCCACTTTCTAAAAATAAGAAGTATACTCAGTCTTAGAAAAGTACAAGCTAGCAAATGTACAGAGAGCTGGCTGGTGCTAACACCACACTTGAGACAGTGTCTTTTTAAGGGTCTTTTTCAAAGCCTGTTGCCACTGCAGATTCTGGTCACTTGCTACTTTCAAGGCCAAAAACACAATACAAGGTCTGACCGTTTCCCCAGGTCATACTTACTAGTTTGTCTTATGTACATTTACATTTAAGTGCTAGGTAAAAGTCTTGTCATAAAATTTCCAGTACTACCATGTTTAAAACGTTGAGCTTTCCTGTTGAGCTGCCAGAAAGGATCACAACTTTCAGTGTAAGAGTGCAAATTTTCTCTGCAAGTTCTACTGCAGAGAAAGGTTCTTTGAAACACAGATTTGCGTTAAAGGGACTGATGTGAAAATTCAGGCATCATGTCTGGGAGAAACTGAAACCACCCTAGGACTTCACTCCCTTGCAAATAAGGTGATCATTTACTTGAACTCACAGGCTATTAAATCATTGAAAGGTACTGTCCAAAGTATGGCACTGTCACTTAAAAAAATTTTTTCCCACTCTATCTTGTGCCAGATCTTCACAGCTGTGACATGGTTTAAATTCCATAATCCACCCCCAGAAGGTGCCCACCCAAAGCGAGTATAAAATTTATCCATCCATTATAGGATGATCCATCCATCGACTGTATCTTAACCTGATACAGTCATTATATTGTAGTGTCTGGAAGGGCTGGGTCTGTCCAAGAGAAGCTCCTCCTTACAGCTGATTCTGCTGTCTCCCGTTGGCACGCTGGTACTCTTCCGGGTGCTACCTCCTGCTGGTGAGGCTTCGTACAGCACACAGATGGAGCCAACCTCCCCAGTTCTGTAGGACACTTCGTAAGGGTCAACCCAGAGTGTGAGTTCACTTGAGAGAAGCCTGAACAGCTCCCGACCGCTCAGTCCAATCCGCCGTGCTGCCTGTCCAATGAGAGGATCCTTTTTTTTTTTTTTTTTTTTTTTTTTTTTTTTTT
>NC_041220.1:9617495-9665394 GCF_002837175.3 Physeter macrocephalus
CCCGAACCCACGTCCCCTGCATCGGCAGGCGGACTCTCAACCACTGCGCCACCAGGGAAGCCCTGAGAGGATCCTTTTTATGGTTGATGCGAATACAACGGTAACCCGATCCCTTGCAGGGCTTTTCTGGGAACCAGTGATGTTTCTAATGTTCTGCCAGCAACTCCTGCGGGCTCTGGCGGAAGGACTGCAGCTGTCGCTCGCTCGTGAGCCCCTTGATGCGGAGGAACCTGGAGATGAAGGCCTCGTTGACGGCCATGTCGCCTATCATGGTGTTGGTCCGGGTGCAGGAGGGATGCGCGGGGTCGGCCCGGGCTCCCTCACAGGTCAGAGGGCTGAGAGGGAGGGAGGGGCGGACGGCTATGCTTTTTCTCCTTTCTTTAGAGTAAAAAAGTTATTTTCGAGACAGGAGGTGGCCAGAGAGAGGAAGAGACGAGCGACCGCGGCCTGGTCACAGCGCCCGGACCTCCCAGGCCGCCGCCACCTACGGCTCTGCAGCCTCCGAAGCTCCCAAGAGTGGCATTCCAGCTCCGAGGGGCCTAAAGAAAGTACTCTGAAAAGAGAATGTTTCGTGTTGGGAATCAGAAAAGTGAAGTTCTGGTCTTGGCTCTGCAGTTAATTAGCTGCAATCAGTCAGATTGTTGGTTAGCTTGGCTGCTTTGGGTTGGTTTCTTCATACAGAAAATGAAAGCCTGGTTCATGATCTCTGTGATTTTCTTTTAGCTCTAAAAGTTTATGACTATCTCGGTTTCAAGTTCATTGCCCTAAAGTTTAAATCACTACACAAGGTTATAACTGCATATTTAGTTTTATGGCAGTGTCAGTCATAGTCATAGGGTTTATCAGATACCAAAATGGCTTTGGTCAGGTATCCGATCACCTCCATAGTTCCTGTGGGATGTGCCTAACAATTCATCCATACCAAGATTTCTAAGAATATTGCAGGTCAGAAATAGGGCCTGCTTCCACTGCTATAGTCAGCTCATGGAGATAAATGTTAAGACACTAACAAAAAGACAAGAAGCACATACGCTAGAGTGAAAGATAATGATTTTCTTCATCTACATGTAGCTTGTTTTCTATCCCCTGCAGAGAACTAAGAATAATGAATTTTTTTTCAGAGCACTTGACTGATTTGCTAAGAAAATCTCTTCCTTACGCAGTGTAAACACCTGAATATGGAAGAATTCATTTCCTAATGTTGATAAAGCAAGTATTCAAAACTAAAATAAATAGGCAGACTCAGCATTATGGTTAATCTCATTACCCAAGCCTACTTAAGTGATGTTGCAAATGAACGTTCTCCTGGTACAGTCATTCAAAACGGATTCGAAGCCTACTCTGAAATATATTCTATAACAGAGTTAAATATATTTAGTCTTTATTTCTATTAGCAAAACATTTCCATAAAGTGATCATGCTCAGCAATATGAGTCTATAAAATTTGCATGTGATAAGATGCATAGAATGCCTGTTGACAAGTGATTCTCTCATTAGCTCTCTTGATTTGAAATAAAGAAATCTTTCAAATCTACCGAAACCAGACATCTTGAAGAACGACGTGTTCTCTTTTTTCCGTCTGTTCTCTTACTTCAGTATATTCTCTTTTCAGTGGTGTATAAAATGCTGCCAGTAAAATATTGTTTTAGTAGGAACCATTAGGTCTAACAGAATTATCCTTTTTCTCTAGAAGATAATATTTACATTCAATTTTTTTAATGAGTAAGAATTTAAAAGACAATTATGTGATGTTTGTTTAAGCCTAAGGATGAGGATCCAGTAACTAATCATCAAACCAGAATGAAACTCTTAATTGTCTATTAAACAGAATATGGTATTTTTAGTATCATCTTAAAATACTAAAAGTTGATACACAGTGTCCACATTATAAGATGACCGCACCACTATTTCCTTGTAACTGTATAATGAATTTGTAAATTAAAACATTGTCATGATTTTAGTTCGATTCTCTACAGTGCCATAAAACAAATACACTCAGTCCTCAATATTTATTCACTTTGCTTTAACTTTTAGTTATGATTATCACATGCAGAAATTTTAGGGAGCATTTATAGGTATTTAGATTTTGACGAAAAATATTTATCCCCACATATTTTTATCGAAACTCACAAATACTATTCCTTCAAGTATTAGGACTGATTTGAAGAAACGAATTATTCTTCATTCCTATATCTTGATACTGTATTAAATATTTTCTAACAAATTAAACTGAGCCCATCAAAATGTCAAAATACATCTTGTACAGCTTCTTTTGGGCCCTAATTATGGGAGTTATTAGTTTCATATATTTAGAATGTTTTGCATAAAAAGAAATTCAGAGGTTTATTTTAGTTTTTAGACTAACTAAGGTCTTTATAAAGCAAAATTAAGAAATGAAATGGAGAGGTGACTATATATACTATACCCATTTATAGATGAGGAAACTGAGGTTCCGAGAGGTTTAGTATCTCACTCAAGTTTACACAGCTCTGATTCCATCTCATGTAATCTGGCTTCAGATATGTCCTTAATAAAAACATAATCCTTATTCTCAAATAATGCTGCTATTCACATAAATCTTTGGCTACACATCTATTTCTTTTCTTAGAATTAGAACAGATTATTAAAAGTACTTTTTGCAGTCACATGGAAATTTCTTCTCAAAATTTATGCTTTCCAGAAAACCTTTTATTTCATCTAGGTTTTCATGTTTATTAGCATAAAATTGCATGAAGTATTCTATAACCTTTTAAAAACTACTATATCCCTCACAGCAAACTTCACTTCTGATTATTAGTATTGTCCCTTTTTTTTTCTTAAGTTTACCAGAGGTTTTCTTTTTTATTATTTTCATTTTTACTCTCAAAGAATGAGTTCCTGGATTCAGACATGAGTTCTGCTATTTTTATGTTTTCTATTATTATTGAATCCTTTCGGGTTTCCAAGAAGTTGCTTTTCTTCCTTTTTATAACTTCTTATTCTGAATGTGTGGCTCGTTTACTTTCAATCTTTTTAAGAAGGTGAAGTTACCTCTTAAAAAGAGCTTAGATTGGGCTTCCCTGGTGGTGCAGTGGTTGAGAGTCCGCCTGCCGATGCAGGGGACACGGGTTCGTGTCCCAGTCTGGGAAGATCCCACATGCCGTGGAGCGGCTGGGCTCGTAGGCCATGGCCGCTGAGCCTGCGTATCCGGAGCCTGTGCCCCACGACGGGAGAGGCCACAGCAGTGAGAGGCCCGCGTACCGCAAAAAAAAAAAAAAAGAGCTTAGATCTCATTCCACAAATTTTGATATGTACTTTTCCTCTTTTTCTTCCAAATAGTCTGTTTTTATTTCCTATTTGAATTTCTTCCTCCCTTTAGGAGAGTTTTCGTTGGTTGATTGGAAATTTTTTGTTATTAATTACACTGTGGTTAGAAGACATGACTTAATATTTCTACTCTTCAAGAACTTTTAGAGATAGCTGAGTAATCTTTTAGAAAGTAGCAGGAATGCTTAAGCCCTATTTGTAGGTTGTAAAGTTTAGTGTATGTGATGCTCCTATATTTTAAATCTTATTAATTTTATTAAATTCTCAGTGCTATTTATTTTATAATTTTTTTTTGTTATAGACATATTGTGGTATACATAAGTTCTCTACTTCAAATGTGTTTGCATGTTTATCCTTATTAACTTAAGGGTTTAAATTTATATGATTTGATACAATGCTAGTTTATACAAACTTATTATTTTAACCTTTATATTTTTAGTATGGATTTTACCCAATACAGTAAGTCTAGGTTTGTCCTGTTTAATGGATTTAGCTTTAAACTCTAGTTGTTCTGGTATTGATATTGCTATCTCTGCTTTCTTTTTGTTCATATTTATCAGAGATAAATCCTATATTATTAACCTTTCTGTGCTATTTTGTTTTAGGCATAGCTCTTTTGAGTAAAACATATTTCAAGCAGTCATTTTTTAAAAAGTATTTTTAGCTTTTATCAAAGAATTTAATCCATTTACACTTATTGTCATAGCTGATACATTTGTTCTAGTTTTATGTTTTATAATTTTGTAGCTTCCTTTTCCTTTGATTTCTGTCTTTGCTCTTATCTTCTGAGGTGATTTGGGATATAGGGATCCTATGCACAATTCTACTAGTTGTTGCCTCTCCAACCCACACATCTGTAACTATTAAAACTGAAACAAAAACCCAAAAAACAAACCACCAGAAAAAACCCCTGAAATGCTTGACGCCTGCTTCTACTCTCCTACCTTCCATGCAAGATAAGAAATTTAGAATTTCATTACTTTCTTTGGCCCTCCACTAATAATTATAATCAGGTTTCTACTTCTTAATTAAAAAAATATTTGGGGGGATTCACCTCTCAATTAGCTGGGTATATATTAACACTGATTTCTACTTCTATTTCTATTAGTATGGTTTCCTCCTTAGAATCATAATTTTCAGGTTGGCTTTCTCATCTCTGACTTTCATATCTAACATTATTTCTCTCACAGCTTTTTCTTTACCCTTTTCATTTTGGAAGAGCTTCTCAAGTTTCTCTCTCATCATGTACTTGATTTATTTTAAATACTTTCTGCTCTTTACTGCTTTCCAAAGTTTTAAAAATCTCTGCAAATATGTTTCTAGGCTTCTCTTTCCCTCATTTCAGTTGTTCTTGTGTGTCTCTAGCCTTTTAATTCTCAACTTATTCTCTCCTTACAGGTTCCTACTCATACTTCAAAGAGGTTGGTTATGTCCTTGAGCGTTTTGGGAGATGATCAGCACATCTTACTTCTCAAGTTTTCCTCTGAATCATACAAAAGACAGTTTTCTGAAATCTGTTTCTACTCTGAGTCCTCAGAGCAAGTCATCCTTTCCCCTAGTTTGTAATTTCTCTTTATAGGTCCCAAATTGTTCTTTGTGTTTTGGGGTTCATAAGGGGGAACAATCAATTCAGGCAGAGCCATTATCAAAAACCTGGCTGGGTATACTGTTCTGAGTTTATTTCATTGTCGCCTGGTCACAGGCAGATGCCCCCTCTTGGATTTAGACTTTAAAAGCCAGGATACGACTCTGCCCTTGAACAATCTACAATGCATACTTGAGTGGACTTGCTGTTTAGTCCAATTTATGATTAAGCTGTAGAATCAGAAACAAATTTGTAGTTTGTCTTTGTGCAGTGTACACTTGAAAGCATGCATTAAATCCAATAATCTTCCTGCCTTTATCCCTTTCTCAGATGCCTTTGTTAGGTAACTGAGCATCCCAGGGGGATACCTCCTCCTCTCCACTGTTTTGTGTACTTAATGTTCTAGTCTATAAATGGGAGGTGAAAAAGAATACACAACTCAGCTCTGGATGGTTCAGAAAATAAGTTTCTGCTCAGTTGGGGGAATGTCACTTGCTTTTCTGGTCAGTGCAGTAGACACTGGAAGGAATCCAAGTCAGTTTTTTTTTGCCTTCCTCTCTCTTGCGGTCACTATGTTGTTTAGATGGTGAAACATGAAGCCTGCAAGGCGAAAATATGTTTCTCAGTTCATCTCCATTGATGACGCTGCCTTTGACTTACAGTTTGCTTCTTTTTATTTTTTTAAAATAAATTTATTTACTTATTTACTTTTGGCCGCGTTGGGTCTCTGTTGCTGTGCGCAGGCTTTTCTCTAGTTGCGGCGAGCGGGGGCTACTCTTCGTTGCAGTGCGTGGGCTTCTCATGGTGGTGGCTTCTCTTGTAGCGGAGAACAGGCTCTAGGCATGTGGGCTTCAGTAGTTGTGGCACGTGGGCTCAGTAGTTGTGGCTCGCAGGCTCTAGAGCGCAGCCTCAGTAGTTGTGGCACACGGGCTTAGCTGCTCCGTGGCATGTGGGATCTTCCTGGCCCAGGGCTCAAACCTGTGTCCCCTGCATTGGCAGGTGGACTTTTAACCACTGTGCCACCAGGGAAGCCCCTACAGTTTTCTTCATCATTGTTATAAAATTGTCTCTAGTTTTTGTCTTTTACATTATCATTAGAATTTAAATGGGAAGCTGGGAGTAGTTATATCAGACAAAGCTAGTCTGCTTTTAACCTAGAGGTTTACATTTTATTAAAATCTTAAGTTCTTATAAACAGAAGTCTATAGGGAGGCAGGGAGAATGAAAAATGAAGCAGTAAGAGATCTAGACAGAATGGCTACAAAGGCATCATCTTCTACAAGTAAATTTTTCCTTTGCTTTTTCGTGCTGAGGGAAGATATGAAGAGAAGCATAAAAATATAAAACTTTATATAATTTATCTTTGTTTCTCAGTATAGCCTAAATATATGTTTAATATTTTAATTAACATTGATAGAATTAAACTCAGAATCTGTACTTCTCTCGTACTATGCAAAAAATATAACTAATGATTCTCAGATGTCAAGAACTCAATATTGAATCCCTAAAGAATGGTATGATAAACAGTAGTAAAGTTTATAACCATTCTTCAGTATAAAATAATTATACTCTTGGTCTGGTTCAGTGATTTTCAGCCAAGGGTGTGCATCACATTATGACACTTTTTCCCTCAAACTTTTTTATTGTGGTGAAATACACATAATATAAAATTTACCGTCTTAACCATATTTAAGTGTACATCCAGTGGCATTAAGGACATTCACATTGCTGTGCAGCCCTCACCATCATTCATCTCCAGAACTCTTTTCATCTTGTGAAACTGAAATTCCTATTCTTAAACAGTGACTCCTGAATCTCCCCTTTCCCCCAGCCCCTGGCAACCACCCTTCTATTTTATGTCCCTATGAATTTGACTGCATTAGGTACTTCATATAAGTGGAATCTTACAGTATTTGTCTTTTTGTTATTGGCTTATTTCACTTAGTATAAATGTCCTCAAGGTTCATCCATGTTGTGTATGTGTTAAAAGTTCTTTCCTTTTTAAAGGCGGAATAATCCTCCACTGTATAGTCTGCATTTTGTTTATCCATTCATCCACTGATGAACATTTGGGTTGCTTCCATCTTTTGGCTATTGTGAATAACGCTATTATGACCATGGGTGCGCAAACATCTCTTTGGGACCCTACTTTCAATTCTTTTGAGTATATACCCAGAAATGGAACTCCTGGATCATACGGTAATTCTAAGTTTAATTTTTTGAGGAACCACCTTTACTAACTTTGCTAGTGGCTGCAACATTTTACGTTTCAACCAGGAATGCACAAGTGATTCAATTTCTTGTCATCTTTACCAATACTTGTTATTATTATTATCATAGTAGCCATCCTACTGGGTATGAGGTAGTGTCTCATCGTAGTTTTGATTTGTATCTCCCTGATGATTAGTGATGTGGAGCAACTTTTCATGTGCTTATTGGCCATTTGTATGTGTTCTCTGGAGAAATGCCAATTCAAGTCTTTTGCCCATTTTTAAAATTGTGTTGTATTTGTTTTTTGTTGAGTTTTAGGAGTTCTCTATCTGTTCTAGATATTAATCCCTTATCAGATATATGATTTGCAAATATTTCCCCCCATTTTGTGAGTTGCCTTTTTCTTCTCTTGATAGTGTTATTTTTTTGATCACAAAATTTTAAAAAATTTAAACAAGTCCAATTTATCTATTTTTTTCCTTTTGTTTCCTGTGCCTTTGGTGTCACACCCAGGAAATCATTGCCAAATCCAATGTCATGGAGCTTTTGCCCAATGTTTTCTTCTAAGAATTTTGTAGTTTTAGCTCTTATATGTAGATCTGTGATCTACTGTGAGTTAATTTTTGTATATGGTGTTAGGTAAGGGTTCATTAGGTAAGGGTTCAACTTCATGCTTCTGCATGTGTATATCCGGTTTTCCCAGCATTATTTGTTGAAAAGACTGTTCTGTGACACTTTTTGAAAATATGGACACCCAGCCCACTTGAGACTCAGAATCTTGGCCAGTGAGACCCAGGCATCTTTAATGAGCTCCATATACTTCATACCATTAAGATAGTATTATCAAAAAACAGAAAAATAACAAATGTTGACAAGTATGTAGAAAAACAGGACTCTTGTGCATTACTAGTGGAAATGTACTTAAAAATGTTTAAGGTGGTAAATTTTATATTATGTGTATTTTATTGCAATTGAAAAATAATTTAAAGCTGTTTAAATGGCCAATTTTATTTTATTTACATATTACCACCAAGAAAAAAAGAAAAAAGAGCTCCATAAGCAGAGGTGATGTACCTCCTCAGTTTAGAAATACTGTTGTAGTCAAAAAGGACAAGGTAAAAACGATTTAAATATATAGTTATCTGTGTCTAAAGACACCCAAAATATCTAGCTGACTTTATCATCTTGGGAAAAAAAAAATCACGTAGATAATTAAATAAACAGCCTGCTTATTTGTTCTACTTTTTAGTTAGTAGCCTGAAACAGGCTTATAAACAAACACAATGTGTGGTATGATACACTTCTCCAAACTATCCCATCTGATAATAAGAGCTTTTTACCTCAAAATGATAATTTAGAAAACATACACTATGCTTAAGGAGAAAAATAAACTATTAAAAATTTAATACTACTACCCCCCGCCAAATAACAAACAGAAATTCTAGCACAAGTTGTTTGGAAAGGTAATCCCCAAAAAGCTATCTAAAGATGAGTTAGAAATAATTTTTCTACGTATCAAGTTAAGAGTGGTATGATATAATTTCCAGATCCCATCTAGTATCTATCTAAATCTGAATTTATCCAAAGCTAAATTTTTTCTTCAACCCAAATTCTGCAGTTAAAAGACTTTCATAAAATTGATGCTTCCTGGAGTCTAAGAATAAAAAGTTAATAAAATCCTAAAGAATGAGTTTGTGTGCCAAACAGCTAATTTAGAAATAAATCTAATTGATGTTCCTGATTCAGGAAAATTAGAAAACATATGAGGGGGTGGGAGGGAGGTCTAAGAGGGAGGGGATATAGGTATACATATAGCTGATTCACTTCATCGTACAGCAGAAACTAACACGATATTGTAAAGCAATTATACTCCAATTAAAAAAAAAAGAAACCATATGAAATACTGAAACTGACCCTAAGCGATTCCAAATCTGCTAAAATAGTAATTTAGCTTCAGTTTGCATGATGAGTATTAAAACTTGGGCTGAAATTGATAAAGACTTAATTTCAAGGTTTCAGTGAAGCACAAAATGAGAAGGGGAAAACAAGAGGATCAGTGCAGATGCTAGAAGACAAGTGTTAGGTAAGGAATGAGACACTACTCAGAGGCCAGGTGAGTTGTCTAGAGCCCAGTGAATAAAACTGGTTATAGGTATGCAGTCCCTGAAGCATATAGTCAGGATTTTCATAAAGCGCAGGCAAAGACGGGTGCTAGGTATATGTAAAATTTAGGTATTCGTAAAGAAGGAATTCATGGGTCTAAGTTAGATGGGATAGGATGAGGACAGGACCTGACCCTGGCCACACGGAAGGTGAAGGTGGTGTGGGGAGACAGGAGCAGGTAGAGATGAGGAGGAATACAAAGTGGAGATCAAGAACCCTACTCCCCGTGGAAATAACCACAGAGATCAAAACCTGGGCTTGGCAACACTGAAGACTTAGATAAACAGAAGGAGAACTAGCAACAGATCCCAACCAGACCTGACTGGACGTCACCAAAAGAATTCAGACAAGAGGCTGCATGTGGCCCAGAAGAACACCTACTGCAAGCTGCTTTCACACTAATCTGAGCACTTGAGGTAGGGGCTCCTTCTCTGGGATCCCAGCCTAGACTAGGAAAGAGGCCAGGGTGTGGGCATCTTTGCCAGGCATGTTCTGCACCCTTAGCGTGCAGGTTCGTGTTTATTTGTGGCAATCTCACTGAGGGTTTGGTATAACCGGTCCTTCCCTTTCATTCCCGTAATCACTTCAACGGGGGGGCGGGGGGGGTAATCTCTCATGAGCATCTGCGGAACAATGACGCCTACTGTTTGAGCTACTGTAGCTGCAATAAACTTGTCACATGGGATGGTGGCAGGTGTAGATTTGTAGCTACTATTTCTTCCCTTTGCAAAAAAGGACAAATGGCTCTATGGTGAATTAGGTTAGGTTGGAGAAGTACTGGAATGAAAGAAGACAGAGTTCTTATCACAGAAGACTATTCATCTGGAATGAGAACGTCTGAGTGCATGTCTATTTATAAGAGGCCTACCTTACTACAGAAAGGCCTGAAGGCAGTGGAAACGTACAGCAGACTAACACGTGGTTCAGCCGTAGATGTCAGAATAGCAATCACAGAAACCGCGATTCTACAGGGTGAACGGTGGAGCAAGGTAATGACAGAAATGGCCCCTCTCGGTCTCTGTTCCTGTCCTCGGTCTCTGTTCTCTGTTCCTCTCTCCCTACCCCCAGCCACAGGAAGGTCCCGGCACCTCCACTGGTGCACTGCAGCCTCTCGGTATGCTCTCCATCTCTACTCCAGACACAGACCCTCTCTTGCTGTTACAAATAATGCACCTTGTCTCCATTCCAATTGCTGGATGCCTGTCTGATCTACTGTGTCTGAGTTCCTTTACAGAGCAGCTATTCTCCTTCCTCTGAAATGGGAGGCCTGCTTTGCCCTCGTCTTCTCTCTGTTTTGATTTGGTCTACCTGAAGACTGCCCACTCCCAAACTTGCAGCCACTGGGATTTGCCACTCTACCTTATGTCGGACCTCTCAGAACAAACCACAAAACGGAATACCCCTCCGTTAAATACCCCATCCCCTCTGCCTGGCTGCTTGTGGCTGAATCTACTTCTGGTGAATACCCACCTCAGATGTGTCTCATCTCTTGATTGGGCCTTTCCTCCCCTGAAAAACCTGACCAATTAACACTGTCAATACATAATATTTAGTACTCAGTATCTTTAGCCAGGGAAGATACCATTTTGCCACTACCAATCATTTTTTACTTTTCAAAGGCACAGAAAAAATTATTTTGGATTTAAAAGAGCCAATGTAGTTTTTCATCATGTTGATAAATCATTATGAAATTCATTAGTCATGTAATGACTCCCCTTTTCTAACACTGCAGCAAAGGAATTGTAATAAAGTTGGAGGGAAAGGAATAGAAGACAAGGACATTACAAAAATTTATTTAAAATGTTTAAGCACTCATTTGCTCTTACTAGAGGTAGTGCAAAAAAAAAAAAAGCACACTGATTTATAAATTAAATTATCAGTGGACATGTTTCTGTTTCTAGTCCCAAAATCTAGAACTTAGTCATAATTAACAATCATGTTTTCCTTTTTCTACTTGAATTCTGTACGCTAGATTAACTCAAGAAAAGTCAATCTCAAACCAGCCATGCAAATAATTAAAAAAAAAACAGTTCATGTTTTATCAATAGATTCTCCCTATTTCATGTCAAATGGATAAGAAAAAAAGCTAAATTAACTTGTATCAACCTAATTCTTACATAATTTTTAAGATTATCATGTAATGTTATTCAGAAAAAGAAACATTTGAAATTTTTAATTTCAGGCCAAATAATTACAAGTTTTACCTTTATGAAATATCTCCACTTAGTTTAAATTGCCCTCACATGAAAAGAATGCCTGCTGGTAACTTTTCCTTTTTCTGCAACTTTACCACTACTGTAAATGTGGGCTAGTACGCACATTCATTTTCTCCCTTACTTTGATCATATTTTAGTTTTTATGACTCTTAACACTGAAAGGTCAAATAGCTTCTATCGAGAGTTCAGTAAATATACTAATTTTCTTTACATTTTTTTGCTTTCATTTTGGAAGTACAGCATTTTTTTTCAAGACTACAGAATTACTCTAGATAATTACAAAATTTACACTCTAAAACACAATTATGTGTATTTGAGGACTTACAACTTATAAGTCCATTTTCCCTATCTGCTTTTTAAAACAGTAGTAAAAAAAAAAAAAAAATTCAATACTATATAAAACATAGATTGATGCTACCCAGAGTAATAAAACTAAGACATTCAGAGAGTAGTTTTCATTAGTTGTCATGATCTGGTGCTGGAGTCTTCTGTACTGTGTAAAACTTAATTTCCATTAATATATGATAATCATTTGTCTGATATTACTGTGTGTATTTACATAATGAATACTAGCATCACTGTGTACCCAGCAAGAACATCCTCATGGGTTTACAGTAATTGCACAGTCAAGATAGCCTATGAACCAGAATGTGCTGATCTGGTTGGCAGGAAACCAGGTCGAATCAAACGGACCACCATGTTGTCTCAAACTGAAACCTCAGATGTTCCCTGCCTTGCCACAAAGTGATTACGCAACAAGCTTCAAGTAGCTAAAGGGCAGAGCACTTACTGCAAACCAGTTACTTGGCCAAGCCTGACGCCCTATGACACATTTCGGAACTGTGCTGGTTGAATTAAAGTCTAAATCTAACACTGAGACTATTGCAACAAATCAGACTCAAAAACAAACACAATATTTATGTGATACCCTGACACTGCTTTTTTTTTTTTTAACATCTTTATTGGAGTATAATTGCTTTACGATGGTGTGTTAGTTTCTGCTTTACAACAAAGTGAATCAGCTATACGTATACATATATCCCCATATCTCTTCCCTCTTGCGTCGATTGGGCCTTTCCTCCCCTGAAAAACCTGACCAATTAACACTGTCAATACATAATATTTAGTACTCAGTATCTTTAGCCAGGGAAGATACCATTTTGCCACTACCAATCATTTTTTACTTTTCAAAGGCACAGAAAAAATTATTTTGGATTTAAAAGAGCCAATGTAGTTTTTCATCATGTTGATAAATCATTATGAAATTCATTAGTCATGTAATGACTCCCCTTTTCTAACACTGCAGCAAAGGAATTGTAATAAAGTTGGAGGGAAAGGAATAGAAGACAAGGACATTACAAAAATTTATTTAAAATGTTTAAGCACTCATTTGCTCTTACTAGAGGTAGTGCAAAAAAAAAAAAAGCACACTGATTTATAAATTAAATTATCAGTGGACATGTTTCTGTTTCTAGTCCCAAAATCTAGAACTTAGTCATAATTAACAATCATGTTTTCCTTTTTCTACTTGAATTCTGTACGCTAGATTAACTCAAGAAAAGTCAATCTCAAACCAGCCATGCAAATAATTAAAAAAAAAACAGTTCATGTTTTATCAATAGATTCTCCCTATTTCATGTCAAATGGATAAGAAAAAAAGCTAAATTAACTTGTATCAACCTAATTCTTACATAATTTTTAAGATTATCATGTAATGTTATTCAGAAAAAGAAACATTTGAAATTTTTAATTTCAGGCCAAATAATTACAAGTTTTACCTTTATGAAATATCTCCACTTAGTTTAAATTGCCCTCACATGAAAAGAATGCCTGCTGGTAACTTTTCCTTTTTCTGCAACTTTACCACTACTGTAAATGTGGGCTAGTACGCACATTCATTTTCTCCCTTACTTTGATCATATTTTAGTTTTTATGACTCTTAACACTGAAAGGTCAAATAGCTTCTATCGAGAGTTCAGTAAATATACTAATTTTCTTTACATTTTTTTGCTTTCATTTTGGAAGTACAGCATTTTTTTTCAAGACTACAGAATTACTCTAGATAATTACAAAATTTACACTCTAAAACACAATTATGTGTATTTGAGGACTTACAACTTATAAGTCCATTTTCCCTATCTGCTTTTTAAAACAGTAGTAAAAAAAAAAAAAAAATTCAATACTATATAAAACATAGATTGATGCTACCCAGAGTAATAAAACTAAGACATTCAGAGAGTAGTTTTCATTAGTTGTCATGATCTGGTGCTGGAGTCTTCTGTACTGTGTAAAACTTAATTTCCATTAATATATGATAATCATTTGTCTGATATTACTGTGTGTATTTACATAATGAATACTAGCATCACTGTGTACCCAGCAAGAACATCCTCATGGGTTTACAGTAATTGCACAGTCAAGATAGCCTATGAACCAGAATGTGCTGATCTGGTTGGCAGGAAACCAGGTCGAATCAAACGGACCACCATGTTGTCTCAAACTGAAACCTCAGATGTTCCCTGCCTTGCCACAAAGTGATTACGCAACAAGCTTCAAGTAGCTAAAGGGCAGAGCACTTACTGCAAACCAGTTACTTGGCCAAGCCTGACGCCCTATGACACATTTCGGAACTGTGCTGGTTGAATTAAAGTCTAAATCTAACACTGAGACTATTGCAACAAATCAGACTCAAAAACAAACACAATATTTATGTGATACCCTGACACTGCTTTTTTTTTTTTTAACATCTTTATTGGAGTATAATTGCTTTACGATGGTGTGTTAGTTTCTGCTTTACAACAAAGTGAATCAGCTATACGTATACATATATCCCCATATCTCTTCCCTCTTGCGTCTCCCTCCCACCCTCCCTATCCCACCCCTCTAGGTGGTCACAAAGCATCGAGCTGATCTCCCTGTGCTATGCGGCTGCTTCCGCATATACTACTTTCAAATATAGTTTCTAAGCCTCTGAAGTGGGTAGGTAGTGAGGAAAGAAATGCAGCAAGTAAGAAAAGCCTGGTTCTAGGTTATTACTGATACCTGAGTGGGGTGGTTCACTGAAAATCACATCAAAACAACAACCTCTTAGTCTGGAGGGAAGTGATCTCATCTAACATCTACTTTGATGTAAACTTACCTGTTTTAAGAGTTGTCGTTCTGGCTTTATAAACTTTAGAAAATAATCCTGAACTCTAAGAACTTGCTGAATATTAGTTTCACGCCTCACTACTATCTAGAAAATGACCTAACGTAACCCAAGACTCCTTCAGCAAGTGAGCCTTAGGCTCAGAACCCGCCCCACCTGCATGTATGTGTAGAGCAGAGATTTTAAAATTTAGGTTACAGCCTAATCATTAGGCAGATTTTGAAATTCAAATGGCTAGCTTGACATCTTTGAATTTAAAACTAAATATCTTATTTTAGTCTTTCAACTACGTTAAAATTTGTTCTAAGATTTCTTAAACAAAAGAGAAGAAAAATATGGCATGAACATTATGCTGAAGGATTCCAATAAGCTTAGTCTGGCCACAGCACAGAATATTTTATTGAAAAGAATTAACGTGGGCAAATAAACCCAAAGAAGCCTTAACCCTCCCCAATTCCCTGTAACAGACCAATAAAAATCAAATAAGTACCTCAAATAGAAAGGTGACATAGGTCTTTCATCTTCCTGCGAACTGAAAGGAAAATACAACTTGAATTAATATAATTCTTGTTAATATCATAACATCTCAATTTTACTAAAACTCTGTTCCACCTATCACAATTTTTCTTTTGACACATTAGAGTAAGGTTAGTAAAATATACTCTACCTTGGACCTAGCCAAGGTCAATTACTTCTTCAAGGGAGACCATCAAGAGAGGTTTCTTTCAAGATCAGCCTAAGGCAAAAGTAATTCACATCACCCTTTGAAGAGGAAGTTTTTTACTACCTTATTCTACAAGCCCAATCCAAGTATTCATATATTACACATAAACCCTTAAAATGATTACATACTCAATTATCTCAATAAAGCTAATGACAACTCATTAACATGATGATGAAAGTAAGACACAGGCAACAAAATACTCCTGTTAAGTGTATGATGCCCTAGCAATGAAATGCTAGGGCATCAGTAAACAACACTCACGCTCTTTGTCTTCTATCGTTACGCACAGTATTAATGAGGGTGAATAACATGAAAGGACACAAATGAAACTATAAAAAATAGTTTAAGGGACTTCCCTGGTGGCGCAATGCTTAAGAATCCGCCTGCCAATGCAGGGGACATGGGTTCGATACCCGGTCCAGGAAGATCCCACATGCCGCGGAGCAACGAAGTCTGTGCGCCACAACTACTGAGCCTGCGCTTTAGAGCCCCTGAGCCACAGCTACTGAGCCCACATGCCGCAACTACTGAAGCCTGTGCTCCACAACAAGAGAAACCACCGCAATGAGAAGCCCGCACACCAAAATGAAGAGTAGCCCCCGCTCGCCACAACTAGAGAAAGCTCGTGCACAGCAATGAAGACGCAACGCAGCCAAAAAAAAATAGTTTAAGCCCCTCAAACAGCACTGAAGCAATATGAAGCTTAATATAAAAATATTTAATTAAAATATAAAATATATACTATAGTAAAATATTTTTCCTTTCTTCTACATGTTTTTTTCTTCTGATAAATGACCTCGAATCAATGAATGAGTCTCTCCCCTTCAGTGTCTACTGGAGTGGTCTTTGAACATTTCTGATTACACACTCATATAAAAATTTGCTTTTAAGCAGCTACTCTCCTTAATATATGACGAAGTATCTATTTATCTTAATTATGTGCATCATTAAACAGATAAAAGTAGAAATGTGAAGTATCAGATAAAATCAAGAAGCGCTAATATTTTCTTCTTGTACCCCTGTGGTATATACCGCAAGCATCATTGATGAAAAGCTTGCTTCAGTTGGTAATATTATCCTGGCAATCACCAAAAATCTTATTACAAGTTATAGTGTAAAACACACACACACACACACACACACACACACACACACACGCACACACGCACCCCTGTCCTGGAAGTTGAAAAGGTTGCAAGATGGCACATAAAATATGGCATACTATTTCGCACTCTCTCATGATTTTGGTTTCCAATGTCAATATCGCTTAACTATTCTAGTGTTTATCTTGCCAAAGATTTTGTTTGTAACTGATTGTGCCAATTCTTCCCAAGTGAAAGGTAAGTGATAGATGAGCTTTATTCTTGAGTCTAATGTGAATGGGCTGAAGGCAAAGCTTGACAAGTTACAGGCACTAACACCTGGGAAACGTCCAGGTGTCTCGGGAAGAAACCACCTCGAGCAGCGCTATGACAGCAGTGACTACTTTAAGCCAAACTGATACAAGGGGCTTACACATTTGACTTCAAAATAGTCCTTGAAAACACTTAACAAATTATAAACATGTTAGAATTGGGTTTGTTTCCCAATCAAGGGTTCAGTGTCAAGAAGTACTAAGTGTTGACCAACACCGTGCAAAAAGGCTGCAACAGAAAACCTATAATGATTTTACTATTACGGGAACATTGCCTCCATGTGAAACCGAGCGGGGCCTATGGGGCTCCCAGGCACAGAGGCCTTTTTGTTCCCCATTTCTTGCAGGCAAGACTCCAGCCTCCATGACCTTCCCTGAGTTCCAAAGGGCAGATTCGAACAGTTGCAAATCAAGCCGGGAGCAGCCAGGAAACCACCTGAGGCGAGATTAAAGGGCCCAGAGAAGCTCATCAAGGTTAGCAGGCTGACCCACCTGAGACCCTGCACACACCCTCATCCTGTCAGCAACCCCACCCTTTTGAAACTCTGCAGAAGGAAGAAGAATGCAGGACTGTTACCGCCTTGACCCTTATTGCGTACCCCTGGCCACAAGCCCTGACTATAAGACCTCTCCCTATTTCCCAGGGAGGCGGGCAGAGTTCTTGAGGTGCTAGCCTGCTGTGTTCCCCTCTCTGCCCGGCAAAGGATAAACCCACCCTTTCTTTCTCCTCCAAAACTGTCTCTGTATCTCATTTCGGCATCGGTGTACAGGGAGCCAAGATTTTGGCCACACAAGTGTTATAAAATGAGCACGGTACTAAATACTTTTTTGCCCAGAACAGATCCTTAACTCTAACATGGAACAAATTATAACGAAAATTAACAAGGGTACTTTAGTGAACATTCAATTGGCAATATGGTTGGTTTTCTTAGACTTCAGGAGTGCTTTGGGAGATGATTTAATGGTGCAGAGTTCTGAACACAGCTGTTCATGTGCTTTGGCTAACACTTTTTGTGTGTGCCTGAAAATTTCCTTGCAGCCAACAGAGGCAACCAAAATCCATCTTTTCTGTCTTTACACCTCCTCTCCCTCAGACACTTATTCATCAGCCAGGTATATCAGGTGCTTGACATTAATTATCTCACGTAAAACCTCACAAAACCCCTCCCTGGTACTCGCCCCTCCCTTGAGAACAGCAGGCTCAGAGCCGGCACACAACTTATCCAGGTCACACAGAGAGGGACGCGCGGACAACAAACACACTTTTGTTGTTTACTGCCTTGCCTTCGGTTTTAACTTAGCAAAATATTATGGAGTGAATGTCCTCATTCTGGCACAAGATCTTGTGGACTTCATCATTTATGAGCTCCATGTCATGCTTCTGATTATAGCAACTCTACACCGACCTCAGTCGAAGACCATTCACAACGCACGATGCCTGACAGTGCGTGCAAGGTGATTAATTTATTAAAATGTATTGGCGCTATGTCAAGAATGTCTCGATAGAAACACAAGTTTTTAATCACGAGCAAATATTTTTCAGGCTGCATTTGTATAAGGTAAATTTGTCAATGAAAGACAAAATCAGAAAATCTTAATTTGGATATGTCCCTGAATTCTGAGCAGTTATAAGTGTTCCAAAAAAGAAAATGTAAGCACGGTGATTTAAATGAAACGAAACAGACTCAGGAGTAGATTTGCTTAGTCAGTAGCAGTCAGCAGGGCAGCAGCAATCCATGCACAGTACCCAAGAAGAACAACATAATTTGAAATGAAAATGAGGATAAATAATTAATTTTGACAATTAGCCTATTTCTTTTTTCCCTTGCACAAAAGTACCCTTGCCCGGGGTTTAGTAACGTAATCTTGACAACAGTATAAATTATGAAACAAGTAAAGCATTGATTTCAAATTGATGAAGTCAATTAATTCTAAAAATCAATTTTATGCATTGACTTTAAAGGCAATTTGTAGGAAAAATGGCCAAGGACAATTCTTCCAAATAGAACAGAGAAAATAAACTTTTCCATAAAATTTACACACTGGAATGCAAAACATCTGAAAATATCACCATTTCTACCTCTGCGCAAAATGAATATTGGACTATTATTACATGTCCCCAAACACCTATTTATAGAGATATTTATGCCTGTTCCTAGCTTTACATCACTCTCAGACATGTCCAATGATATTAACTGACCTGTAATTTTTTTCCTAAAGTTTAATTTGAGAATTAATTCAGATTTACTTTCAATTTTTAAAAATAAGCACGTGTACTGTGAATGAAAAGGGGAGTGCGTGTCATGAAATGAAGCCAATGGCAAACTGTAACAACCTGGAATTCACTCACTTTCCTCCTTGGTTACTAGTATAAACCCAATGTTTTAATTATTTCCTGTTTGCTGACTCAGAATAACAGCCAAGTTTAAGGAGCTAATTAGTTTGCCTTTTTTTTTTTTTTTTTTTTAATTTAAATACATTGAGAGATTTGGGCGATCACCTCACGTATGTCAGGCCACTGGGTGCTTAATGTCCTCAGACATGGGGTGTTACAGTCTCTCAAAACAGCTACCTGTGGGAAGAACATTTATCAAATAGACCCAAGCAACAGTCCAAATCTAAGAAGCTACAACTGAGAAGGGCAATAACAGACAGGAGGGTTTTAGTGGGGGCCTAACTTATCTTTTTTTTAATTTTTATTTTACATTGGCGTTTAATTGATTTACAATGTTGTGTTAGCTTCAGGCCTACGGCAAAGTAATTCAGTTACACATATACATATATTCATTCTTTTTCAGATTCTTTTCCCATATAGGTTATTACAGAATATTGAGTACCGTTCCCTGTGCTATACTAACTTATCTTTTTATGTGGTTCAACATTGGTTGAACATACAGGCACATGAATGGATGACACCTAGACTTACAATCTCTCCCTGAGCTGCACTCATTTCTAAACTGAAGCCACAGAATGCAATCCCTATCAATTTAATTACACAGCAAGCTAACCGGAATTGTGAAAAGCATGGCGTTTTCTGTGTCTAAGAAAAACCAAATACTGTTGGGAGAATTCCCAGACTGAGGTATTCAGAACGGACACTCAGTTACTGGATCAAACCACCATTCCATTCAATTCCCTTTTGAACTGTCCTGATGAATGTTCCAATTAGTCCAACTTTCTAATTGGTTAATGTGGCTGGCTACCCCCAAATTAACATAATCTGCATATTTAGCTACATACTTTAACTATATTTTCAAGTGATCTGAGCTAGGAGAAATAGTTTGTAAGTGTTCCTTGGGTACGGAAAAGTACAGCAAAATAGGTAAAGGCTAAGGATTAGGTTCCATTCCTTGAAAAAAGTAGAAAAACCATCTACTGGGGCTTAAAAACAAACAAACAAACAAACAAAACACAAAGAGCCAAGGGGAGAGAGAAAGAGAGGGCCAAGTGAAAGGACAAAATTTAAAGTATTAAGTAAACATTTTCTCTGGAATTCAGGTTTTTCCCTCACGTTGCAGCAGAATGTACTAAGTGGAAGAATTTTCATAGATGAATTTTCTTGGAGGACGATGAGGTGAGTGAAATTCGCACATTTTCTTTCCTTCCTTCCTCTGCAAAATATAAAGTGCCATACTGGAGCCTTTTGATTTATCCACAGACTCAGGCATTAACATTCATAACCCTCCATTTATAGCATTTATAACCCTCCATTTGGGGTGTGATGTAGCAGCTGGCGTTCTGCCGTTCAGATTTTTGGTTCAGCTCCATTCAGGAACACGGTAGAAAACAATCTCCCTGTTCCTTTTGGAAAACAAATCAGTTTTGGAAAACAGATCAGTTCGTAGCTAAGTGTTTGCCCCTGTAATTTCAGGGGGCATTTTTGTAGATGTAGGTATACTTCTTTATTATGAACCCAAGCAACTTTGCTTACAGTTTTATTATTTGTATGTTGTAACTAAGAATGCGACACCTAGCTGCCAGTAGAAATAAAAACAAACCACTGAAGTTCAAGAGCAAATATGTTTTCCTGACCAAAGGGTAAATGCAAAGAGCTGAACTGTTAATGTTCACAGGACTAGAAATTTTAGCTAACACGAAGAGGTATTACACTTCGGAAGCAAAACCAATCAGAAGACTTCCAAACATTTACAGCTTTCCCCGCAATAAGACAGGAAAATATTTCTACCATTTTCTTGATTGCTTAGTAGAAATTTGAAATATATTGTTAGGGGATGAATTGTGTCCCTGCAAGAAGACACGCTGAAGCCCTAACCCCCAGAAACTCAGGATGTGATCTTATTTGCAAATACAGTCTTTATAGAGGTGACCAAGTTAAAGTGAAGTTACTGTAGCGGGCCCTAATTCAATATGACCGGCGCCCTCATCAACAGGATATCTGCACACAGGGAGCACGCATTGTGAAGACTGGACGTGTGTTGCCACAAGCCAAGAACTCCAGGAAGCGAGGAGAGAGGCAGGGGACAACTCATTCCCCAGGGTCTTTAGAGGGAACACAGCCCTAGCCAACATGTAAATTTGGGACTTCTGGCTTCCAGAACTCTGAGACAAGAAATTGCTGGTTTTCTGGGCTACCCTGTTTGTGGTACTTCATCACAGCTGTGCTAGGAAACTAATATATCTACTAAAAAAACGTTTTTGTCCCAAATCCGGAATTAAGAACCTGACGAAAGTGTCTCCATCTTATGTAAAGGTTGTGCTCCGGAAATTCATTTGTAGGGATGCTAAGACTAGAACGGATTTCCCACACTGACATGAGCATTCGATTTCCAGGCCTGTACTAACCTCTCGTTCAAATAAACTATCCTCAGTAAGCAGTCCAGAGTCAGTGTTTTGAAAAACTCTGGCCACGATCCAGTTAGAAACACATTTTACACCATGATAGTACACAGACACATAAAAGGGACACATTTCATAAAATTATTCTTCCTTTGGATATTTTCTGGTTTGTTATACCTCGCTTTATATAAAACACTGGTCACAGCCTGCTCAATTGGTTTTATGACCACCAATAGGCCATGACCCACAGTTGAAAAACGCTATGCTAAAAACACATCTCCCTTGCTTGATGTGTAATTAATACTCAGTGAATGTTGCTGAATTCAGATCTATGTTCTCATAGGACAGGGAACAAACACTTTTCTTCTCTGCCCCACTGCCAGAATCAGCTCTGGGCCAAAGAAGTACAGATTTTGTTGAGCCTGGATGGCACAGAAAATCAGAGAGGAAGCGGGTCCAGATATGCCCAGCAGTGGGCGTGAGAATGTCATTCTAGATGACCGTGATGGAGCTGACAGAGGATTCCCAGGTCTCGCTCTCTCTCTCTCTCTCCCTCTTTTTTTTTTTGAATTTTATTTCATTTTATTTATTTTTTGAATTTTATTTATTTTTTATACAGCAGGTTCTTATTAGTCATCCATTTTATACACATCAGTGTCTACATGTCAATCGCAATTGCCCAGTTCATGCCACCACCACCACCCCCATCCCTGCTTTCCCCCCTTGGTGTCCATACTTTTGTTCTGTACATCTGTTGTCTCTATCCAAGTCTCCTTTAAATATTCTTTTCCTGCTTATACCACAGGATGGTGTCAAGGAGACTCAGGGACCCCTGTTTTTTTTTTGTTGTTGTTGTTGTTTTTGATTCCTCCTTACTTTGTGACCACAGCATTCTTTACCACCTATATTTTGGTCTTTTCAAGTCAAAGAACAATTATACTTGGAGGGAACTAGGGAGCATAGCATTCTAATTCAGTCCCCCTACCCAGCTAGTTCTACCCGCGGACGCCCTTCCGATGACCACCTTCCAATCCCTAGGGAGCTGGGGGGTGGTGGTGAGGGTGTGTGCTCGTCAGGGAAGGGGAGTAAAGTTTTTAAGCAGGGAGGGGTGGGGCTGCTTCACCTCCTACCTCTTTTGCATCTTTCCCTACAGTGAGAAGATCAACAGGAAACTGTTACTACCTGGGGCCTGGCTGACACAGCCAAGAGCCTCACATTCCACTTTACAGGGGATCCTGGCTGGAGATGTGTTTAGAAGTCACAGGACAGAGTCCTCATGTCTGTTACAATATTTAAGTTGTATTAATAGGCCAACTGCTCTCCTTAAAAAAAAAAAAAAAATTTATCCCTTACCTCCGCACGTGGCCAATCACCAGACTGTGTCGATTTCATCTCAGAAGAGACAAGTCTTCTGAATCTGATCTTTCCTTTCCATTTCCACTGCCGTAGTCTCTCAGAGGGGCAGTACTCTTTTCCCCTGCCATCCAGAGGAGTTTATCCTTAATACTCCCACCAGATTTATCCCCCTAACCTAAAAGGCTCCCTGCTTCCCCTCTGTCTTTGGGGTAAAATCCAGATGTCTACACCTGGCGCACAAGAGTCCTCCGAATCTCAGGGCAGCGAGCCTCTCACTGCACTTTCATAACTTTCGTAACTCTGTCTGTACGTACCGTTCCCTCTATCTTAAATGCTTCCGCCACCTCTCTCTGCCTGGTAAATGCTTCATCTCTCAGCTCAAATGTCATCTAATCTGGGATGCCATCTCCATCACCCTGGAGAGGGGAGCGGCTTCTCCCTCCAGGCTCCCGGCCTCCGTTCCCAGCCGTGAGCCAGTGCTTAGCACACGACGCCAAAGTTCCTGAGTTCGGACGCTTGCCTCACCTCCTGGCTTCCGTCCCACCGGCACCTAGCAAGGTGCATTCTGGGTGCTCAGTGAGTGGCTGTGGAATAAAATCAGCATCATCAAGACCATGCTGAGGGCTGAGACCACCGTGTGATTACATATTTTTAAAACACTCACTGTTTATAATTTGTAAAATTGATTTTGCCAGCTGGAAGCATTCTCAGAGAGTTGTATGTTGATTAAGTTATCTTCTTCCCTGCGATTCCAAACTTAACAGAAGTGCAACTGTGCCATGGGTTTTCTCCCACCCTTATTTAGAAAAGAAAATTAATTTTCTCCGACTGCACAGAGGGGGAGCTCTGCCGTTGTGCCAGTAATATAAACCCTGTACTTTCTGTAGGGTACAGTGAGCCCAGAAAAGGATTTGTTCAGGCAAGGCAATATTTGAATATGGCCTTGCCACACACTCTATCTGTTTGCTCTGGCTTGAGAGCAGGAAAAGAATTTTTTTTTCACTTCATTGCAAACCCAAAGGTTTGGGTGGAGCTTAAAGAAATTTTTGGTTTAGTCACAAAACTATTTTCGATGCAGCTGGAAGCTCTGATTCGTTTTTGAGATTCTTGTTCAGCAAACTGATGTTTATCATCATTATAGACATAGCCATATCGCCTTAGGGAGGCAGTAGTTTAGAATGTAAAAACACAGTAACTTTCTTTTTGAGGGGGTTGACATTAGTGGATAAGAGAATATTTTTAGAACATTAGCAAATCAGTGAAAATGGTTTCTAATCTTTAGATACTGAAACAAAAGCAAAAGAATAGGGGGATACGTGCAGAAGGGAAGGAGGAAACAGGAAATTGCTTTTTTTTTACTAACTTCTTTCAATTATTACCTTTCTTATAACATTCTTAATGGCAGGTATATAATTTCCCCAGTCGTGAACTCTGAACGCGGATTCCCTGAGGCAGACAAAGCTGTGCAGAAAGCAATGCGAATTCGCCTGTCACCTTCCAGCCAGTGAACTCTCCCCCTGCCAGAGGAGGGCTCTGCACGGAAAGACGCGTCAAGGACTTGCATCTACACTGCCATGATTTTACACTGGTTTGCAGGAGGACGAGTGACCGGCGAGTGTACAAAGGTTGATGCCAGCCAGGCTTGAGCTCTGTGAGCTTCCAGAACCACGGGCCAGTGCTCATTCAGCCTGTTTTGAGTGTCTACTACTTATCAGAGCCTATGAGAGGGGCTCGAGATACACAGGCTGTTAAGATATGGGCTCAACCTTCCCAGAATTTATAGGCCAGCCGAGAAACAGAAACTTGACATTTGACCATTATCATAAAAAAAGGGATCCAGAGCTACCAAGCACTGAGAGCTCTCCCTGACAAGCCAGGCTTCGGGCTGAGAGCTTCATGTACATTATCTCACTCAAACCTCAGTGACATCTTTGGAGGAAAGTATTACTCACCAGATTTTTCAGATAAGAAAAGTTAAGTTTTAGAAAGGTTAAGCAACTGGTGGAAGGTCACGGAGCCAGGCGGGTCTGAGATTCACATCCTGAATCTCACGTCTGCGGAAGCCAGAGCTCCAGACCTTAAAGGCAGAAGCTCGGGGCAGACCCGCAGGTTAGGGGAGCTTAGGGGACGTAAGTGGCACTGTGGACACAGCAGGGGTGTGCCAGGCGGCGGCACTAGAAGAACTGAGAAAGACACAGAGACAGACAGACACACACACACGCACACAGACGCGGGCACTTGAGTTTCCACCAAGTCAAGGAGTTGAAAATGAAGGAGAGTCCCTTACAAAAACACGGCATAGTTTATCAATGGTTTCCTCTGGCTGGCTTTTGGTTCCTAATTTTAGTTTCAGGGGCTATTTTAACCTAGACAGAGAAGTTACATTTCTTCCCATCGCCACTTTGCTGGCAGCAAAAATACTGAGGTATCATCTTAAGCTTTTCCTGAACCCTACTTAACTTTTTCTGGTGTTTTGGTTCCATTCAGTGTGATCTGAGAAAAGCAGTTCAGTTCATTTTTACTTCTATGAAGTTCAAGGGTTGTGATTTTTATTCTTATATTTGATGAGAAGATACCATGTTTTCCTGAGCCCAAACCTTAAAAGGTTTTCATAGAAATGTATCCTGTGTCTCTTCCCTCTCCCCTCACCCAGTATTTTTATTTCTTTTACTGGGGTCACTTACTTTAAAAAATCGACTTCTAGGGCTTCCTACTATTTCTTTTTACTTACCCTTGTCCCCACTATTTCCCAACAATATATCTTTTTTATGCAAGAAATAAAATCACTTTCCACATCTGGCTTCTTGATGATCTGTTATAATGTACTATCTAGAAAAGGCAAGTCTATAGAGGCAGAAAGTAGATGAGTGGTTGCCTAGGGCTGGGATAGGGGGCTTGGGGGTTGCTTTGGTCAGTTTGGGCCGCTATAACAGGATACCACAGATTGGGCGGCTTCAACAACGGAAACACTTACTTCTTGCAGTTCCAAAGACTGGAAGTCTGAGATCAGGGTGCCAGCGTGGCAGGTTCTGGTGAGAGCTCTCCCTGGCTGGCAGGCTTCCACCTTCTTGCTGTACCTCCACATGGATGGGGGTGGGTGGGGAGACTGTGCTCTGGTCCCTTCATCTCCTCGTAAGGGCACCAATCCTATCTTGGGAGCTCCACCTCCATGGCCTCATCCAAACCTAGTTACCTCCCAGAGGTCCCACCTCCAAATACCATCACCCTGGGGGTTAAAGCTTCAGCATATGAATTCGGAGGGGCACATTCAGCCCACAGTAGGGTTTGAGAGCTAAAGAGCACAGCGTTTCTTCTTGGGTGACACAAATGTTCTAAAATTGGCTGTTAGTGATGGTTGCACAACCCTGTGAGTACACTAATAACCACTGAATTGTGTGCCTTAAGTAGGTAAAGTGCACTGTATGTGAGTTATACCCGTAGAGCTATTACTAAACAAGTTATTTCCGGTTCTTGTTATAAGGGAAGAATAAATAGTGCTTTTAAAAGGTTTCATATAGTACGAACTACTTTTTGGCAATCATTCTATCGTCACATAAATATGTAAGTATTACAGGAAAAACAGGGTAAAAAGTTTGGAGAGCTTCAAGAGATTTGATTCCATGGTATTTGCAGTGGCACTTCCCACAAATCATGCGTTAGGTCGCTTTCTACTATTCCTCCAATACAATGCAATGGTAGAGCATCACCTTAAGTGTAAAGCACTCTTGCTTCAAGGAATTGAAAACTAATGCAAGTGTAAGAGTAACAAAATCAAAAGAAAAGCAATATGCTACTACTCGTTACATGTGAACAGTTATCGTTTACAAAGAACTCTAATATTCTTTGACTACAAAATTTCTCCTCTAAGTAAGTGTGGTAGGTATTATCATCCTGTTTTATAGGTGAGGAAAATGACCTGCCCAGATTCACACGGCTAATTAGCTGTCAGCGTCTGGAGACGTTTCTTGACGGCAAGTGTATCATCTTTCCATTGCTTTCCCCCACTGTTTAGTGCCGACTCTCTAACGCCTCTCCTATTTTCAGTGGCTTAGACAGGGTGATCTCTGTAAAATTTAAGAATACCCTCACCTTAGTTCATACTATCTTCTTTATCTGGAGTAATTAGCAAATATTTAAACTCCAGAGGTACCGCAACCATCACATGAGGGTAGAGCCCACGGAGGTCTGTCTTGTTCTCAATGATTCTTGTTACTACCAAATACAGACCACACTGGTGATGAAGTCTAAGTTCAGATATTCAACCCCAGAAGGGTTAACCCAGACTTGAGGCGAGGCAGCTTTTAACTCCCTTTTAGACTGTGTTTGTGGAGGTGGGGGGGGGGGGGCGGGGCGGCGGGGAGTGCAGAGAGTGCTATCAAAGTGCCAACAAGTTCGGAATAACACGGGTTTAAGAGAGAAATTAACCGAAGGAGTCACCACCACAAGCAGTAGAGGGCTCTCTAACATCACCCAGAAGACTCACAAGCAGGACCATCACTGCCCGGGCTGTTCCCTGGTTAAATCCCACATCATCCCCACGTCCCCGGTGTTCACTTGTTTGCTAACGCACGTTCTAAAAACCAGTGCTTAGGAAGACCAGATGAATTCTGCTGATAAGAAGCCTGAGTGAAATTTTCCCATGCTGGATCACTAATACATGTTAACTAGTCCTGTTGCTGTAACCTTAAAGAGCCACTGCAGTGCAGAAGTGTGATGTGTTTCACCACCCTAAAGTGAACACTCAATAATGTACGTTGAACATCATGATTTGCTAGGTAAAGTAATGAAAAAGGGAGTTACACTGACACTGTTAATCTCAGTTTCCCACTTTGATAAATAAACCAAGGGAAAAGAGGAACGCTAAACATGTGGATAACAGATGTCAGTGCATCAAAACCAAAGGAATCTAGATTAATTAATTAATTAATCCTCCATCATTAGTCTTTGTGGATATGAGATGAGTTAGTGACTCTCTGAAAGTTATTCTAGCAAATCAAACTCCTGCTGTGAAGTTGAGAGCTTTGTCATAGACACAGGAGTGAGTGAAGACTACTTCTCAGCCTACTGAAGTCTTTCTATACATAAGATAGAGATCCTCACCTACAGATCCATAATCTCTAAGGGAAAAAAAGCCAATGGAATATGAATCATGCAAAGAGTCTGAGGTATAAGTAAAGCCTAGAGTCTGATAAAACATACTATCTCTTTAGTGACAGAAGGTAAATTTAATACCTGAGAAAAAAACTTTTATTTCAATTCTTAATATAGTTTCTCTACTTATTGGTGATATTATTTTATTTCTCTGGAAGAGCTTTTTCAGTTGGCAAGAATATCCATATAATGCTATACAGTGCAAATATTTTAGTATTTCTAAAAATATTTGGGATAATTTAACCACCTCAAAAGACATATAAGATCCATCGTTAATTTAAGCCATTTGACGTGAACTTTAAGAACTGGGTCCTTCACTCTATAGAGGGTCACATTTTCAACATTCAGCCTCTGCAGTTTTTCTACGGATCATGAGTTTCTGCATAGTTACTCCCACCCTGGCAAGTCTGCAAATTACATTAAGCTGTAAACAGATAGCAAAATACATTAAAGCGAACCCAGGTATTTATTTCATTCTTAGCCTTCGACCTCATCTGTTAGTCTCCTCTTAGTTACAGATAAGCAGTAACAGATTTATCTTCTACATACTTTCACAACATGCTAAGAAAGGCTAAAAAGTCACTCATGGGAATTATAAGCTAAGTAGACACTGAGATGCAAACGTGCCATCTAATAAGATCATACGTTTATATGAAGCTACACAGGGTAATATTATCCACGCAGGTGCATCCCTATTATTATGCTAATTATCCTCTCCATTACTGGATTCACCACAGTAAGGTAACTGTAACTGTCTGGTAATGTGTCTGCATCCTCAGTAGCATGTGACCTCTCTGAAGCAGAGCTGTGTCTTGATTTACTGGCGGTACACGGTAGTGTTCGTTCATAAAGAAAATATTAAAAAACACTGTAAGTATGTTTTGTTCTAATAGGTAACACCGACGGTCTAGTAAGTGAAAGCATCAGTTATGACAAAGACACCTCACATAAGGTCCTGATATTAAATATGTTATCTGGGGATGCCAAGTAGTGTAGTGTTAGCATCTTATACCTTACATCTTAACACCTGCTGTCAGTGGCTTTATACAAGCTATACTCATTAACCAGAGTTCAGATCAGTGTTTCTCTGTGTGGACCATTTGTACCAGATTTGCTTTCAGGAAGCCTGTTAAAATGTTGATACTTTCCCCGTCACACCCAGAATCAGATTCAGTGAGGGAGGCAGCGGGAAGAAGCTGATTTTAAAAAATAGGGTCCCTAGGTAATTCTCATGCACCTAAAGAATGAGAGGCATTGGCCTCTCTGCTCAATACAAACATGAGGGAGCACGAGCTTCTCTAACTGGTATTTAAGGCTATTCTTTCCCTCACCCTCTCTTGATCCAGTTTCTAGCCCCTCGGTGCTCTCAAAGAGGATGGAGCAAAGCATTCACCTCGTCAGCCGCCACGTGCACCAGGAGGCCCTGCAGCTTTCCTGTTCCGGGCGGGATAACAGTCTGGGCAGTTGGCAATGGTCATCTTTACTAGAGGGTCACAGAAATCCTTAGCCAGAAATGCTGAATTGGGCCCGGAAGAAGCAGTCACACATAGGAACAGGAAAGCGTTCTGCATAAGCACTTAAGTTCACAAGAGATCCATAACGAGGCGAACAACACAAACCTACCGCTTCCTTGCCTTCAAGAGGTACGTAATCACAGGCAGGCAGAGGCTGGAAGTGAGGACCGCAGGGTAATCGATCAAACTAAACTCTCAGAAACAGGGAGACAGTGAATGCACCGATCAGCAGTCTCGAATGCAAACTCAAATTACTCCCCTTACGTAGGTTTATTAGTAAGGACGAACGGTGCAAAGTAATTTTGGAGGAAATTACGCTGATTCTATTTTAGCTTTCATCAACTTAACTCTCTAAACAATATTTTAGCTGAATAAGGATCTGTTCGCTTCTTAACAGTGATTATATCACTGAGCAGCTTATTACAGAGTTCAGTAATAGCCAGTATGCTTATCTAGAAAGGACTTGCTTAAGACACTTAAGAACTGACACCATTATAGGATAAAACAAGGTCCCAACTTTAAAGTTGGAAACCAAATCAAGACTCCAAAAAGTGTACGTTAGTTTTTAGTCTCTTGCAAGTTTCAAGCATGTGGACATTTCCACTGAATTAATATAGACAAATTTCAGATCTATCCACTGAAATCACTCTGTGCTCCCTTGGGTTATCAATTTCAGAAAAGGAATTCTAGGGACACCCCCATCAAGTTGCCATTACAGTGCGCTTGTCATTACAGTGAAAGGAAAACAACTACACCGTTTTATCTCACGGGGTACATCTGCAGGAACCATTTTCCAAACGAACACTCAATTTTTGTTTACCTTATTTTCATGTTAAAACATGAACGTCCAGTAAAATATTGGTGGCATGGTTTTTAAAAATAAAATTCATTTTTTTGTCTAGGTTTTTTTTCAATCTTATAGATAAACCACATTCACCATTTGACTCTTAAAATCACTAACAGTTTTCTAAAGGAAGCATTTACATGGCATCAAATGCCACCGCATGTAGAGCAGGTGCAGCTGAAATAGGATAATATGATTGGCAAAAGTAATTCTAAAAATCCTAAAACACGACCTTGGGCAACTCAGACTTCCTTCAAGCCTCAGTTTTCCTGCTGTGAAACTGGAGGGCTGGACTCCATCACCACGGAGGTGACTTCCAGCTTCAACATTCCGGGACACCTTATTCACGTACGAGTTCACCAGCAGTGTTCTTTATAACAAGCCCCCTTTGTTTAAATTTACCTTTTTCTGCATTGGTATAATAGCTCCTCCACCTCACCCTCCACAATCCACATTACAATCATTAATGAACAAAACAGCGCCTTGCGCTTAATCATTCTTACAGAGCCGTTTTTTGTTTAAAGATGTCATCTGTGTAGTAAGCCTATCTAGCATTATTCACGGGGAAATAATAACCTTAACGTTTATGTCCACGTATTGTAAAGTACTTATTGATAGAAAATCCTTGCCTAGATCTGAACTCCAGCAGAGAGGGCTCTCCTAAGATGCATTTTTAAAAGGTCTTTCGCCTGTCGACATCCTTCAAAATGAGCTTAGAGCTCGCCGCAGCTTCACACCATTGCTAAGAAGCTGACTCAGTTTTATTTTAAACCTGCTCGATATATTCTTCACTTTCTGCTTTTCTTCAGATGTCAAAGCTGTTTTCTTATATTTATTTTCATTCGAGGAAGGCAATAACTGAACAGACCACTCAAGTGAAGAAGATGAGATGCTGGGCATAAGTGTCAGCAAAAGAAGCGATCAAACATCTACATTTCTCTGGTCTTGGGGAAGCACACTACATCCAAGGAACTCTACCCAGTTTGCAGCATATGACTGAAAGATGCCAAGGACTGGCAAAGTTACACGGTTTGGGAACATTCAGAAAATACAGAGGAGAAGAACCAAACCAAATAGGAAAGCATACTACCTTTGCAGGGGCATGATTTCACAAGCCATCCTTGTCTGGAAGTTTGCAAGGGACCCTCACAGCTGTCTCTTCCGCGCCCAGCAGGGCGTCTGTGCGGGGCGGGGTGGCGGGGGCAGGCTGCCCACAGTGGCTGAGCTGGGCTGGGGCCGCGAGGCTGCAGCTCACCGCTGGAGAAGCAACTCGCTCCGCAGTCAGCCAGCGCCCTGCTGTTCTCAGCCTCCAAACTTCTCCGAGCAGAGCTACAGCGCTATTGGATCGCTGCCTCTCCACATTTCCCCCGCAGTCCACTCTGACCTTTGTTCCAGGGAAGCAGCTGAGCCAGCCAGCCAATCAGGGAAGCAGCTGCTGCAGGGCTTAAAGGCGCTGCTGCTTTTGCTGCCGCGGCTGCGGCTCCTCGGCGGGCTTGCCTAATTCTGGTAACTCGAAACTCTCCTCTGAGCCCTTCCACAGACGGGCTTGTCCGTCTGGGGAAAGCAACCAATGACTGCAGCAAGAGCAAAGGGTCCCTTAACTTCTCAACGTTACGGAGACTGCCAACAAGGAAATCCATTTGTCAAGGAAAGACACTGCCTCCGAAACGAAAGGTTTCTGTGACAGAAGGCATGAGCTATGCTCAGTCTCCTTTCTTCCTTTAAAAAAAAAAAAAAAAAAAAAAGCAAACCACTAGCATTGGAAGGCGTGACACTTTTCTAGAAGGCACACAGGCATTCTTCTAGACTCCTGCCCTACCCATATTTATTTCCTGCTGATGTCTGTTTACATTGCGGTGTTTACTAGTCACTGGTGACATGTCCCAAGGCACATAGCTCTCATTTCTGGGGAGAACACACGTCCTAAGACTGCCCACTGTCTCAAGGGATCAAAACGGCTATTCCCACGGAAGTATTTCAACTGATTATTTCTGTTTATCCTTATAAAATTGAATGTGTTTATTTAAAGAGTCATTTTCCTCCAAGAACATCACCAGCATTTTTTTGGTTGGTTGGTTATTTATTTATCGATTTTTTTTTTTTTTTTTTTTTTTACGGGTAACACCAAATCAATTTCTCCTAAGGTCTGCTAAATGCCTGTTAATTATCCAGCTCTCCCTTGGTTTCCTCTTCAGTGTGGAATACTAAAGTGTTATTTTAGGAACATAATTGTTCATTCATAGGTTTCAAACATTGCAACAACAATAGTAAAAATATATTTTAATAAGATTTCTTTCATATCATAGGACTTGCCGAGAGTTACAACAAAGCCCAGGGCACAGCTTTTAGTAGAAGAAAGGGCAGAAAGCTAGAGTCCATGATGTTCAGAAACAGAGGTGCTGGTACCACCCAAAAAGTATCCTTCTCCCCTGTATTTGTTCCCACATTTCTTACAGATCACTCATAATTCTGCACTTAGAACACGAAGTCCTTTTGTAGGCGTCTGCTCTCCTTTGCCATACCTGCTAATAGAAATATTTCATCGCCTGACTAAATCCTCTATCATATTTATGAAAATGGATTAGTCATTCTGAAACTTATATTCAGACATTATGATAGAATATCAGTAACTAAAATCAGCCTTTTAAAACAATGGAAGTTAAGTCCAGAACTTACTTTAATTGAAGTTGTCAGTATATTCTTTGTTTTGATTCTAGATTTAGAAATACTAATTGGATTCTCCAGTAACAGTTACTTAATTCTATATATTTGCTTAAGTTTTTTATCTTTCAAAAATGCAACTTTACATCTTGCTTAACACTTCAATGAACTTCTTGAGTTAGGAGGTCACTTTTATATATCATAATATCTATTTTTATTGATGAGTAAACTTGGTACTAGAAAACTAAGTAATTTGTTCAAATTCACATGGAAAGTTAGTGGCAGAAGAGAAATTGGATTCAGAATTTCTCAGGTCTGCTTCAGAACTCTCCTATATAGCATAGTGCTTACTCTATTCTACATGAGTTTTTAAAATATTTCACAACAAGTATTTTTAGAAATAGTTAAAATTCAAATGACAGAAATAATATTTTGTCTTTTCTAATTTTATGAACACATCAACACTACATGGCTAAAACAGACATATGAGTTCAACAATAAAGGACCCAGCATTTCAGAAATATGTTAAACCGAACTATAATTTACGTTCGGTACACACTAGAGGTAAAACACTGATGAACAGGGGCATTCGAATATAAAATCTGATTCCACACATATTTCCTGATAATATAAGTCTTGCTACCAACACCCCTCTAACACGCCATATTAGCACTTAGATGTCAGCGGTCATTTCTGAAAATCGCCTAACGCTAGAACTCAGTAATTAGCTGCCTTTTCAGGTCTCTAGTATTTATTTATAACAATTCCTCCTTTTTCTGGTTTTTGGTCGATCTGGGGGCCATGACTTGATGATCATTTTTGAATTTGTACCTGGGCCGCAGCTCCTCCTCTCGACTACACCCCCTGCCAGAGTCCTCGATCGCTGGAAGAGCTTTCTTACTCTGTGTCCCACATCCTCGCGTCAGTTCATCACCGCCAGGCAGCAGGAACGCCACTCCCTGAGCCCTGCTGGTCCCAGCTTCTCCGACTCTGATGCCCTGCCTGCACCTCCTCCGCACGAGCCCCCGGACGCGCATCTCTCATAACCGCCCTGGCCCCGCCTCCCCCACTCCTCCTCCTCTCCGTAGCCCCTCAGCTCCGAGTGTCCATGTCTGCAGGGGACAATCTGCACCCAGGCCAGCCAACGTGCAGCTTTAACAAAGGCGCATCCCTGGCTTTCCTCAGCATTTAGTTATTCCTAAAAACGGGTTCACTAACATCCTCTGCTTCTTCACCCTGTATGCGCCCTGCCAGCTGCATGCCCTACTGCCAGGCTGCTAAAACACGGCACAAGGAAGTCACAGAACCCTGGCAACTGGGTAGATGAAAATTTCCTGCTATTTAATCTTGGCCTGAACCTCCGTACTCCGGGGCAAACTTTGTAGTTGTCTTTGATTGACTTTTGACTACTTTCCCACAGAAACGATCGCTGACCTTCTCCAATGGCACAAATCGGACTCTCTCTCGGTCACTAACCACCTTGCCTCCTAAATTTACTAAGCAAGTCAAGACCATCAAATATGAGTGAGGGCCTTTGATCGTCTCTGCATTGGGGGTTGAAGTACCACCACCGCCCCCCGGCCCCCTCCAAACACACACACACACACACACACACACACACACACACACACACACACACACACCCCTTGCCTCCTTCTTCTTGACGTCTTCCTAGTCTAGGGGAACATGTCCCCACCCATAGGACTCAAATTTCTCATCCAGGTATTGGATCTCATCATTTTCTCTTTCCTCGGGAAGAAGCCCCATCTCTCCTCCATCTTAAACCTGTCCCCCTTCCGACAGGCACCCGAATGAGCGCCCCCCGGCCTTGAAAGCTAGCCTCGGCAGCCCTACCCTCCGGTGACGCGGCGCCCCCTCCCTTCCCTTCCCACTGACAGGCTCCCCAGAGCCGACCTCTGCGGTTCCCAGTGACTCAGAAATCACTCCTCCGCCCGTGCCAACGGACTTCACACTTCACCACGTTGCTGAGACTGCTTTTAAGGCCGCCAATGCTCTTTTGGTCACTAAATCTAAACGCCTTGTCTTAGATGCCTTTTTACTCTCAACTTTTCAGAAACGCTCACCTTCAGTTTTCCGAAAGTCCTTGGCTCTCTGTGATCTTTCCCGGGAATTCTCCAAGTGTCCCCAGTCACTCCATCCTCCTTTTATTTCCTCTGCCTTTCCTCCTGTCTTACGCCCTTCCTGCCTCACCTTCCAGCCCCACATCTTTCAATGCAGGCATTCTATTAGGGCTTAATAAACTGCGCTCTGGAATTAACGCTCCTAGGGACTGGTTTCTGAGCCGGCCACAGGCAGGCAGCGTAAACTTGGGCGAGCTGTTGAAAAGCTCTGAAATGGCTCTGAGGAATACATGAAATCATGCATGTAAAACACAGAGGATAGTTCCTGGCAAGTAAGTGCTCAATAATTACTAGTATTATCGCCCTAATCAACACTTTCAAAGCCTCATATTATCTGATTCTTAAAATTCTCCTCCTCCTGGCCCCTCTTGTTAATGATGTTATTATTCTCTTTATGAATCAGATTCCAAGCATGAGTCATCTTTTCTCCTCCCTTTCCTCTCCTTAACCAGATCTGTTGGTTGTCCTGTCATGTCTCTTTAATCGGTAGGCCTTGGTCGTCTGCAGTATCATGATAACCTTCAAAACGGTCTTGCTGCCTCTGTTCACTCTATCCCCGGCGAATACATTTCACCATTGGAGTGAATTTTCTACTGTGGCTGTGATCGGGTCACTCACTCCTCTTCTCAAAAGCTTCAGGAGCTCTCAGCTACCTCTTAAATGAACCCCAGTGTCCCTCTCCAGTCCAGCTGCTTATACCTCCTCAGGAAGCCACTCCAGATGTACCTGGACACTTTTTTCAAATCTGCTCTGAACTTTTCTACCCCAAACATTCACCTTTCGTCTGGAGTATTTTCCCATCCCATGTTCTCCTGGCAACATTCTACGTATACTCAGGCTTAGGCCAGGTGGAACAAATCTCCTGCCCCTTTTAACTCAGATGGCCCTTTGCATCTCTCATGATATTTATCTTTTATTCCCAGCACACCAGTTTATTATTATTTGAATCGAAATATTATCTCCCTAATAGAACGTAAGTTCTCTAGGACAAGAACTGTATTTTCCCTGCAGCCATTACACAGAACAGACACTCAATAAGTGCTGATTGAATGAATTGATACATCAACCACTCTTCACCAGAGACTGAAGCATAGTTCCTTTAATTAGATTTTAACTTATCAAGCAATACTCCTACCCACTTTTTAATACTTCCCATTGCAGGCCTACACTAAAGATAAAGTGGGCACCTCTTGGAGTTTCAAAGGAAGGATAATAATAACCAACAACTGACTAGTTAAATAAACTATTGGGGTTATACATTGATGTGTAACCCCAGAGACGCAAAAAGTAAGATTCTATCCAAAACTTGCAAAATCTCTTAAGCATTTTACATTATCCAGTTTCTCCTAGTTTGTTTATTTCCTTTTCTACACTTCAGCTGGCTTGCAGACTTCTAATTTTCTTACATAACTTCTTCAGCGGATTCCAAGTATTTGGTAATATGAGTTTGCACTTGTGCTATCAAGAGCAGCAACTGCTCCAAAAATGATGTGGCTTCATTTGTTTTAATTTCAACATCAACTTGAAGCAACCAAAGAACCAAGAACTTTTCTTGGCCACATTAATTTGTTTTCATATATTGTTTTAACATCAGATCGATTTGTTTCCTAAGAAAAAATATGTTGCAATAATTTCTTTCTTACGAGTTTGGTAAGAAGGTGCTTCTCAGGCAAGGTTTCTTCCTCATATCTTTTTATCAATCTTTATAAATTGCACTAAGGAGCAAAATCTTCCACAAGATGCTCGCATAGTACTCATAAATGGTCATGAATAAATCTCACAGGATTTTCATAATCACAAAGCCAGGATTTTCAGGGCACATATAATTTAGATACCCTGGTACTGCTGCAAAGGATCCTGACTCAACTTGCTCTCTGGCGATCTGGGTTAGAACACCAGTGAATTCCAGGGCTCGTCAGCGGACACCATCATCACTGACAGCAGCAAATGTCAAAAATAAAAGAGTCGGGGGGAGAAGGAACTGAAAGGGTGGTATACGTAAGGCAACCGGCACCTATGGAGAAGTTATGCTGTGTTCATTTTCACAGATGTGGAAATGAAGAATCGACTTGAGCACGCGGCTAATAAGCGAATGACGTGAAGCCAGCATCTGAATGCCACAGCATTTCCGCCATACGAAAGCTCTGAACGAGGGTCAAGTATTATACTCACCCATCGATAACACACGCTATCAACGGGCTCTAGGACATAAAGAATCCTTTCTTTTGGTCTGAGTTTTACATTTTGATGAGTGCATATATATTAAATAAGGTCTACGCAGTCTAATAATGGCTGTCTGAACCAAAGACACACAGTGGACCAGAACAAACCTCTTTTGCTACTCTGAACCAACAGTCAGAGAGTGTGTGTGTGGTGTGTGTTGTGTGTTGTGTGTAGTATGTGTGCTGTGTAACGGTAGAAGCCAGCTGTAGTTGCAGTGGGGGAAGGAAGTGGTTGCCATGGGGTGTTGAAGGAAAGAGGAAGAAATAGAAAAGATGGAAAATCAAGTTTTCAATTGTATTCTTAATTGTATTCCTCTAAGAACATATGGAACCGACAGGTAGGCCATCAGTTGTTTTTATGTAAAAAAAACCCACAAACCTATAGTATTTCTTTAACTCAAAGAATTATTATAAAACCTCATTAAAGATTTATTTTAGAAAGCAAAACAGTGACATTTAAAACAGGTTCATGCTAATAGGAATATGGAATTTCCAGTTAGGTAAACTATTTTTCTTCAGTCACAGCAGAAACGAAGATGCTTGCTTTACTTAAGGCCCAAATAAAAACAACTAATAAAATCAACATAATTAACATGTTTCCTCACTTATTTATTAGACTTATTTAGTGTATATTAGAAAACTACTGGAAAAAAATCCCATGGGGATAGAAATTATATAATTGTTCTTCCAAAGACACACCTCTTTAATTCTAATGATGGATCTTGCTTTTAAAACGGTGTATGCGGTTATTTCATTAAAACGTATCTGATTGGCCTTGATGGAGCCTACAATGGCACACAGGGTTCACTTACTCAGGTTCTAAAATCGTGTAGAGCCGCCGTTGGGGGGCAGAGGAGAAGGCTGCAAACAGTGAGGCGAGGCTGAAAGTCCTCCAGAGCTGGAGACGCACTACTCAGCGTTCCCCTTTCCACCCCGCTGACTCCATGATTTCACTAACTGATTCCAGTGTTCCCAATATGAGTCAAAACCTTCGCCAGAAAGACTGAGTAATGATTTCAAATCAAAAGACAAGTAATTACAGTACATACTCACAGGGGATATGGCCAATGTTTTATAAAAATTGTAAATGGAGTGTAATCATTAAAACTGTATAAAAATTAGTAAAAAAAACAATTAGCTGTAATTTATGGCACATAAATACAGTTATATAGAAATTCATACAGAAGCTCTATTTTTTCTTAAAAAAGTGAATTTCTTCTAACAACGGAGGGACTGCAAGTTCTTCATAAAAAATGGTTAAAAATAAATTCTTTGAAACAACTTACATAATTGTTCTCCAACTTTCTGGGACAGTGAAAAATCCACATTTTTGCCAGATGGAATCTCAGTTAGTGATCACTGCCAATAAATAAATGCTTGAGCACATTTTCCTGGAATGGGACTCCCTGGGCATGACTTTCTCCAAATCTCCCTCAGGAGCCCAGATAATAGTGTTTCTGTTCTCACAAAATAAGTCATGTCCCACACAACAGCTGCTACCACACCTGAGATCAGCTGCCTTAGACTGTCCCAGTGACCTTTCACCCTGTTAAATGGTATTTCCTGGCAGGGGAGAAGCAGGCTTCAGCGGGGCTTCCTTAGAGAAATGTCAAAACTGGTTAGTGTGAGATGGTAACCGACTGGTAATCACAGCTGACTCTGTATCCCTCAAACATAAAATAAACTCTTCATATTTCTGAGATACGAAATACTTAGCATGAGCACAAAATCTCTCAATGGCAATACAATGGCTGATAAAATTAATTTACTTTAAAGTGGCATGCTTTGCTTTCAAGCAACACAATAAATGAATAAGCGGAAATATATTAAGAAGGAAAGTGATTACTCGTATCACCAAAAATAGGTCACATTAAAAAAATCACGCAAATAAAACAAACAAAAATATAACAAAACAGAAACAGACTCACAAACATAGAGAACAAATTAGTGGTTTCCTGTGGGGAGAAGGAAGGGGGAAGGGCATGATAGGGGTAGGGGATTAAGAGGTACAAACTGCTATGTATAAAATAAGCTATAAGGATATATTATTATACAGCACAGGGAATATAGTCACTATTTTACAATAACTTTAAATGGAGTATAATCTATAAAAATTTTGAATTGCTATGTTGTACACCTGAACTATATAACACTGTAAATCAACTATAGCTCAATAAAAAAATAAAATTAAAAAAAATCACAGTAATGGTGCCTTAAAGTGTCAACATCTCTAGAGCATTTTAAATGATTTGATTTAAAAAACCATTTTAAATTCAATGTTTCAGAGAATTGGACCCACTGCATTAAATAACTGCATATGTGTTACATCTTCTTTCTCCAGTGCAATTCATGGGTAGATATTAGAATTCATAAATGAATCCGAAAACTTTTTCCTCATTGAATTTTAGTGAAGAGGTATACAAGTTGGACAAAGAAATTTCAAATAAACTAGGAAATAAACTAGACTTATAAATAAATTAATACGTAAAGCTAATAAAAGCAATGGTCCCCTCCGAATAGGCAATGCAGTTAATTCATTATTTAAATAGGTGAAAAAATACATTGAAAAGTGAGTTATAATTCCATTATAAGTTTCCAAAATGCTGCTTCAGGAAGACAACACTGAAATGTAAGTCAATCCAATTTGAAGAGTCTGGAAACAACCTAGTGAAATATTTTTGTACAAATATGCGTACCGCTGGAAATAATGTCAGCCTAGACTTCAAATCACTCTATGTAAAACAGATAGATGGTACTGAGTTTGGCCAAACCAAGTGATAACTGAATGGATACTCTGTTACCAAGAGAAGCTTAAATGAGGTAATATTGCCTCTCTTATCCTCAGTGAGTTCACTACCACCACCTATTCTTTTCCATTTCCTTCACCCCTCCCCCTAGTTAAAATTTTTATTACTTAACCTCTGGATGATAGCTTTCATATTAGGTTTGGTCTCTGGTCTTTCCCACCCAAACTGCACAGAAGTGATCTTCCCCAAACGCTGCCTTAATAATATCAGAAAGCTCTGATTGCTCTTCATAGCTTAACAAAGTAAAATTCAAATTCTACACACACAAGCAGGGCCCTTCTACTCCTCCATATCCACACACATTATCACTCTCACCTTCACGTTAACTGGAGGCCCAGGCAGGCTGAGCTATGCTTGACCACTGTCAGGCTCTGCTGTCCACGTTTTTCCTGTTCAGGCATTTCTCCTAGCCTGGAATCCCCCTCCCGAACCCATACCCACTCATCCAAACAAAACTCAGCCTTCCTGGGCTTCCCTGGCAGCGCAGTGGTTGCGAGTCCACCTGCCAATGCAGGAGACACAGGTTCGAGCCCTGGTCCGGGAAGATCCCACATGCCGCGGAGCAACTAAGCCCGTGCGCCACAACTACTGAGCCTGCGCTCTAGAGCCCACGAGTCACAACTACTGAGCCCGCGTGCTATAACTACTGAAGCCCACGTGCCTAGAGCCCGTGCTCTGCAACAAGAGAAGCCACCGTGATGAGAAGCCCACGCACCACAACGAAGAGTAGCCCCCGCTCGCCGCAACTAGAGAAAGCCCGCGCACAGCAATGAAGACCCAATGCAGCCAAAAATAAATAAATTAAAACAAACAAAAAACCTCAGCCTTTCCAGGCTACTCGTACGCTGCCCTTTCCGATTCCCCTACTCAGGGGATTTTTATGCTCTTGAATGAGTGAAACCATAATTGTCAAGTCCAAAAGCAGTTCAGTTGTCACTCTATATGATTTCTCTAAAATCTGACAATTACTATGTCTTCCTTGAAAGATACGTCATCCTTTAATTAAAAGACAGAAAAAAACATTTTTCTTACTGCAAACTATGCAATCTATGCTCACACAGAAAAGTTAGAAAATACAGAGAAAAAGAACGTAAAAGTCAAATACAATCCCATCACTTACAAAACCGGTATTTAATACGATTCTATGTTCTTCCATATTTCTCTATTTATATATAATATATATAACTTTGTATAAAGATGGGACAAGGTGAAGGTACTTAATGCCACTGAACCATATACTTAAAAATGGCTGCAATGGTAAATTTTATGTTACGTATATTTTACCACAATAAAAAATATAGGACTATGCAGTATAACATACTGTTACAACATACTGTTTTATAACATTGTCATTTAATAATCAGTAATATATTTCTGTGACATTTCTAATCCTCAAAAATACTTTTATGCTTATCATTTTTTATCCACGATGATAAGTTTAATCATTTGGTTCAAGTAGTGACTGTGAGATTTCTCCATTGTAAAAGAACCTTTCCTCTTTGTAATGAAAAATTATCTGTGAGATGATTTGAGACTGTGGAAATTTAGATTCCAGATGTTTGAGCATATATTTTGAAGGCAGAGCCAACAGGACTTGCTTATGGATTGGCTGAGAAAAGTGGAGGAATCACAGATTTTTGGCCTGAGTAACTGGGTGAATGGTACAAATTATTGAGATGGGGGAAAACCTGAGTAGAAATAGGATTGTCTTTTTTTAGGCAGAAGTGTAAATCAGGAGTTTTGTTTTATATAGATTAATTGTGATATGCTCATTAAATATCCAAGTATACTTTTCAGGTAGCCAATAGGCAGGGCTGGCCTCATAGGTATATGAAAATATGAAGTTTCACAGGGCCCACACTCAGAAAGCCCCATATTTGGTTTAATGCTCTGCTGCTGTCATCTTGAAATTCTCAGTAATTTTTAACAGAGGGCTCCACATTTTCACTTTGCATTGGGGGGCACCCCAAAGTTCAGTAGCTTGTCCTACCAATTGGATATAATAATTTCTAATATAACAGAGAGGCTGGAGCTGGAGGTATAATTTTGGAGGTCAGAGGAATAAAGATGGTATTCAAAACTGTGGGCATGGATGAAAGCACGCAAGATGAGCACGGCTTGAGATGAGGTCATTGGACTGAGCCTGGTGGTGCTCTAACTTTGAGAGGTCTTGGAAAAGAAGACAGATTTTGCAAATAGGACTAATAAAGGGTGTCCAATAAGACAAGAGGAAAACCAGGAGAGTGTAGTATTACAGAAGCCAAGCGAAGAAAGTGCTTCAAAACAGAGTCATTAGTTGGGTCAAATCCTGCTGAGAGATAAGAGTAAGATGAGAACAGTAGACTGACCTTTGGATTTGGCAAGATGGAGACTGCTGCTGTCCTTGACAAGAACAATTTCAGTGGTGTGTGAGGTGAAGAAAGAATGGGAAGAAAGCCTATAAAGACAGCAAGTACATATAATCCTTTACCAGAGCTCTAAAAGAGAAGAGGGATATTGTTTCTAGGGAGGATTAAAAGATATTGAGAGCTATTATAAAATGTTTCTATGCTGATGGGAAGAATCTGGAAGGGCAAAATTGATGTCATAGGGGAAGGAAGTGATTATTTTAACTTAGTCCTTGAGTGAGTGACAGAGAATGGGGTTCAGAGTACCAGCACAAGGGTTGACCCCAGAGAGGTACAAATTTGGTTCATCCATTGAGACAGGAGAGAAGGCAGAGTGTAAGGGTACAGGTATGGATACACTGGTAGATTGGGGAGGTAGGAGGCTAATAGGCTTTCCTGATCACTCTGTGAAATAGGATAAAATCATTGGATTGTGCTGTAATATTTTATAAATCTAAGCCATGCTTATTTCTCCACTAAACTGAAGTTCATGTTTTTAGAAAACAAAGGTGGTGAGAGAAGAAAAGAGCTAGTAGGTTTAGCTTTGTTTTTGTTATTCTAACATCAGACTCAGATGTTTGACAAAGAAACCAAAAAGACAGTTTAATGGGAAAGGAATAATCTTTTCAGCAAATGGTGCTGGGACAAATGAATATTCACATGCAAAAGAATGAAGTTGGACCTGTACCTCACACCATATATAAAAATTAATTCAAAATGGATGCACTACCTAAATACAAGGGCAAAACTATTAGAAGAAAACATAGAGGTAAATCCTCATGACCTTGGATTAGGCAATGGTTTCTTAGATAGGACATCAACGTCATAAACAAAAGAAAAAAACAGATTAATTGGACTTAATAAAAATAAGAAACTTTTGTGCTTCAAATGACACTATCAAAAAAGTGAAAAGACAACCCATAGAATGAGAAAATATTTGAAAATCATATATCTGATAAGGGTTGGTTAGTATCCAGAACATATAAAGAACTCTTCCAACTCAACAGTAAAATGACAAACAATCCAATTTTTGAAAATGGACAAAGGATTTGAGTGGACATTTCTCCAAAGAAGATATACAAATGACTAATAAACACATGAAAAGATGCTCAATATCATTACTCATTAGGGAAATACAAATCAAAACCACAATGAGATACCACTCTTCTACACCCAGCAGGATGATTATAATAAAAAAGACAATAACAGGTGTTGGTAAGGATGTGGAGAAACTGGAAACATCATACATTGCTGGTGGGAATGCAAAATGAAGCAGCCATTTTGAGAAACAGCTTATCAGTTCTTCAAAAAGTCAAACACAGAGTTACCTTATGATCCAGAAATTCCACCCTTAGGCGTATACCCAAGAGAACTGAAAACATGTCCATAGAAAGATCTGCACACAAATATTCATACTAGCATTATTCGTAATAGTCCAAAAGTAAAAACAACCCAAATGTCCATCAACTGATGAATTTAAAAATGTGGTGTATACATACAAGGGGACATTATTCAGTCATGAAAAAGAACGAAATACTGATACATGATATGACACGGATGAACCTCCAAATCGGATACTAAGTGAAAGAAGGTAGATCCAAAAGGACACATATTCTGTGATTCCAATTACATGAAATAGCAAGAGTTAGTGGAAGCTTCCTAGAGGAGATGAAAATTGACCATGGACAAAGTGGAACAAGGACACTCCAGATAAAGGGCACACGTTAGCAAAGATACAGACATGTGAAACCACTGGGATATTTGAATATGTCAGTGCAATGTAGCCTGGGGATACAATACAGAACTGTGGAAGAGTAAGTCAAGAATGTAGGATGAGCCAGATTTTTAACGGTGTAGAATGACTTGAAATTTTACTTTTATTTATTTATTTTTTTAGATGTTGGGGGTAGGAGTTTACTAATTAATTTACTTATTTTTGCTGTGTTGGGTCTTCGTTTCTGTGCCAGGGCTTTCTCTAGTTGTGGCAAGCGGGGGCCACTCTTCATTGTGGTGCGTGGGCCTCTCACTACCACGGCCTCTCTTGTTGCGGAGCACAGGCTGCAGAGGCGCAGGCTCAGTAGTTGTAGCTCACGGGCCCAGGTGATCCATGGCATGTGGGATCCTCCCAGAGCAGGGCTCGAACCCGTGTCCCCTGCATTAGCAGGCAGATTCTCAACCACTGCGCCACCAGGGAAGCCCTGACTTGAAATTTATTCAATGAAAAGTCCTCTTTGCTTTTACAGCACATCTATTACGTCACTTTAAAACCTTCTGCAGGAGGAGCTTCAAGATGGCAGGAGGAGCTTCAAGATGGCAGAAGAGTAAGATGTGGAGGTCACCTTCCTCTCCACAAATACATCAGAAATACATCTACATGTGAAACAGCTCCTACAGAACACCTACTGAACACTGGAAAAAGACCTCAGACCTCCAAAAGGCAAGAAACTCCCCACGTACCTGGGTAGGGCAAAAGAAAAACGAAAAAACAGAGACAAAAGAATAGGGATGGGACCTGAACCAGTGGGAGGGAGCCGTAAAGGAGGAAAGGTTTCCACACACTAGGAGCCCCTTTCGCGGGCGGAGACTGCGGGTGGCGGAGGGGGAAGCTCCGGAGCCGCGGAGGAGAGCGCGGCCACAGGGTGAGGAGGGCAAAGCGAAGAGATTCCGCACAGAGGATCGGTGCCGCCCAGCACTCACCAGCCCGAGAGGCTTGTCTGCTCACCCGCCGGGGCGGGCGGGGGCTGGGAGCTGAGCCTCGGGCTTCGGTCGGATCGCAGGGAGAGGACTGGGGGTGGCGGCGTGAACACAGCCTGAAGGGGCTAGTGCGCCACGGCTGGCCGGGAGGGAGTCCGGGAGAAGTCTGGAGCTGCCGAAGAGGTAAGAGACTCTTTCTTGCCTCTGTGTTTTCTGGTGCGCAAGGAAAGAGTGCTGCTTAAAGGAGCTCCAGAGACAGGCGTGAGCCGGGGCTATCAGTGTGGACCCCAGAGACGGGCATGAGATGCTACGGCTGCTGCTGCCGCCACCAAGAAGGCTGTGTGCGAGCAACGTCACGCCCTGCGGGTGGCGGAGGGGGAAGCTCCGGAGCCGCGGAGGAGAGCGCGGCCACAGGGTGAGGAGGGCAAAGCGAAGAGATTCCGCACAGAGGATCGGTGCCGCCCAGCACTCACCAGCCCGAGAGGCTTGTCTGCTCACCCGCCGGGGCGGGCGGGGGCTGGGAGCTGAGCCTCGGGCTTCGGTCGGATCGCAGGGAGAGGACTGGGGGTGGCGGCGTGAACACAGCCTGAAGGGGCTAGTGCGCCACGGCTGGCCGGGAGGGAGTCCGGGAGAAGTCTGGAGCTGCCGAAGAGGTAAGAGACTCTTTCTTGCCTCTGTGTTTTCTGGTGCGCAAGGAAAGAGTGCTGCTTAAAGGAGCTCCAGAGACAGGCGTGAGCCGGGGCTATCAGTGTGGACCCCAGAGACGGGCATGAGATGCTACGGCTGCTGCTGCCGCCACCAAGAAGCCTGTGTGCGAGCAACGTCACGCCGCCTCTGACGCCGCAGGCTCGCCCCGCATCCGTGCCCCTCCCTCCCACCGGCCTGAGTGAGCAGAGCCCCCGAATCAGCGGCTCCTTTAACCCCGTCCTGTCTGAGCGAAGTGCAGACGCCCTCAGGCGACCTACACGCAGAGGCGGGCCAAATCCAAAGGTGAACCCCGGGAGCTGTGCGAGCAAAGAAGAGAAAGGGAAATTTCTCCCAGCGGCCTCAGGAGCAGCGGATTAAATCTCCACAGTCAACCTGATGTACCCTGCATCTGCGGAATACCTGAATAGACAACGAATCATCCCAAATTGAGGAGGTGGACTTTGGGTGCAAAGATATACATTTTTTTCCCTTTTTCTCTTTTTGTGAGTGAGTATGTGTATGCTTCTATGTGTAATTTTCTCTGTATAGCTCTGCATTTACTATTTGTCCTAGGGTTCTGTCCATCTCTTTTTTTTTTTTTTAACTTTAAAAAATATTTTTCTTAACAATTATTTTTTATTTTAATAACTTTATTTTATATTATTTTACTTTATTTTACTTTATTTTATTTTATGTTCTTTCTTTCTTTTGCTCTATTTTTTCTCCCTTTTATTCTGAGCCGTGTGGATGAAAGGCTCTTGGTGCTCCAGCCAGGCATCAGGGCTGTGCCACTGAGGTGGGAGAGCCAACTACAGGACACTGGTCCACAATAGACCTCCCAGCTCCACATAATATCAAACAGCGGAAATCTCCCAGAGATCTCCATCTCAATGCCAAGACCCAGCTTCACTCAACGACCAGCAAGCTACAGTGCTGGACACCCTATGCCAAACAATTAGCAAGACAGGAACACAACCCCACCGATTAGCAGAGAGGCTGCCTAAAATCATAAGGTCACAGGTACCCCAAAACACACCACTGGAGGCAGACCTGCGCCCCAGAAAGACAAGATCCAGCCTCATCCATCAGAACACAGGCACTAGTCCCCTCCATCAGGAAGCCTACACAACCCACTGAACCAACCTTAGCCACTGCGCACAGACACCAAAAACAACGGGAACTATGAACGTGCAGCCTGCAAAAAGGAGACCCCAAACACAGTAAGTTAAGCAAAATGAGAAGAGAGAGAAACACACAGCTGATGAAGGACCAAGGTAAAAACCCACCAGACCAAACAAATGAAGAGGAAATAGGCAGTCTACCTGAAAAAGAATTCAGAGTAATGATAGTAAAGATGATCCAAAATCTTGGAAACAAAATGGAGAAAATACAAGAAATGTTTAACAAGGACCTACAAGAACTAAAGAGCAAACAAACAATGATGAACAAGAAAATAAATTAAAAATTCTCTAGAAGGAATCAATAGCAGAATAACTGAGGCAGAAGAATGGATAAGTGACCTGGAAGATAAAACAGTGGAAGTAACTACCACAGAGCAGAATAAAGAAAAAGAATGAATAGAATTGAGGCCAGTCTCAGAGACCACTGGTTCAATATTAAACGTACCAACATTTGAATTATAGGGGTCTCAGAAGAAGAAGAGAAAAAGAAAGGGACTGAGAAAATATTGGAAGAGATTATAGTTGAAAACTCCCCTAATATGGGAAAGGAAATAGTCAATCAAGTCCAGGAAGCACAGAGAGTCCCATACAGGATAAATCCAAGGAGAAACACACCAAGACACATAATAATCAAACTGTCAAAAATTAAATACAAAGAAAAAATATTAAAAGCAGCAAGGGAAAAACAAC
>NC_041220.1:9665589-9666814 GCF_002837175.3 Physeter macrocephalus
CATACATATCGATAATTACCTTAAATGTAAATGGATTAAATGCTCCAACCAAAAGATACAGACTGGCTGAATGGATACAAAAACAAGACCCGTACATATGCTGTCTACAAGAGACCCACTTCAGACCTAGGGACACATACAGACTGAAAGTGAGGGGATGGAAAAAGATATTCCATGCACATGGAAATCAAAAGAAAGCTGGAGTAGCAATTCTCATATCAGACAGACTTTATAATAAAGACTATTAAAAGAGACAAAGAAGGACACTACATAATGATCAAGGGAACAATCCAGGAAGAAGATATAACAATTATAAATATTTATGCACCCAACATAGGAAAACCTCAATACATAAGGCAAATACTAACAGCCATAAAACGGGAAATAGACAGTAACACAATCATAGTAGGGACTTTAAAACCCCACTTTCAGCATGGAGAGATCATCCAAGATGAAAATAAATAAGGAAACACAAGCTTTAAATGACACATTAAACAAGATGGACTTAATTGATATTTATACGACATTCCATCCAAAAACAACAGAATACACATTCTTCTGAAGTGCTCATGGAACATTCTCCAGGATAGATCATATCTTGGGTCACAAATGAAGCCTTGGAAAATTTAAGATAATTGAAATCGTATCAAGTGTCTTTTCTGACCACAATGCTATGAGACTAGATATCAATTACAGGAAAAAATCAGTAAAAAATACAAGCACATGGAGGCTAAACAATACGCTACTTAATAGCCAAGAGATCACTGAAGAAATCAAAGAGGAAATAAAAAAATACCTAGAAACAAATGATGAAAACACAACGACCCAAAACCTATGGGATGCAGCAAGAACAGTTCTAAGAGGGAAGTTTATAGCAATACAATTCTACCTCAAGAAACAAGAAACATCTCAAATAAAAACCTAACCTTACACCTAAAGCAATTAGAGAAAGAAAAACAAAAAAAAAACCCAAAGTTAGCAGAAGGAAAGAAATCATAAAGATCAGATCAGAAATAAATGAAAAAGTGAAGGAAACAATGGCAAAAATCAATGAAACTAAAAGCTGCTTCTTTGAGAAGATAATAAAAATTTATAAACCATTAGCCAGACTCACCAAGAAAAAAAGGGAGAAGACTCAAATGAACAGAATTAGAAATGAAAAAGGAGAAGTAACAGCTAACACAGCAGAAATACAAAGGATCATGAGAGATTACTACAAGCAACT
>NC_041220.1:9667207-9667605 GCF_002837175.3 Physeter macrocephalus
GGAATGCAAGGATTCTTCAATATATGCAAATCAATGTGATACACCATATGAACAAATTGAAGGAGAAAAATCATATGATCATCTCAATAGACGCAGAGAAAGCTTTTGAAAAAATTCAACACCCATTTATGATAAAAACGCTCCAGAAAGTAGGCATAGAGGGAACTTTGCTCAACATAATACAGGCCATATATGACAAACCCACAGCCAACATCATCCTCAATGGTGAAAAACTGAAACCATTTCCACTAAGATCAGGAACAAGACAAGGTTGCCCACTCTCACCACTATTATTCAACATACTTTTGGAAGTTTTAGCCAAAGCAATCAGAGAAGAAAAAGAAATATAAGGAATCCAAATCAGAAAAGAAGAAGTAAAGCTGTCACTGTTTGCAGAT
>NC_041220.1:9668333-9693146 GCF_002837175.3 Physeter macrocephalus
AAACTTAAAAGCTTTTGCACAGCAAAGGAAACCATAAACAAGACAAAAAGACAACACTCAGAATTGGAGAAAATATTTTCAAATGAAGCAACTGACAAAGGATTAATCTCCAAAATATACAAGCAGCTCAATATCAAAAAAACAACCCAATCCACAAATGGGCAGAAGACCTAAACAGACACTTTTTCAACGAAGATATACAGATTGCCAACAAACACATGAAAGAATGCTCAAGATCATTAATCATTAGAGAAATGCAAATCAAAACTACAATGAGATATCATCTCACACCCGTCAGAATGGCCATCATCCAAAAATCTACAAACAATAAATGCTGGAGAGGGTGTGGAGAATAGGGAACCCTCTTTCACTGTTGGTGGGACTGTAAATTGATACAGCCACTATGGAGAACAGTATGGAGGTTCCTTAAAAAACTAAAAATAGAACTACCATATGACCCAGCAATCCCACTACTGGGCATATACCCTGAGAAAACCATAATTCAAAAAGAGTCATGTACCAAAATGTTCATTGCAGCTCTATTTACAATAGCCAGGACATGGAAGCAACCTAACTGTCCATCAACAGATGAATGGATAAAGAAGATGTGGACACATATATATGGAATCTAAGAAAAAAAAAAAGGTTGTGAAGAGCCTAGGGGTAGGACGGGAATAAAACACAGACCTACTAGAGAATGGACTTGAGGATATGGGGAGGGGGAAGGGTAAGCTGTGACAAAGTGAGAGAGTGGCATGGACATATATACACTACCTAACATAAAATAGATAGCCAGTGGGAAGCAGCCACATAGCACAGGGAGATCAGCTGGGTGCTTTGTGACCACCTAGAGGGGTGGGATACAGAGGGTGGGAGGGAGGGAGACGCAAGAGGGAAGAGATATGGAAACTTATGTATACGTATAACTGATTCACTTTGTTATAAAGCAGAAACTAACACACAATTGTAAAGCAATTATACTCCAATAAAGATGTTAAAAAAGTGACAGTGACAAATAAATAAATAAATAAAAAATAAAACCTTCTGCATTTTTTATCATTGTTAACCATGTATAAGTTTGCCTCACTTAATGGACTAGGAGACCCCTAAGGATTAGAGACTGTGCCTTAGTTCTCTTTGACTTCTCAGGGCCCAGTGCAAAATGTGCAGTACAAAGAATGTGCCCAGTAAGAATTTGTTGACTTTGAATTACTAAAATAAATTCAGTTAAGACCACAGCAGTCCAGATATACTCTGGTGATTTACATGTTACTAGAAATGATCTGCAGGGACTTCCCTGGTGGTGCAGCGTATAAGACTCCGCGCTCCCAACGCAGTGGGCCCGTGTTCGATCCCTAGTCAGGGAACTATATCCCAGATGCATGCTGCAACTAAGAGTTCGCAGGCCACAACTAAGGAGCCCATCTGCTGCAACTAAGGAGTTGGCGAGCCACAACTAAGGAGCCCACCTGCCGCTTCTAAGACCTGGTGCAACCAAATAAGTAAATATTTTTTAAAAAACTGGTATCAGAAATACTTCCAAGTTAATAATAAAAAATAACTCCTTAAATTTGTGTGAAAAAAAAAGATCTGCAAACATGATAATAAATTTCTTTACCATTACTTACCTTCCCTTACCAACTGCTCATACTATAAATGGAGTTTAGAAAAAAATTTTAAATTGAAATTTGCATCCCAGTGAAATGCCAAAATTTGAAGAGAGCAATTGTATTGAGTGGCAGACTTTGGTGAATAGGTAAATTGTTTTTTAATAATCAAAATAATTGGAGAGGGCTTCCCTGGTGGCGCAGTGGTTGCGTGTCCGCCTGCCGACGCAGGGGACACGGGTTTGTGCCCCGGTCCGGGAAGATCCCGCATGCCGCGGAGCGTCTGGGACCGTGAGCCATGGCCGCTGGGCCTGCGCGTCCGGAGCCTGCGCTCTGCAACGGGAGAGGCCACGGCAGTGAGAGGCCCGGCGTGTCCGCCTGCCGACGCAGGGGACACGGGTTTGTGCCCCGGTCCGGGAAGATCCCGCATGCCGCGGAGCGTCTGGGCCCGTGAGCCATGGCCGCTGGGCCTGCGCGTCCGGAGCCTGTGCTCCGCAACGGGAGAGGCCGCAGCAGAGGGAGGCCCGCGTACCGCAAAAAAAAAAAAAAAAAAAAAAAAAATTGGAGAAATATCAGACATTTTCATTTTAAATTATAGGAATAAAGGGAGATTGAAATTAAACACTAGAAAATATGTTTAATACACTAGAAAATATGTTTAATAGTTATTCAACATATATGAAATAGTTTATTTAAGATGACCCTGGAATATTTATCATGGGAGCTAGTGGTGGTTAAGAATAGATTAGAAAACTATCTATAGAAATGGAATTAGATATTTTTTCTAACCCAGCCTGGGACCCTGGGGACTTCTTCAAACCTACTTTTCTATTAATCTTTGTTATGAAGGCTAGGGAGTGTAAATACCTCAGAAAATAGTAGCTCTGTAGGTGAACTGTGTGGTGAGACCTAGCACTATGCTTTTCACAAGGTGGTTTTTTTTTTTTTTTTTTTTTTTTTTTTGGGTGGTATGCGGGCCTTCCTCTGTTGTGGCCTCTCCCGTTGCGGAGCACAGGCTCCGGACGCGCAGGCCCAGCCGCTCCGCGGCACGTGGGATCCTCCCATACCGGGGCGCGAACCCGGTTCCCCTGCATCGGCAGGCGGACGCGCAACCACCAGAATTAACACATAAAATTCTACCGTTTTAGAATCAGACCTCAACGTCAGAGAGGTTTAAGTCAGCTAAGAGGACGAGAGTAGAATTTAAATTCAAGTTGAGCATGTGTAACATTACAAGAATAACGACTATGGCAGGAGCAGCTAAGTATACACCTACTAGGTACTGTCACGGATGCAAAAAAAAGCACATAAGATGCAGTCCTTCTAGTTCAGGAAGTCACAATCAGGTTGAAGAGAGAAGTATAAAGACATGAAAGGGTGAAGTAAATCAAGGTAGAAGACAGGCAAGAAATAATTGTAAAATAATCAGAAGACATATATTAATCTCAGCCTGCCAACTAACTATGTGATCTTAGATAATTCACCTAACTCAATAAATATCTGTGAAAAGAATAACCTTTGCAGAATCATAGTTTCTTCATCCAAGATTACTTTTCAGATCTGAAAATGCTTTCACAGGGTCACCTGACAAAACTGTGATGTAGACAAAAATGTTACACGTAGGGTTATTTAATTTTTTCTAGCATTAATGAGATATAATTGACAAATACAAATCGCATATATTTAAGGTATAAAATGTGATGATTTGATATGTGTATACATTGTAAAATGATTACCACAATCAGGCAAATTAACACATCCGTCACCTCAGAGCTACAACTTTTTTTTTTTTTTTTTTGCAGTACGCGGGCCTCTCTCACTGTTGTGGCCTCTCCCGTTGAGGAGCACAGGCTCCATTCAGGCTCAGCGGCCACGGTTCACGGGCCCAGCCGCTCCGCGGCATGTGGGATCCTCCCGGACTGGGGCACGAACCCGTGTCCCCTGCATCGGCAGGCGGACTCCCAACCACTGCGCCACCAGGGAAGCCCAGAGCTACAATTTTGTTTTTCTGATGAGACCAGTTAAGGCTGACTGTCTTAGCAAATTTCAATTATACAACACAGTACTGTTAATTATAGTCATCATGCAAAACATTAGATCCCCAGAACTTACTCATAACTGAATATTTTTACCCTTTGACCAACATCTCTCCTTTTCCCCAACACCTCAAGTCCCTGGCAACCACTGTTCTACTCTGCTTTTATGAACTCAACCTTTTTAGATTCCACATGTAAGTGAGATCATACAGTATTTGTCTTGCTCTGTCTTATTTCACTTATTTCACTTAGCATAACGTCTGTCAGGTTCATCCAAGTTGTCTCAAGTGGCAGAATTTCCCTCGTCTGTGTGTGTGTATACATATACCATATATATATACACACACACACACAAGAAATATACAAGCAATGTATATACACACACACACAATGGCATATTATTTATACCATGTTGACTATCTATTCATCCACTGACACTTAGGTGGTTCCATATATTGGCTATTATAAATAATGCTACAATGAACATGGGAGTGCAGATATCTCTTTGAGATACCAATTTCATTTCCTTCAGATACATACCCAGAAGTGGGATTGCTAGATTACATGTTAATTCTATTTTTAATTTTTTTGAGGAAGCACCACACTGTTTTCCATGCGGCTATACCAACTTACATACCTACGAACAACACACAAGGGTTCCCTTTCCTCCACATCCTCATCAATGCTTGCTATCTCTTTTCTTTTTTTTTTTTTTGCGTTACGCGGGCCTCTCACTGTTGTGGCCTCTCCCGTTGCGGAGCACAGGCTCCGGACGCGCAGGCTCAGCGGCCATGGCTCACGGGCCTAGCCGCTCCGCGGCATGTGGGATCTTCCCAGACCAGGGCACAAACCCATGTCCCCTGCATCGGCAGGCGGACTCTCAACCACTGTGCCACCAGGGAAGCCCTATCTCTTGTCTTCTTGATGACAGTCATCCTAATAGGTGTGAGGCAATAGCTCATTGTGGTTCTATTTTACATTTCCTTGATGATTAGTGATGCTGAGCACTTTTTCATATAGCTGCTGACCATTCCTATGTCTTCTTTGAAAAAATGTCTATTCAAGTCCTTTGCCCAGTTTAATTGGGTTAACTGGATTTTTTTTTTTTTTTTTTGCTAGTGAGTTCTATGAGTTCCTTATATATTTTGGATATTAACCCTTTCTCAGGTATATAGATTGAAATATTGATATTTTCTGCCATTCCATAGTTTGCCTTTTCATTTTGTTGGTGGTTTCCTTGACTGTGCAGAAGCTTTTTAGGTTGATGTAGTCCCACCTGTTGATTTTTGTTTTTGTTGCCTGTGCTTTTAGAGTTGTATCAAAAAAATCACTGCCAAAACCAACGTCAAGGAGCTTTTCCCCAATGTTTTCTTCTAGCAGTTCTACAGTTTCAGGTTTTACATTTAGGTGTTTAATCCATTTTGAGCTAATTTTCAAGTGGAGTGTAAGATATGGGTCCAGTTTCATTCTTTTGCATGTAGATATCCAGTTTTCCTAACACCATTTATTGAAGAGCCTATCCTTTCTCCACTGTGTATTCTTAGCACCCTTGTCAAAGATTAGTTGACTGTATATGCTTAGGTTTATTTCTAGGTTGTCTATTCTGCTCCATTGGTATGTCTCTGTTTTCATACCAGTAGCATACCGTTTTGATTACTATTCCTTTGTAACATAGTTTGAAATCAGGAATGATGCCTCCAGCTTTGTTTTCTTTCTCAAGATTGCTTTTGCTATTTGGGGTCTTTTGTGGTTCCATATAAAATTCAGGATTTTTTTTTTTAATCTGTGAAAAATGCCATTGGAATTTCAATAGCAATTACACTGAATCTGTGGATCTCTTTGGGTAGTATTTTTTTATTATTATTAATTAATTAATTAATTTGGGGGGCTGCACTGGGTTTTCATTGCCATGCGTGGGCTTTCTCTAGTTGCAGTGAGCGGAGGCTACTCTTCATTGCGGTGCCTGGGCTTCTCATTGCAGTGGCTTCTCTTGTTGCGAAGCATAGGCTCTAGGCACGCGGGCTTCAGCAGTTGTGGTTTGTGGGCTCTAGAGCACAGGCTCAGTAGTTGTGGTGCACAGGCTTAATTGCTCCATGGCATGAGGAATCTTCCCAGACCAGGGCTTGAGCCTGTGTCCCCTGCATTGGCAGGAGGATTCTTAACCACTGAGCCACCAGGGAAGTCCGGGTAGTACGTTTTCATGTGGTTACTTAGCTTCCTTTTCTTTCAATTTGAATAACGCTCTTAGGCCTTTCTTGTAAGGCAGGTCTTATGGCGGTGAATTCCCTGAGCTTTTGTTTGTCTGGTAATGTATTCATCTCCCCTTCATTTCTGAAGGACAGCTTTGTCAGATATAGTATTCCTGGTTGGCAGTTTTTTCTTTCACACTTTGAATATATCATCCCATTTCCTCCTGGCCTACAAGGGTCATGCCAAAAAATCCACTTATAGCCTCATGAGGGTTCCCTTGTATGTGATGAATTGTTTTTTCTCTTGCTGCTTTCAGGAGTCTCTCTTGGTCTTTGACTTTTGACAATCTGTATAACATGACTCAGAGTAATCTTGCTTGGGGTCCTTTGAGATTCACCTGGATGTTCATATCCCTTTTAAGATTCAGGAAGTTTTCAGCCATTACTTTTTAAATAATTTTTCTTCTCCTTTCTCTCTCTCTCTCCTGCTTGAACTTCTAAGTTGTGTACATTCATTTGCTTAATGGTGTCCTCTAGGTCTTGCATGATTTTGTCACTCTTTTTATTTTTTTGTTCCTCTAGCTAATGCTAAATGACCTATCTTCAAGTTGGCAGATTCTTTCTTCTTCATGATCAACTCTCCACTGTTGAAGGTCTCTATTGAATTTTCAGTTCTGTCATTGTATTCTTCAGCTCCAGAATTTCTGTTTGTGTTTATGGTTTCTATTTCTCTATTATACATCTTGATCTGTTATGTACTGTTTTCCTGACTTTATTTAGCTATCTATGTTCTCTTGCATCTTGATGAGCTTTTTTTAAAAAATTAATTTATTTATTTTTGGCTGCACTGGGTCTTCGTTGCTGCGTGTGGGCCCTCTCTAGTTGAGGTGAGCAGGGCCACTCTTCATTGCAGTGCACGGGCTTCTCATTGTGGTGGCTTCTCCTGTTCCTGAGCATGGGCTCTAAGCGCACGGGCTTCAGTAGTTGTGGCATGCAGGCTCAGTAGTTGTGTCTCACGGGCTCTAGAGCGCAGGTTCAGTAGTTGTGGTGCATGGGCTTAGTTGCTTTGCGGCATGTGGGATCTTCCCAGACCAGGGCTCGAACCCATGTCCCCTGCATTAGCAGGTGGATTCTTAACCACTGCACCACCAGGGAAGTCCCTTGATGAGCTTTTAAAACATGATTAAAAAAAGATACTTTTCAGGAAATGTGTCTATCTCCATTTATTTGGTTTGGTTATTGGAGCTTTACTAATTTCCTTTTGTGGTGCCATGTTTGCCTGATTCTTTGTGATATGTGTAGCCTTGTACTGGTATCTGTGCATTTGAAGGCACAAACACTTCTTCTGGTCTTTACAGACTGGTTTTGGCAGGAAAAGACGTTCTTCTTTCAGGTCCCTGAGCTGATGGAATTGCCTCTGGGATCCCAGTGAAGCAGGATTAAAGCCATGTCATAGGGCTGCTGCTGGGTCTGTGGTTGGTGGACTTAGGCAGGTGTGGATCCTACCTGCTCCCTGGGATGATGCAACTGCCTCCAGGACCTTGGTTAGTAGAGCCGGCACTGGCACAAGGGTCTGCCTTAGGGTCCTCAGACAGTGGCCTGTTACCAGATGTGTGGCTCCTGCCAGGCCTATGGGAGGGTTCCTGCCAGGTCCTGGGTGGGAAGGACTGCCCCCACCACTGCTGAGAAAGGCTGGAACTGAGTCACGGGACTGCTTTGGGGTCCACAAGCAAGTCTGAGGTCTGCATCCCTGCCTCTGGCTATATGGATGGATGTGCCTCTTGCCAGGTTCGAAGGTGGGTAGGCCTGCCCCTGGCGCATGGCTGAGTGGGGCTGGCGCTAGCTAGGTCCTAGTGCTGCTTCAGAATCCACAGTCAGACCAAGTTAAACAGGCCTGCCTCTGGGGGCTTGGAGAAGCATGTCTGCTGCCAGGTCCCTGGGGAGTAGGCAGGACTAGTCTTGGAGCACAGCTGGCAGGAGCTGGGGCGAGTCACAGTGCTACTTCAGAATCCTCAGTCAGGCCGAGGATGGCAGGTCTGCCTTTGGGGAAACGGACGAGTGTCTCTCTTGCTGGATCCCTGGGTGGGAGGGATTATCTCCAGATTAAGGCTGAGAGTGGCTGGAGCCAGGTCACAGGCTGCTTCAGGTCTACAGTTGGGACTGAGGTCACGCACCTGTTACCCAAGGCATGGGTGGGCGTGTTTCCCCCCTGGTCCCTTGTGTGGCACTGGTGGTGGAACCAAGGCCAAAGGGGGCTACAGCTGAGTCCACAGGGGAATGGGCCTTTTCCCAGGCCTGTAGCCACAATCATGGAACCATGGTTTGTGAGCCTGCCACCTGGGTGAGGGTAGGTTTTCTCAAAATGACCTTCCTTAGTCTTGGGCTATGCTGGAGTTTTGCAACCTCTTACTGGGATCCCAAAGCTCCTACAAAGGCACTTTTGTCTATGGATGGCTGCCAAGTTATTGTGGCTGTGGGGGGAATATGGGCGGGGGACCTCCTATTCTGTCATCTTGCTGTACAATTTTTTTAAGCAAATATCAAGACAAAGTCTGACACATGATTTAATCTTGAAGAGGATACATCTGAAACCAAGATAGTCATGGAAAGTATGGTTTATATGGTGGCTGTAAGTATGAGAAAAAGGCAGCCATAGAGGAGGGAGAAGGGGCTGGAAAGACAGGTAGAGAACAGAGAAAGGATTTTCTTGTAGGCTGGGCACATGTAAGCCACTAAATAGTTCTGAGAAGGAGTATGATCTGCATTTGCATTTGCAGAGGTGGTAGGTAGTAGGGTAGTAATGAGGCAAATATAGACAGTGAGGCTGTCAAAGAGCATTCTGGGATTGGCTGGCAGTGGACGGGGAAGGGGGCAAGGGAAGGGTCTGTGGTATCTTAGGGATAAGGTTGACACGTCTGCTAGTGAAGAGTGACATACAGTGCAGGATTCTGAATGGGAGGTATAGATCCAGAAGTCACTGTATAGAGTCAGGAGTTGAAAACAGAGGCAGAGGACCAACTTGTATGAAGAAAATAAATCCAGTACGTTAGAGGAGTGCAGAAGATGTAGTAATTATCTAACCACAAGGTGATGGAGGCCTAAATTACGGTTGAGATCACGGGGGAGAAAATGGGGACGAGGATGTTGGAGATACTGAAAAGGAAATACTGACGAGATTTGGTGACTTAGTATATAAAATGTTTGAGTCTAGTGGTTGAGAGAATGCAACACATAGCAAAGTTGGAGGGAAAGATGAGAACGTGAGTTCTGTTTGGGCACAGTAAGTTTATGGCAAAGGCTGAAGGAGAGATGGCTGCAGGCCCTGGAAGCTTAGAACTGAGTTCAGGTGCAAGATACTGATTTGAATATTATCATTCTGTGACTAGATTAGCTGTGGAAGAGACAACAGACAGAGGAGGGAGTGAGTAGGCAGTCCAGGAAGGAGACTTGGAGACCACTGAACGCCAAGGTGGGAAGGAAAGGGAAGGAAGGACACGGTAGGAGGAAATGAGGCAGGAAACTGGAAAATTTCAGGAACACGTGAAGCGTCACAATACATTCAGTATCATGAGACTTGTTTTCTAAAAAGTGGAAAAGTATGCAAACTATACTCCTGTGTAAATACACTGAAAGAAGTCTGGAAGAATATATAATTAAACCCATAATAACAGTTATCTCCTGGAGGAGAGGGGAGGGAATTTGAATTGTAGAGCGAGAGAGTCAAGGGGAACTTTAGTCTTACCAGTGGTATTTGAAATTTTTCTAAGAAGAATGTATTCCTCATGTAATTCAAAGTATTGAAAGATGGAATAAATAGACAAAACTTTCAGAATACAACAATGCTTTCAGGCAGAATATGCTATCCTAGGGAACGATTTGTTTTTAATACACATTGAAAAGAGATTTATTGTAGTTTCCCTCATTTAACTATCAAATTAAGAACACCTCTGTAACATAAGCAAATATATTTTAATTCTATATTCTTCATATTATTTTAGATAAATGATTGGCATAGTGGTAGCTATTTATTTATTCCTATTACAGAAAATGAAAGCATTTTAATCATTCTTATTTGCTTTATCTCTTTATGGAAGAGCCAAGTACAAAACTTATTTTCATTGTCAACGTGTCTATAGGACACTCACCTACAGGAAAGGAGACCATGAACTTCTGTTGACAGAAGTATACTGGGTAACTTTTCTGCTTTATGAACAATGGACCTATGATTTTCTTTCTGGAACTCCCAAGATGTTGGAGCTTTTCCTTTCTGTTTCTGTGTTTCCCTGAAATACGGATCACTTCAATAACTTTTGATCATAGCACAGTAAACCACAACCTGGAATCATTCCAGGGATGAAAAACCAAAGAGCTTTTTCCCTCTCTACCTTTCTCTCCTTATGAATTGCATTTCAAGAGGACCTGACCTTTATGGCTGCCACCATGCTGTCCTAGTCAATGAAAAGTACAAAGGAACAAATTCTCTTAAAATGTAGCAAACACAATTCTCTGCAGAGAGCATTTACTTATAACAATAGTGGTATCTCAGCAATTTACACTCAAGTGACTTTCTTGGTAAAGCGTATCCACTTCTCCTTACTCCAACGTTTTTTGTATTTGTATTTTTTTAAACAGTGTTATTGAGGTGTATTTTACATATCTAAAATCCACATTTTCAAGTACACAGTTCAGTGATTTTTAGTAACTTTACCAAGTGGTGTAACTCTCACGATAAATCAGTTTAGAATATTTTCATTCCCCTAAATAAGGTCCCTCCAGGCATGTACAGTTAATCTCCTGTACACATATAGTCCCTTCCTGGCTCTCCACCCCCTGATAATCACAACTCTACTTTCTGTTTCTATAAATTTGTCTTTTCTGGACATTTCATATAAATGGAATCATACAACATACAGTTTTTCTTGAGTCTTCACTCTGACTTTATAGAACAAAACTAGAAATTTTCCTCTGGCCTTTAAGAAAATCACACATTTAAGGAAATGCATAACCTTTCAAATAAAACATTACAATCAATATTGTTCAACATCTAAAAGACTAAAAATATTAATCCTCTTCTTTAAGTTTCTAAAATTAAATTCTGAAAGTAATAATATAGTATAGTGCCAGTAACATGAAAAAATAATCATTTATCTATTTCACATGTTGAAATAGATAATAATATAGCTATCCTTGAAGCTTCAAATCATTTCAACATCTTAAACTTTACATACAGATCTTTTCCTTTTACTTTTTTAGGATGGATGTGTAACTTTCCCTTCCAGGAAAATTTTTAAGTGGCCTGTTTACTAACCAAGTTAACATCTATAGGTTAGTTCTTGTGTAAATGACAAAACAAATATTTTCCTCAATAGTTTTAAAAGAAGCAAGATAAGATTATCATGTGTAGGGAGAGGGACTGGAATGTTCCAGCCTTGCCTAAGGGATGCATCTGTCCAACAGTATCCTCATTTCTGTGTGTGCCTCTAACCCACCAAACTTGTGCGCTGTAGTTACACGGCAGAAAAGGACAGGCCTTTACTCTTTTGAAGTCAGCATGTCAGATTCGGAGTTATGCCTTTCAGTCTACCGTGAGTTTTGGTAATGCCAACAGCCGGATTACAAAAAAGAATTCTTGACAATATTTTAGAAATTGCTGATGTCAGATTTAGATGATATAAATGGATTAGCTAAATGCCTTTAGTGAATGAAGTAAACCTGTCACTAAGCACTTCTGTCCTTGCCTGCGAATCCAGTATAAAACAGCGCCACTGAGCTCTAACAAAATCAACAGATAGTTATTCCTAAGCTTTTCTCATGAAGCCATTTTAATTATGAGAGAAAGATTCTATGAAGACTAGAAAAATGATTGTTTATATGATTACATCCTCAATGCCAATTTTAGACAATTACAGAAATACAGAACAAAGTTATTCATATAAATAAATAATGTTCCAAGATAGAAGTCAGCCAGTGAGCAATACATGACATTGAGTTCCTCTTTGAACGCTCATTTTAAAATATGTTACTCCTTTATGCTTCTATTTCTACAGCCACTATCTGAAAAGCAGAAAAACAATGAACACTTGCTGATAAAAATTCACATTTCTATTACATCTCAAGAAACAATGGGACTATGTTTAAGATTTGAAGCTAAGAAGAAAAAAGATCAAAGTCAGCCAACCTGGGAAAAAATACTGAACAAGGTCTAAACTCTCATAACTCCAAGTTATCAAGAACACACTGTTAGCCAAAATCACTTCTCAAAGCCCTAGAAATCAAACCTGTTGTTGAAAAATCATCGGACAGACACTTCATCATTCTGGACATTTCATTACCAAAGGTTCTTTCTTGGTTTTATCTTTGTTGTTAACTGATATGGTAGCTCCGCTGAAGATCAAACTGTTATGTATAAATGTGTTGCAATGATTTTATTAATAAGTGCAAAGAGAATTGCTCTATTTTTGGTTGTGTAAAGTAAATCAAACTTACCAGATCATAGGTCAAACAAGAATAGATTTTGCTGAATTGCTTTTTTTTTCTTTTAATAGGAGCAACTAAAAAATAAATCAATACTATGAAAAGCTCAGATGAACGCTTCTTGACAATTCCTTGGAAAAGTGTTGGTAAGCCAAAGTAAATACTGTATTTAGAGAACAAGGGCACAGCAAGATACGTAATACAACACTGCCCACCTCTGTGGTTAAGGATGAGGCGAGCAAGAAACTGGTAAAGAGAAAAATGGAAACTTCCCTAAGAAAAGATTTAGAGAAAGTTGAGGGTGTGTACCAAACACAGGCACACTTCTTTTTTTCTAGCTCCAATTTATGAACTAACCAATAACTTGTTTTAGAAAGCAACCGCAAATGAAAACATCTTCGTAAGTTCATTTTTGAAATAAAAATTGGCACAAGACCTATTCTGCTACTTCAAAGACATAGAAAGGATTTAAAAGTTATTTTTAGTTAAATTCATTTTAATGATCTCCATTTGTCTTTTGATCATTTGTCACACAATCTATTAAGAGGTATATAAAAATAAAAAAGTAAAAATCTCTGCATAGACACTCCAGATTTATGGATAGAGACAAGAGACTGAATGAGCTTCTGCACGCTGGTGGGTAGCAAGGTTTGACAGGGAGGTGTTGTCCTATCTAAATCTTTACGGTTGCCCAGCGGGAGGAAGTTAGTTCTTTAAGACCGTACTTCTAAAAAAAAAAAGGAAGGTACAGAAGAAATTAAAAAATACTAACATGCATTTGTTTTGTTTTGTTTGCGGTACACGGGCCTCTCACTGCTGTGGCCTCTCCCGTTGCGGAGCACAGGCTCCGGACGCGCAGGCTCAGCGGCCATGGCTCACGGGCCCAGCCGCTCCGCGGCACGTGGGATCCTCCCGGACCGGGGCGCGAACCCGCGTCCCCCGCATGGGCAGGCGGACTCTCAACCACTGCGCCACCAGGGAAGCCCATGCATTTGTTTTAACTGGAGATATGCTAACCAGAGAGACAAACGGAAGCCAGAGCAATGTTAGCTGTGCCTTCTCTCCATAATCTCACTTCTTGATTTGTGTCTCCGAAACACACAGGAATTTACAAAATGCAAGTCTGTTTCTATCGTCTTCCTGCTTATATTCCTGTAATCACCCTCTGCCACTTCTAAGAGAAAATCCAAGCTCCTTGATATGGGGCACAGTTGCCCACGCTCTGACCTATTCATCTTCATCTCTTGCCCCGCCTTTAGCCCCTCTGCCAGTCTCAGTTCCAAAATCCAGATGTCCCGTCTCCCCGCCGCAATCACAGCTCTCCTCCAAGCTGTCCTCACTGCCCTACGTGTCCTTGCACATGCGCTTTTTTCTTCCAGAAGCACCCTTCTCTTGGTTTCCCTGCCCAGTACCTCCACGGATCCCACTAGCCTCAGTTCAAACATCACCCTCTTTCTGAAACTTCTGAACTCCGGGTCCCCACCTGGTCTGGGCCCTTCCTCTGCCCTCACACGGCAACCTGCTGACGGTTTTCAGAGCGCCTTAAGAGAGGCACTCGAATCGTAGGTGTGACTTTGTCACCAGCCCATTTCACCGTGCCCGGTACGTAACAGGCACTTAGTGAATGTCTATTTAATGATAATTATGGAATTTTTCCTCACTTACCCTCTGTCTCCCCAAGTGCCAGGCATAGGTCTCTCATTCTCTGAATCCTCAGCACCCAGCAAGTAAACGCCACACAACTAGATCTCGGTGAAAATTTCTGACTCTCGAAGGAACCAACACTGTACCAGCCTCCAAGCTCTCCTCTTCCAATCAAGTCTGCATGCTGATGGAAGATTCCTTTTCCAACATACCAGCTTACCATGGCTCCCATCACCTAACCCTACCCAGCCGGAACTTTCCCTGGTTTCCTGTTACCTGTAGCAGGAAGCTAAGCTTCCGAACCTCAGTTCTTTTGCATAGAAATGCTCTCGGCCTTGATCTTCGCAGGCTCTCTTCTCTCCCGCCTTCTTGTTTCAATTCAGGCTTCCCCTGCCTAAGCAAACTAAAATGGTCTTTGGGTCAGTCTATTACGTTAACCTACTTGTTTCTTAACTCCTCCATTTATTAATGAGCTGAAATGGTCTTCACAGGCTTTTTTTTTTTTTTTTTTTTTCCTGTGTCTCTTGCTATTGCCTCCCTCACTAGAACATAAGGTCCATGAACTCCAGGGTCTGGCTGGCTTTGTTCACTGCCACATCCTCTGTCCTAAAGCACTTCCTGGAAGCAGAGGTCAAGTGCTGAACATCTGTTCAGTGAGGCGCAAGACCGAACAAGAAATAACTGCAGGCTGGCATTCGAGGTCCTCAATGGCTTGGCCTCACCCCACCTTCCCAGCCTTTTTCCCCACTGATTCCTCACATGACTTCTGTTTGGATGTCCCAAATACACTGTACCTACTCTTGCCTCCTAACTGGGCCCGTCTACAAGAGTCTTGACTTCTTGTTCTTCACATTTAAATTATCTTCATTTTAAAAATCCAGCTCGAACTCCATCTTTTCTATAATGCAATCCAAAGTGGCAAGCTCTTTAACTGTGTTTTTTATATAATGTCTTAAAAATCTTTCCATTCTTTAGAGCTCTCTGTCTTATACTTGTAAGGACGTTTTTTAAATTATAGAAATAGGTTGTCAGTTACAATAAAAGATGAAAAACCTTTAAAAGGAAAAATTCTATATGTGAGGAGTAAAGAAGATTCAGACCCCATTTTACCTATTTTAAGAAAACCGTATGCCTTTTTCCTCAAGTGTACCAAAGAAGTTTGCTTTCAGGTTTCACGTGCAACCTAAACGTTAAAGCGCAACGTTCACAATTTGTGAGCGAGAGTTGGTTCTAGTAACAACTGTGATGTCCACTTTAATTGCAAATAATACTGACCACTGAACATACTACGAAAAGGCATCTAAAAAATAACTCTTCCAACTTTTAATGTGAGCCTAGCACAGTCCGACTGACTAAATAATTTGTTTGAATCCATAAAATAAAATATAACAAACCAGGAATGCGTGTGTGATAAGAATGCTTCTGTGATAAGAATTACTAGTCGGAAAATTTTCAAAAGTTACAGTAAGTTTTAAATAGTTTTGCTGATCTGTATCCCGACGACCCTGGTGGTGGATACGTGCGAACATACCTGTATGCGCGGGCCTGTATATCAGCACAGATGATGCAATACATGATGTGTAAACAAAGGAAACGTGCTAACCTGGATAGCAGTTTGGCAGCAGTAGCATCCTCTGCTGAATTGTCATCCCAGCAGGAATTTCTCTGACTTAGCTGCAGGTTGACCTGAGGAACGCCATCAGACGGCTCTGGTTGCGGTACCCCGTGGGCCTGAAGAGATCCCTCGCTCCTAGATTTTGGGATCTAAAAAATAAAATAAAATAAAAAAGCGAAGAATTTAAAAAAGTCTTTCCAATTAAGTTACTGACGATAATTTATTCAAATTTATTAATAATCTAATGTATTAATCACACTCCAGAAAAATATCAACCGAGGTATAAAACTGAAAATGCATATAAAAATTCTTAGATAGCAAAGGGCACAGTGAAGGGGAGATACCAATGTTCCTGAGGGGAACTTTCAAACCATTATGGCCCAGACCCCTCTCCTGGATTCTCATACAAATCTTCCCCAGGCCTAACCTCTCCTTAGAACAATTATTCTATGTAATGAGAGACCATGAGAGTATATCAGACTGCAACCTAGAAGGAGAGAAGGAATAGTCAGAAAGAGGCAGGAAAAAAAAAAAAAAAGGCTGAGAACCACTGAAATAGAGAATGCCAATGTGAGAAAGGTGTCCGGAAATATTTACTACCAACAAGCAAAATACACACCAGTTGGCAAGTTTCTATTGTAATCCTCTGTTGTAGGGCAACGTACGGTGTAATAAATTTTGAATTAAGGAAATAAATAGGAAAAACACAACTTTTTTTTACTTTTCTCCTATCTCTGGAATCATGGGCAACCCAAGCACCAAATGAATACTGGGTGTATTGACTTTTCATATCTGAGGTCTCTCTGGCCCCAGAAATACCTTCAGGCTCTCTTATTTTAGGTCAGAAAAAATGAGAATACAACCAATATTCTTTTCCTAAAAATGTGTAAAAATCATGTCAGAATTTCAGGAAAGTTTCAAACCCTTGGATCAAAAGTATTCATTACACTGGAAGCTTTTTCTCATCTCTAGGACTTTTCTCTTGCTTGTCCTTTCATCTACAATGTCATGTTTTGAGCACTGGCCAGTCACCAACCAAACCAAATCCTAAACTCCTTTGAGGTTGAGATAAGAATCCACTGCCCACAGAGCTTCACTAGCTACCCTCAGGTCTAAATAACCTTTCCCAGCTCTGAATTCCTGTAAGTCACCACCACGCAATCTACACTTGATTGCATTGCCATCTGATACCATAATCTTCGTTATCTCAAGTTTCTAGGTCACGTGGCCTCAACCAGATCGCTCCTCCTACCTCGCCCTTCTCTTCTTCCTCTTTATATTATTTGTAACATTTTTACCAAGAAGTCTAGCAAAGTTCTGAACCCATTAATAAATACTTATTGTCAGACAAGCACTCTTCAACTGCAAGATATTCCCAAGACACTGACTGACCAAGAGGCTAGGATAATGGACAATTAAAAAGAGTAACACAGACAATTATGGACATAAATATTTAATAAATTCATACCACTATGAGGATTACATGAAAATAATTTAGCAAAGAGTTACATTTAACACAAAATAAACACAAAATAAACACTAAATAAAAGCTAGCTTTTATTAATATTGTTGTTGTGTAAAATTTGCCCAAATCTGATGACTGCCAATTAATTGTTCAGTTGCAATTCTCTGTAGAGCATTCGTAAGCTCATGAAAATCAAAGGAAAAATTTTTAAAAATTATGAAATAACTATAGCTCATAGCTATATTTGCCAAGAATACGTCTAAAAGAAATACTCAGATAAACAGCAACACAACATGAAAAGTACAAGCATATGCTATTACATATTTCATAAAGGGGCTCCTTTTGCATGTGATTTTTCATAAAAATAGACATGAAAAATCAATAAAAAACCACTGAAAAAGCAGTACGATTTCCAATTAGTTAGCTAAAAAAAAATCTCACATCCACACTTATGTTTGTTTTAATACTGAGAGAAAACTAAGAACAGTTGTTTGGCAATATTTCATGGTGTTAAAATAATGACACGACATTTTAGGTTCGGTGATAATTTGGGTTCTAAATTTGATTCAACAATGTATGTCAAAAAATATTCTAAGGTAAAAAAAGGTAATATGCAGCTTATTCCATCTTTCCAGTTTATATTAAAATAGACTCCATAACGCCGTAATAGAATTCATACCAGCAACTACATCAGCTACATTTATCCAAGTGTGTTTCCCAATGATGTAATTTCTACAGAAGTAACAGACATGATTGTCATTAACCATTAACTTTAAAATATAAACTCATTATTTATACCAAAGGAGTGCAAAGAATTGAGCTTGTGCACAGAACATGAAAATACTGCATGAAGTTTATGAGAACAAAATTGTTAGAAAAGAAGTGGCTCAATAAGTCTAAGATGACTAGCACTGTGGAATATATACACATTTTTTAAAGGAATGCACAATTTTTTTTTTTTTTTTTTTTTTGGTGGTATGCGGGCCTCCCTCTGTTGCGGCCTCTCCCGTTGCGGAGGACAGGCTCCGGACGCGCAGGCTCAGCGGCCATGGCTCACGGGCCCAGCCGCTCCGCGGCACGTGGGATCCTCCCAGAGCGGGGCGCGAACCCGGTTCCCCTGCATCGGCAGGCGGACGCGCAACCACTGCGCCACCAGGGAAGCCCGGAATGCACAATTTTTAAAGGTGATTAATGATATCTTCTTGAAGGTGTACCTTGAAGACTATACATTTTCACTATAGAGATGATGACTACAGGAAAAATTAATAGAGTGACAAAATTTTAAAACCTGCCGTTTTACTGATGTAATTAATTTTAGTACAAATGTATTAACTTTGAGAAAAAGGAAGAGATCACTTTCTTTACTTCAGCTGGAATTGAGCTTTTTAGGAACAGAGTTTAAGCCTTGGCATTATAATGTTGGTAGAGGAGTGGTTTTATTTCTGTACTTCCAGGTGTCTATTTCGGATTGCATATAGTTCAGTGGTGGACTTTGAGATTGTGTTCACGGCCCCTTGCATCACAGAACTCTCTGAGGAATATGACACCAGTTGGCCAAAGCCAAGGGTACAAAGAGACATGTTATTACACTGTGGCCTTAGAGCAGGGGTTCTCACCCAGAGCCAGTTCTGTCCAGAGACATTTTCGGTCGCCATGAACAGGGGTGAGGGTATGTGATATTAGAATCTAGTGGGTAGAGGCCAGAGATGTGACTAAACATTCTATAATGCATAGGACAGCCGGCCATGAAAGAGAGTTATCTGGTCCAACTGTCAGCACAGCTGACGCTGAGAAACCTTGCTTTAAAGGGAATGGCGAGAAGAAATCTGTACGGAGGCAGCTCCTCTCTATATACACACTTTTCTTCTGGTTGCATCCTCCCTTTTTGTCATTGGCATGTAAACATATAACAGGCCAACATCAGCTCTGAGTTTAGCAGGAATGGGCCAAGAAGGCCTAGCAGGCCTGCCTTGTCTACACAAGAGTTGCTAGTGACTCAATGAGATTCAGCCAAGCTCTGTGGGGTAAGAATTTACTGTAATAAAAATAAAAACCTTACTGTAAGAAATGGAGTGAATGTCCTTAGAGAGATCCATCTGCGGCCTCATAATGTGTGGCTATGGTAGGAAAACGGCCAAGGGTTTGGGATACTGACTGGGGTAGGCAGCTTTCTCTTTCTACTGGAGATATGCAGGAGTTCACACCACACTTTGCTCCTTTATTTTAGTGATCTTCATGATAACTTTTGGACTTGAAGGTGAAAACTATAAAAGCCCCCCAACCATCTGTGAAAAAACATTTTGCTAAGAATTCTGCCATTGGCTGTTTGAGATAAGAATCTATGCACATCCTGTGTGATTTATGTGTACAACTCAAATACTAGCAATCCTAGGAATCTTAAAGCACATTCCGTGCATGTATTTGCAGGTATGGAAGAGTCTAAGAAGTAATTTGAGATACTTCAGTATTTGAGATGCCAGAGGAATAGAAACAAAAGAATAATCTTTGAAAATGTAAAATTAGGAAATATTCCCTTAGATGCTGTTGCTGTTACTGTTATGAACAAACATTTAGTGAGTGGGCATCTACTCTGTGCTAGCACGGTTCCAAGAGATTTACATAAATTAACCCATTTAATTCTTACAACAACCTGAAGAGGCAGGGACTACTATTATTAGCATTTCACAGCTGAGGAAACTGAGGCATAGTTCGAGTTGTCTGTCCAGTGAGGAAGTGGCAGAGACACAGTTACACCCCAGGGAGCCAGGCCACAGGACCTGTGGTTACCACTACTCTCTATAGTTGGTCATATGTTAAACGTTAGAATTGCAAGAAGAAAAGGCAGTTTTGGATAAAAGTCACATTATATCCCATAATGCAACCCATTTTCTTCTTTTTAGGGGGGGCATTAGTAATTAAAACTTTCTTTAAATTTATCTCTCTGGCATCCACTGAACCATTCTAGCAATATAATTTCAGGGGGAAGAAACTGAGCATGAGGAAACTATATGGGAAATGTGTTCATTGTATTTTTATTTATAATAGGCCCAAAATGTAACTATTCTAAATAGCTAAATTACTATAAGGTAATTATGGCACATGTATATGATGAAAGAATATTCAGCCAATAAAATATTAAAAAGTTTTTAACAGGACTGTGAAAAAATTTTATGATATATAATATAGAATGAGCTCAGTTAGCAAATATAAATGTACAGACATAGTTATACACACACACACATATATATATATGTGTATCTATCTCCAATAATGCTTGGAACAGCACCATACTTGAAACATATGTGAAACAAACTCATGGTTACCAAAGGGGAAAGGTAGGGAGAAATTAGGACTTCGGGTTTAACATACATACACTACTATATATAAAATAGATAACCAAAAAAGACCTACTGTATGAAACAGGGAACTCAATATTTTTTAATTACCTATAAGGGAAAAGAATCTGAAAAAGAATATATATACATTATATATATGTTTATATCTGAATCACTTTGCTGTACCCCTGAAACTAACACAACATTGTAAATCAACTGTAGTTCAATTTAAAAAATTAAAAATAAATCAAAACCAAAACATACATGAATAACTTTCAAAGGCCAAAAATCAAATTCTGCTACAGTCAACACTATAAAGGTTTTAACAAGGTCTCATCTTTAAAAACTGAACAAAGAATCCAGCACTTGAAAAACATGCTTATGGTACCAGACTCTGATTTACCCTGATACAATGATCTGACTAAAAATAAAAGACATAAGAAAATAAGACATAAAGAAAATAACGTGTGCCTTAATATTTATCCATATAAATCTGTCACTGCGAGGGCACAACAGGGCCCTCTGTCCCATGGGCAAGCGTTGGGTAGGAGCTGTCTGCCCTGCAGGACTGAAACAGAGGAATGGCAGGTGAGTCAGAAGCAGGAGGGACTCAGTTTACTGGACGGGGCCCAATCTCTCTGAAATTCGTAGCTCCCTTTCCTTTGTGTAGGTGAATGTTTCCTGATTATTATAAGTTTCTTCCTGGAAAAGTGACGTGCATGTGAATCAACTGCAGGAAAATTTATAACAGTAATTTAGCATACTGTTATGAAATAGTATTGTTAATACATGATTTTTTAAAGTTTAAGCAAAACAAAATTTAATGTTTTGGTCTTAGGAGTCACCCTAACCACTGGCCGGGTGCTGTGCTTGCATTTTGAAAGGACAAAAACTGTAAGTCTGTTCTTTTCGTCATCAGGTACTTTGGGAGAAGATTAGAACAGGGCACAAAATTATATTCAAGGCTCGATGATGAAGGAAAATTGTGATAGCAGGATGAAAGCAGAAAAGTTAATTTTTAACATTTCGACTTTCTAAATAAAGTTCACTAGACCTCCTCAATATCCTTGACCTTTTCTGTCTTCCATTTGTCATTTGTATGGAAGAGGACAAAGCCTCTTGCTTTTTCTTCATGCCCATTAAACTCAGTATCTTCATAAAAAGAAATGGTGAGATAACTAAGTACCAGAAAACAGATGTTTAGCTCTGATTTTTTTTTTAAAGACAGGCATTTCTAGCTTAAAAAATTAGAAAAAAAAAAACCTCTCCAAATTAGAAAAAATTGAAATAAGAAAAATTTTAAAAAGGCCTTTGTTTTTGCTCAAAAATCTTTAAATTTTGCTTTTCAAAAGTGAGGCTTGTTTACTAAATGGCAGCAATCAGTTCTCCTCATAAATAACTTGGTCAGTCTATTATGTGCCAGCTACAGCGCTCGCTAATTAATGTCCCAGTGGTTTTTTTTTTTTTGAGCAAGTTATTAACATGCTTTAGGAAATTAGTTATAACTAACTAAAATCTCATCTTGATCTAAATTTTAGAGTGGATCTGTACTTAGCATAAAATCATTTTAACTAAGTTTGTTAGAAAAATTATTCACAGGTGAAAAGACAAAAATTTCACAATTAAAAAAAAAGTTTATCTTGAAATAGAATAGATCAGATTAATTATGACTTCACAGTATGGCTCAAGCAAGTAACAAACCTCTTAGCATTCGACTTTCCTCAACTCTTTCCTTCTCACATCTTCACTCCTCTGCAAAAGCTAAATGCCGTCACAGCAGAAATTTCTGTCTGTTTTGTTAACTGCTGTAGCCCTGCCTCCTAGAGCTGCACCTAGCAAAATAGTAAGGGACCATTAAATGTTCCTATAATGAATAAATGAACAAATGAATAACCGAACCAACTAAATGAGAGTATCTACCTTCCTTTCAGAAATATTGATGCCATGAAACACATTAATTCCATTGTGTAAGCATTATTCTTATTCTAAGAGTTTCGTCTATATTCAGTTTCAAAATCTATAAGTCAGTTTTAAAAAATAGCTATGGTACAGAAATGGGAAGAATCTGAATTTACAGAGCTTAGGGATTATTAACGCAAGATCAGGGGGCTGGAACCTGTCAATACATTTACTTGGACTAAGTGGCCCCATGGTCGAGCCATCTGTCCTGGGACCTGGGCTCAAGTAAGTCTCACCTTTTAGAAGCTGCTCATAGATAAATCTGTGCACGGCAGTAAGGTGAGGCCTCTTATTAACATCAACACTGTTCCACCTGCTGTTTTACGAAGTCGCTTGTTCAAGCTCCTGATTTCAGGTCTTTCATCAGAAAACAATTCAGGCCAAAAGTAACTGCGTAAACTGAGCCGTTTAGAAATTAAATAGAAGATTTCTACAGATTTTCATTCTATTAATAATATAAAAATTTGCTTTGGAAATTTTGATCATTTATCTCTGGTGATCAAAACCAATGATCAATCAATGGGAATGTTTGCCATCCAATCCCAAAGGCAATCCTTTGGCCTCAAAAGTTCTTGCTAACTTAGAGGACAGGATTACACAGGGTGATGGGGCCTTAAAGTAAGACGTTCTCTGGAAGCTTGTTCCAAAGGGACGCTACTGACGCCAGCTGAATGCGTAAGCAGCGCTTCTTACCCAGGCTGCACGCTGGAACATCCTTTGGAGATTTTAAAAAAGTGGTGCACTTGCTAAAACTCATCTCATCACCTCACTTCCCATTCCCAGGGAATATACCTGAGTTGCATCCTGGGCAGGTGAATTTTTTAAAAAGCCTTAGGATAACGTGTGCCGCTGATTCAGAGTTTAAAAATTTGTCAGGTAAATCATCTCTCTTTGAGGTTTTTAAAAATTAGTGTTAAGGTGAAAAAATCAACTTAACATTCAATAACTGAATTGCTTGAGCACAGCTGGTCATGGTTATGCAAGAAAAATTAGGTGGAAAATTCAGAAATTAAATGACTATTTTAGAACCGCTCAGTTTTAGAGTTGACGAGAGGTCTACTCCAATCCCCTTCATCTCAGAAATGAAATCCAGGGGCCCAGAGAGCTGACATGACTTGTCCAGGGAGTGGGAAACTTGGCCATTAAAATCCCCTTCCCCTGACCAAAGTGAAGGTGAGAAGTAAAGTAATAAACTGTAAAATCCAGGCCAACTAACAATTAATGGTTGTGCAGGGTAGTAACACACCTCCTGTGGCCTGGACGGAAAGCAGATGGCAGCACCTAGGCTGAGAGGCCTGCACGGCAGCCGTGGGCAGCTGTAAGTTGAAGCCTCCTAGGTCCGTGGTGACCTCGTAGAGCCTCATTACCAGTCCTGGCCTGACTTACAGGTTTTGTTCATTTGAAGGAAATATATTTCTATCTTGTTTAAGCCAATGTTGTTTGAGGCTTACTTATATGCAAGAACACCTAATCCAAACTGATGTAAGATTTTGCTCAAATGCTTGTCTTATCAGTGAAGCCCAGCAAAATTCTCTCTTATGCCCCACTCCCCATGTGCTTGACTCTGCTTTATTTCCACTGCCCCCAATACCATCAAACGTACCCTATATCTACTTATGTGTATTTATTTGTCGTCTTTTCCCCCTAACCAGATGTAAGTTCCACGAGGGCAGGAACTTTGGTTCGCCTTGCAAACGCTATGGGATGGAGGGAGGGTGAAGGAAGGGCATGCCTCACTCTTAAAGGGAAATCCAACTGCTTACTTTTGTTGGTCAAAATTTAGTCACATGGTGACACACAGCTGCCAGGGAAGTTAGGGAAAGTGGTCTTATAGCCGTGCATCCACGTACGCAGCCAAGGAAGAGTAGGAGACTAGATCTCGGGAGGCCACTAGCTGTCTTGACCACAGACCTAAACAGATAAAGGGGTGTCTCAGAAGAACGTCTGGGGAGGAGCCTTCCAGCTGGAGAGCAGTGCAGAGGTCCTGAGGAGGAAGCATGATTTCCAGGTCTGAGGAACAGCAAGGAGGCCGCTGTGGCTGGCTGGAGACAAATGAGTGAGAACAGCGGCAGGAGGTGAGGTCACTGAAGTAGCAGAGGGCCCAGATCACGGAGACCTACAGGTATTTTAAGGACGTTGGCTTTTACCCTGGGTGGGGGTGGGGGTGGTACTTTTAGAAGGTGTTAAACAGAGAAGAAACATGCCTGACTTTCATTTTGAAAGGATCCTTACTGCTACAGCGAGAAGACTGTTGAAGGGTCAGAGTGATTAAAGGAGACCAACTAGGAAGTAACTGAGATCCTTGTGGGCTTGGATCAGGGAAACGTTGAGATGAGACCAGATTCTGTATGTGTGTGTGTGTGTATATATATATATACATATTTTTTTTTTTTTTGCGGTACGCGGGCCTCTCACTGTTGTGGCCTCTCCCCTTGTGGAGCACAGGCTCCGGACGCGCAGGCTCAGCGGCCACGGCTCACGGGCCCAGC
>NC_041220.1:9693303-9712255 GCF_002837175.3 Physeter macrocephalus
TCCCGGACCGGGGCACGAACCCGTGTCCCCTGCATCAGCAGGCGGACTCTCAACCACTGCACCACCAGGGAAGCCCCTCCGTATATATTTTGAAGGTGGAGTCAACAGGATTTGCTGATGCACTGGACAGGAGGAAGGAGTCAAGGATGCCTCCACAGTTTCCGGCCTGAGCACTGAAAGAATGAGCTGTCAACATGGAGTCGGAAAAGACAGCAGGAGGTACAGATTTTGGCGGGTAAATCAGGAGTTTATTGCTCTGGACGTGCTAAATTTGAGATGCACGTAGACAGACAAGTGGAGATGTCATGTAGACAGCTGGATATAGGAGTTGGAGTTGAGAGGCGTGAACTGAAAATACAAATTTGCAAGTCATCTATATGTAGATGGTATTTAAAAACCACATAATTGGGCTTCCCTGGTGGCGCAGTGGTTGAGAGTCTGCCTGCCGATGCAGGGGACACGGGTTCGTGCCCCGGTCCGGGAGGATCCCACGTGCCGCGGAGCGGCTGGGCCCGTGAGCCATGGCCGCTGAGCCCGCGCGTCCGGAGCCTGTGCTCCGCAACGGGAGAGGCCACGACAGTGAGAGGCCCGCGTACCGCAAAAAAAAAAAAAAAAAAAAAAAAAACCAAGAAAAACACATAATTGGAAGAGATCACCTAGGGAGTGAATCTAGATAGAGAAGGGAAGAGGATTAAGAACTAAGCCCCAGAGCACTCAAGGTTAGAGAGGGAAGACTCAGCGTGACTGAGGAGTGGACAGTTAGGTAGAGGGAAAAACCAGGAGAGTGTACTGAAAGGCAAGGGGAAAGGGTTTCAACAAGGAAGGAATAAATACAGTTACCATATAACCCAGCAATTCCGAAACATATGTCCACATAAAGACTTGTACATGAGTGTTCATAGCAGCATTATTCATTATAGCCAAAGACTGGAAACAACTCAAATGTCCATCAACCGATGAATGGATAAGTAAAATGTGTATATCCATACAATGGAATGTTATTCAGTAATTAAAAGGAACGAAGCACTGATTCAACAGAGATGAATCTTGAAATCATTACACTGCGTGAAAGAAGGCAGACACAACGGAAACATACTGTATTATTCCATTTATATAAAATGTCCGGAACACATACATCTACAAAGACAAAAAGTAAATCATTGGCTACCAGGGACTGAGTGATGGGAAGTGACTGCAAACGGGTATGGGGTTTCTTTCTGGGGTGATGAAATGTTGGGAATTAGATAGTGATGATGGTTGCACAACTATGTGAATATACTAAAAATCATTGAATTGTGATTTTAAAGGAGTGAATTTTATGGTATACAAATTATATCTCAGTTAAGCTTTTTAAAAAAGGAAGCAGTGACCCAGTGTGGCAAATGCTGCCAACAGGGTGAATAAGATGAAAATTAAGACCTGACCACTGATTGTGGTAAAGTGGCATCATTTGACAAAAACTGTTTCACTCTGTGGTAGGATGGATTAGAGTGGTCCCAAAGAGAATAGAGAAGAAGTGAAACAGCAAGCTTATATAATTCATTGAGGAGTTCTGTTGTAAGGAATAGCAAAGGAAATGGGTGAAGGCTAACCGTGGCTGTAGAGGGGGGGTGTTGGAGTCAAGGGAGAGGCTGTTTTGTTTTGTGTTGTTTTTTCTGGTAAGATGGGAAATATAGTATATTTCTATGCTAATGGGACTGGTTCAGTGGACAGACAAAAAAAACCCCTGATGATCCAGGAGAGAAGGAAGGGGTAGAGAATTCAGGGAGCAAAGTTCTTGAGGGGGTCAGAGGGTATGGGATCTCGTCCACAGTGGAAGGCTTCTCTGGGAGAGGAGCAAACACAGCACATTTCCTGTGACTGGAAAGAAGGAGAGAACACGGCGCAGGGGCAGATACTGGATGAACGTGAGGACAGGTGGACAGTCTCTCTGGATGTTCTTAGTCAAATGAAAGTCAGGTCATGAAGGTTGCAAAGGGGGATGTTGGAGGTTAAGGACCAAGGAAATGGTATGAAACAGAGATTAAAAGAGAGGAAAGAGTGAAAAAACTGGGGAGAGTGGTAGGACTGCCAGCAAAATGAGGGACCATTTGAGGATGGTAGTCACACACTTCAAGTGAGACATCAAGCCCAAAGTTAGGAGACGGAAGGAAATAAGGAGGATCAGGGTAGAATTAAACCAGAGACTAAAAAGATAACTGAAAAGATCAATGAAACTAAGAGGTAGATTTTGGAAAAGATAAGCAAAATAAACTTTTAGCTAGACTCACAAAGAAAAAAAGAGAAAGGATTCAAATAAACAGAAGTGAAAGAGGAGATGTCACAACCGATACCACAGAAATACAAATGGTCACAAGAGACTACTAGGAAAAATTATATGCCAACAAATTGGATAACCTAGAAGAAATAGGTAAATTTCTAGAAACATACAATCTACCAAGATTGAATCACGAAGAAACAGAAAGTCTGAAGAGACCAGTTACTAGTAAAGAGATTGTTCAGAGGATTTTGATTACTGATTCAAACAAAAGTCCAGGACCAGATGGTTTCACTGGTGAATTCTACTAAACATTTAAAGAATTAATACCAAACCTTCTCAAACTCTTACAAAGAATAAAAGAGGAGCCAACACTTCCAAGTTCATTTTACAAGGACAGCAAACCCTGATACCAAAATCAGACAAGAACACTACAAGAAGAGAAAATTACAGGCCAATATCCTTAATGAACATACATGTAAAAATTCTCAACAAAGTATTAGCAACAATACATTAAATTCAACAATACATTAAAAGGATCCTACACCATGATCAAATGGGATTTATTCCATGGATGCAGTGATGGTTCAACATCAGCAAATCAATCAATGTGATACACTATATTAGCAAAATGAAGGACAAAAATCATATAATATTTTCAATAAAGAAAAAGCATTTGTCAAAAATTCAACATATATTCATGACAAAAACTCTCAACAAAATGGGTATAGAGAGAAGGCACTTCAACATAATAAAGGCTATATATGACAAGCCCACAGCTAACACCATATTCAACAGTGAAAAGCTGAAAGTTTTTCCTCTGAGATCAGGAATAAGACAATGATGCCCACTCTTGTGACTTTTATTCAACACAGGGCTGGAAGTCCTAGCCAGAGCAATTAGACAAGAAAAAAAGTTAAAAGTATCCAAATCAGAAAGGAAGAGTAAAATTGTCTCTGTTTGCAAATGACATGATCTTGTGTATAGAAAACCCCGAAGACACCACCAAAAAAACTATTAGAATAAATGGATTCAGTAAAGTTGCAGGGTACAAAATCAATATACAAAAATCTGTTGTATTTCTATAACTAATAATAAGCTATCAGAGAAATTAAGAAAATAATTCCATTTATAACTTCATCAAAAGAATAAAATATCTAGGAATAAATTTAACCAAGGAAGTGAAAGATCTGTACACTGGAAATTACAAGACAGTAATGAAAGGAACTGAAGAAGAAACAAATAAATGGAAAGATATTTCTTGCTCATGGATTAGAAGAATTAATATTGTTAAAATTTCCATACTACCCAAAGCAATCTATAGATTCAATGCAATTATTATCAAAATTTCACTGGCATTTTCCACAGAAATAGAACAAATAGTCCGAAAATACTTATGAAAACACAAAAGACTCCAAAATAGCCAAAGCAATCTTGAGAAAGAAGAACAAAGCTGGAGGCACCACACTTCCTGATCTCAAACTACATTACAAAACTATAGTAAACAAAACAGTATGGTGTTGGCATAAAAACAGACTCAGAGATCAATGGAACAGAATAGAGAACTCAGAAATAAACCCATGCATATCTAGTCAACTAAGTTACAAAAAAGGAGACAAGAACATACAATGGGAAAAGAAAAATATCTTCAATAAGTGGTGTTGGGAAAATCGAACAGCCACATGGAAAAGAAAGAAACTGGACCACTACCTTACACCATACACAAAAATGAATTCAAAACAGATAAAAGAGTTGAATGTAAGACCTGAAATCATAAAACTCCCAGAAGAAAACACCTTAAGGTGTTAAGCACCTTAACATCAGTCTTGAAAATGGTTTTTGCATTTGACATCAAAAGCAAAGGCAACAAAAGCAAAAATAGACAACTAGGACTATATCAACCTAAAAAGCTTCTGAACAGCACAGGAAACCAACAAAATAAAAAAGTAACCTACTGAATAGGAAAAATATTTGCAAATCATGTATCTGATAAAGCATTAATATCCAAAATATTTAAAGAACTCATACAACTCAATAGAAAAAAAGTCCAAATAGAAAATGGGCAGAGAATCTGCATTTTTCCAAAATGGTCAACAGGTACATGAAAAGGTGTTCAACATGAATAACCATCAGGGAAATACAAATCAAAATCACAACTGAGATATCATCTCACATCTGTCAGAAAGGCTATCATCAAAAAACAAGAAATATGTGTTGCCAAGGATGTGGAGAAAAGGGAACCCTTGTGCACTGTTGGTGGGAATGTAAATTGGTGCAACCACTATGGAAAACAGTATGGAGGTTCCTCAAAAAATTAAAAATAGAATTACTATATGATCCAGCAATTCCACTGCTGAGTATTTATCCAAAGAGAATGAAATCACTATCTCAAAAAGATATCTGCAAACCCATGTTCATTGTAGCATTATTTACAATAGTTAAGACATGGAAACAATCTAAGTGTCCAAATACAAATAGATGCAGAAATAAAATGTTTTATATATATAAATACACACACACACAATGAAAGCTCTTCAGCCATAGAAAAGGAAATCCTGCCATTTGCACCAACATGGATGGACCTTGAGAGCATTACGCTAAGTGAAGTCGATCAGGCAGAGAAAGACAAATACTGTATGATCTCACTTACATGTGGAACCAAAAAAAAAACGTGAACCCACAGATATAGAGAACAGACTGGTGGTTGTCAGAGGCAGGGGGTAGGAGGTGGGTGAAGTAGGTAAAATTGATGGAGGTGGTCGAAAGATACAAACTTCCAGGTACACCATAAGTAGGTCCTGAGGATGTAAAGTACAACATGGTGACTATTGTTAATAATACTGTGTTATATGTTTGAATGTTGCTAAAAAGTAGATTTAAAAAGTTTTCATCATAAGAAATTAAAAAAAAATTGTAACTGTGCGATGATTGGATGTTAATTAAACTTATTGTGGTAATCATCTCACAACATATACAGGTGACCCCTGAATAATGCAGAGGTTAGGGATGCTGATGAAAATTCGAGGCTAACTTTACTGTGGGCCCTCCACATCTGTGGTTCTACATTAGCGATTTGATCCATGTAGTACTGTAGTACGTATTTACTGAAAAACATCTACGTATAAGTGAACCTGAGTAGTTCAAACTTGTGCTGATCAAGCGTCAAACTGCGTATCTCTCAAATCATTGTGTTGTACGCCTAAAACTAATAACAGTGTTATATGTCAACTATATCTCAACAAAAAAATAAAGTGAGGTATCAGGGTAGTGTTGTGGGTTTCTCCAGCTCCATTCAGCTGCTGGGGTAGGCAAGGAGTAAGTAGCATGTTGGTTTTAAAGAGGGTTGAGATTTTAAGGTAGCAGATATTAGCTTCTTTATTCCTGTGCTGTAAATGCTTGTTTACCTGCCGTCAGCCTCATTAGCTTGAGTGAGGCCCGAGTATACGTCTTTCTCATTGTTGTCTCCCCTGCCTATAACTCTTTGACATATGAGGTGATTAATAAATGTTTAATATAATATTTCCTTTCTGAAAACATATTTAGGAATTACTTTGTTGGTTATGCTCCTTCCCCAAAATATAGCCGATGAGTCAAGCGAGATGATTTACTTATAAATTATATAAGACTACAGTTTTTCCCTACCAGTTTTTTATATTTAAATGGAAAAAATTAATATTTTCAGAAAGTAGTTATATTCCCTTTTCTGAGAACTAATCAGATGAGTTCATCAAAGTGTTAATCAAACATGAAAACGTCCTTTGATAATGTCATGGGTGAGTTTTAAAAAATATTATCTTAATCTTCTAAGCGCAAATATGGGGGGATGGGCAGTGTAACGCAGCCTAGGTTTCTCCAAAAGATGAGAGTTAACTCCTCAGGGAAAGATAAGTATTGGGTGGACCAAAAAGTTCGTTTGGGTTTTCCATAGGATGTTATGGAAAAACACAAACGAACTTTTTGGCCATCCCAATATTTGCAGGATTCCTCGTTGTAAGACTTCTCATACTGTCCAGAAATAGTTGAGCTTCCTCCTCTGGAAAACTTCTAGTACCATTCTTTCTTTCATGTCTGTGAACAGTAACCACCACTATTATCTAGTGATCTGTTTGTGTTTCTATGATAAATCCATAAGTAAAGGTACATTTTTCAGGGGAGGGAAAAGCACCTCCCACATCAAAACGGGGAACTAAGATCCCACATGCTACGCGGTGTGGCCAAAAACAAAGAACAAAACAAAACGAAACAAAAAACAGTGAAGGAATACTGCATTTAAAGCTCTTTCTGAAGGTGCTGTTTTGGTGAGCAGGACAGCACATTTCAGTCTGCATCTGTTTGTCAATGTATGTTGTGAGCATGACTGCCAAAAAATGATTAAAGGGATAAAAAAAAATGCTATTTGTAAGTCCAAGCTTTCTTCTAACATAGTTCTTACCATGAACAAGGAAAGCTGATGGAATGTTTTGCACTCCTTTTTCCAAACTCTGAAGCTAACAAACCCTCGGCCACAAAGCCACCTGGGAATTACAAGATCTAGAGTTAGTAGGGTCTCTTTCATTTTGGAGGAAGTCTCCATTAGGGCACTGCTCCATGTAACAAACTATGAGGTGTTACTAGGTTGTTTGGTTTTGTAAAATACCCATTCTCAATAGAGTAAAAGCCATTTTCAGGCTTCCCTGGTGGCTCAGTAGTTAAGAATCCACCTGCCAATGCAGGGGACAGGGGTTCCAGCCCTGATCAGGGAAGATCCCACATGCTGCGGAGCAACTAAGCCCGTGCGCCACAACTACTGAGCCTGCGCTCTAGGGCCCGCGAGCTACAACTACCGAGCCCATGCGCTACAACTACTGAAGCCCGTGCCTAGAGCCCGTGCTCCCCAACAAGAGAAGCCTGCGCACTGCAATGAAGAGTAGCCCCCGCTCACCACAACTAGAGAAAGCCTGCGTGCAGCAACGAAGACCCAACGCAGTCAAAAATAAATAAATAAATTTTAAAAAATAGAGTAAAAGCCATTTTCATAAATTAAGTGAGTATTTTATAACATATTCATTTCTGGGGAAGAAACTGGCTTTGAACTCTACGTATTTCTTTCTATTGCTGGCTGCACGATTTTGGGCAAGTCTTCTAACTTCTCTAAAGCTGCACTGTCTCATCTGTATAATTAAAAACCTACACCTCATAAGACGCGATGGAAATTAAATGAGATAATTCATGTTCCATTAGCGCCGGGAATAGCATAAGCATATAATAAATGATAGAAGTGAGAGCTATTAATTTTAACAATTAACAAACATAATAAAGGACTGCAGAAGTTGGGACAACATGTCACTATTACCAAATTAACCTAGTGATTTAATCTTAGACAGCGTTCTTCAAATTTGACAACAATGTAATTCAATGAGCATTTATTGAACAATTATGACATGCTGGGCCTCAGGCTAAGTCCTGGCGTCATTGGTGATGCAGGCTGCCGTCTTAAAGAAGTGGAGAGTCTAGTAGGGAGACGGACACACAGACTCCTACCTCCTGCAGCAACCGTTGGGTGTCTACTGAACGGTAGGCATAATATTTAAGCACTGCATGTATATTTTCTCATTTTCAATTAAAAACAACCCTATGAAATAGGTACTATGATTCTCATTTTATCAGTGTGAGAACAGAGACACAGAGAACTCAAACTAGCCCAAGGCCACCTAGCTGCTAAGTGACGAATCTAGGATTTGAATTTCTGGCCATCTCACGAAGGAGCCAGCAGCTTTAACTTTATGCCACCTTGCCTCTTATCTTTTAAAAAACATTTAATAGCAACAGACATTTACTGAGCATTTACCACCTGTAAGGCATGAGGGAGAATAAATTGGACCTGATTTCTGCACGCACCGTGGCGCACGCGATACAGTAGGGAAGACGAATGTTCATCACCTAACTACATAAATATATACATATGAACTGTGATAAATGCTAGAAAAAACTGTAAGTGTTAGGTAAAGAATGTATAATGTATGCAATGCTATTTGTGAATATATACAGGGCACACAGTTAATTCTGCCTGAGGCAGACAGAGGTGAGGAGGGAAGGGCTTTCACAAGATAATAAGAACAGGAAGAAAGGTACAAAATAAGAAAGCTGACATGACAGGGCACAGAGGGACTAGAGGCTGAGGGACTGGGCTGGAATCACACGCTGAAGGCACGTGTACTGTGCTGAAGGGTCTGACTTTTATTCAGTATCCAGCGGTGAACAAAGCGTTTTATAATACTTACTCCAGCTACAGTGGTGGAGGAAAGACTAGGGTGACACTAACACAGTTTTGGACTGAAAGTCCCCCAGACACGAGCCTTTATTGATAATAGAATGCCCTCGATTACATTCATACCTTTTTCACTTTTTCACTTTGATATTCAGTAAATAGAGCATGTGGAATGGACAATTTTGGGTTGCCTTCCCAGTGCTCATATCCCTCCGTGTCCTCTGCCAATGTCCCCAGTTTCTATGGGTGTCCCATGGGGTTCCCAAGGTGACTCCTCTCCTGGCTCAGCGGTGAATCATGTGGCCTAGCCTGAGCCAATTAGTACACTCCTATCTCCTAGCCACAGTAATTTGTTCAGGAAGGTGACTCTCAGGAATTCTCCTGGGAATGCTAGGACAAAAGGTTCTCTCATTTCAGTGAACATGGTAGTGTTAGGAGAGAATTCTCTATAGGTCTCTTATGTTCCTGCATGTCTTAAACAGAAGCACTCACTGCCTTTATTCTGGATTATCTTTTCAAAACGTTTGTATAATGAACTGTCTTGGAAGATTAGATAGATTTTGCATCTGGAGCAAAGGCTGGTTTCCTTACAGCCTTGGAAGACAGAGATAGCTTCTCCCTCTGGAGCAAAGGGCAGTCATGCTTACTGCCTGTTATAAAAGAGTCAGGTTCCCTAAATTCAGAATACCTCTCTGGTAGCACAATTGACTGCTAAGGTATCAACTGAACCTCTTTGCATCACTGTGTGGGAACCGGGGTTTACGTAACCAGCATGAAAAAAATGCTGGCTGTTGCTACTGCTGGGAGTAAGAAAGTGTCCTTCATCTCAGACCTAGGAGTCTCATGTCTTCTAGTACCATCCATGAAACTGGCAGATTAACTTGTCAGCTTGCAGAAAGGGTAAAATCTCAGACCCTCACAGTTCTCAGTTGGTAGCATATAGCCCTGGAAGCCATTGGCAGCCATCTTGGGGCTATAAGAGGGGTTGGTTTTAATGTGAAGTTGACACTGTGGAATTCAAAAACATGGAAAGAAATCAGGTCCTCAGTAGACATTATTAAGCTACACGGTAAAGCTTTGACAGAACTCACAGTATTTCTAAGATTTTCGGTATACGAGTCAATAAATTCTCTTTCTGGCTTAAGTGAGTTGGGATTGTGTTTGTCTGCTATTTGAAACCAAAGGTATTCTTACTAGTTCCATCTAAATGTTGTTCTTAATTTGAAAATACATCTGATTTAAATGCAAGCCACATTAGCTCTGGAATAATCACGTTACTTTGCTGCTGAAAGCGATAGCATTATCAGTTTAAAGGCCACTGATTAATTGGAGTGCTTGGCAGAACCGGTATTGACAAGATCACTTCCCATGAAAGACCTAAGTAAAAAAGGACTCAGAAAAGCTTTTTGGGACATGAGAATACTACTAGTCAAAAGTAATAGTTTTTAAAAAATATTGAACTCTGCTACTCTGTTTTCAATTGTTTAGCAGGTCCGGCAGTATATAAGAATCCCATTTAAGAGGTCTGGGTAGATTTAAGAATTGCTAGGCTACTTACCAGTCTTTATCATTCTATGCAATATAATACGGTCACAAAGAGAGACTTCTGACTTGGGGGCATGACGGGCATAAATAACTATGTTATTTTTTTTTTTTTCCTTTTTCTGTTCCCTCATTTAGAAAAATAGAAAAGAATAGGATAAAGGGATGTGAGGCCCCTATTAACAGGATGAGTAAATAAAGGGCTGGTTAAAGTTATCAGAGTAAGCAAATGATTAAAGAGCTTTAACATGAAGCAGAGGACAAGGTCAAGTACAAATTTTCATGATGTTCTCAGATCCCAAAGTGTATATATGAAAAAGAGAATCAAACAGTGTTGCATTTAAGATCAAGAAGTAAACAAAAAATGGGAGTAAATTATGATAACAGAATGAGAGAGGGAGAATAAATCATTTATTCAAACAAGCATTTACTAAATGTCTATGCCAGGCAATATGTCAGATTCTATATACACAAGGATGAATACCATACAGCCTTATTCTGAAAAGAGCTTGTATTCTACTGAAAGGCAGACAGAGTAGTAGTCAAAAAAATGCCATACTGACATGGAACCCAATAGGTGTGATGATTTCCATCAGGGAGAATGATACCAGGAAAGGCTGCAAAGAAGAGTCACTTGCAAGACAAGTTAGTATTTATTTGATGGGCAGAAGTAGGTGTTGCAAGAGGTTAAAACACTTCTTGATTTATAAAAACACATTTCTTTAAACTTTCCCCTGAATCATACCTTTCCTTAGGAGTTCCTAAATCAAGATAACTGCTAGAATTTCCTTGTATTAGTGATATTTTAACAAGGATTTACCTATGTTTATGTGCTAACTCTGATTTCCTTTATGAAGAGCATTGCTGTGGGATTTTTTTAAAGTATTTCTCTAAGAAATAGAAAAAACTGAAATGTTGTTTTCTCTGTCATTCATAGCTATAACTAAGTAATCAAACTGAAAGGTGATATCTATGAAAACTCCAGACATAAAACTTATGAGGAAATAAATAATATACACAGAGGTGCAAAAGTCCCTAGATATTCCATGACTGCAGAACATCACAGGGTATTTCAAAGAAGTAGCAACTTGTGATAAACATCAGAAAAAATTTTCATATATAGCCACCAAAGAGAAAAACCAAATATCTGTCTAGGCATATAATTGAGTTCCTTGGGCCATATCAATACATAATTGGCTCTGATGTACTGCCTGGTATAGACACTAAATAAATGCTTGGTGAATGAATGAATGAATGAATGAATGATTTATTCTCCCTCTCTAATTCTGGTATTCCAATTTTTTGTTTACTTCTTGATCTTAAATGAAACCCTAATTGATTCTCTTCTTCAGAGTCACACAATGGGATTTGAGAATATCATGAAAATTTGTACTTGACCTTGTTCTCTGGTTCATGTTCAAACTCTTTAATTAGATGCTTACCCTGACTTCACAAAACAGAAGTGAGAAGCAAAGTAAAAGCTGAAGTATGATCAAGATTATAATAAGTTTTTGAAAATGTATTTTCTCAATCCACATTGCCTATTATTATTTTTGTCCTAGCCAGTATGTCAGTAGAAGCCAGAGAAACAATTCACTCTAAAAGTGACTCATCAGATGGAAAAGTAAAGGAGAAACCAGTGTGATTTCCTATAATTAATTTAAAAATGAGATGGAATGTGATTTTAAAGTAAAATAATAAAAATCTGCTTGCAGCTAATAAATAATTTATACTTTATAGCAATTATATAAGTTTTAAAATGACAATACAGTTGTAAAATAGGCCCAAGAGAATACAAAAAAATTTCAACCATGTAAGTCCTGAGTTTTAGTATCTGGTGTGGTAATAGCAAATGAGAAAAGAGATTAGTTATAATAATTCAGGTATTTACCTTGGTCTATAGCAATTATGCCTCTATGTTAGGAGGTGGCAAACATTATCGGTAAAAGGCCAGAAAGTAGTCATGGCTTTATGGGTTATATGGTCCCTGTTGAAACTATTCAACTCTGTTGGTGAAAAACAGTTTTTCACACTGAAAAACAATGTGAAAGCAGCTACTGACAATATGTAAAGACAAGCGTGGCTGTGTTCTAATAAAACATTATTTAGAAAAACAGGTACTGGAGTAGTGTTGGCCTATAGGCCATAATTTGCTGACCCACGTTCTATATCATTCATTTCTTTCACCTTTTTCTTTCTTCTCTATTTTTTTTAAAGTGTCCACACATTCATCAAAGGGTCAGCATTGTAAATACAATTTTATATTGAATTATTTGAAATTAATTAATTTGACCAAACTTTTTTTTTACATAATTAACCTTTAAAATGTAATTATGAATAGTCCAGAATTCAGCAAACATTCTCAATCCCACTGGATGTTAGGAAAATGACATTTTACATTCCAATCAGAGAGATACTAATTCACATCTATCATGTTGGTAAACATATAAGACTGATAATATCCCATGCTCACAGTTTATAGAGCACGGGAACTCCCATATACTGTTGGTAGAAATACCAACTGGTACAACTATCTTTGAGAGTAATATGGCAACATCCAGACTTACTAAAAATGCGTAGATACCTTAGTATTTCACTCCTGGCTACATATCCTGATGAACTATATTAATACAAAATGTTTCTGTAGCATTTTTTATGATTAACAAGTTGAAAATAACTTAAGACAAGGGACCATTAAAATGTGCCATGGTCATACCACAGACTATCTCAAAGCAGTTGGATATATAGCTGGTTCTCATTATTTGTGACAGTTATGTTCTTTAAAGTTGCTGTGAACACTGAATTAGAGAATACTGAACCACTGCTCCCAGAGGAAATACAGAGTTTGGTTCCTATGGGCCTCTGATTCCATTTTTGTCAACTGATCAATTCAGAACCTTCTTCTATATGTGTTTATGTTTAAAGACACCTTATTTAATATACCTGTTGACTTATTAACATTGAACTCACAGCAAACAGCACTATAACTCATGCCTGAACAATGCTTATGAACACACATATTCCCTGTAAGGCACATCACAGCCTTCTTCTGCTTGAGAACACTAAGAGCTTGGAGATTTCATCCAGCCAATACAACAAAATCAAGCGACTTTACAAAATACTATTAACGAGATCCAGGATAGAAAAATAAATTATTAGACATATGAAGACACAGAAAAATGTTTCTCGTATACAAGAAACAGGAAACTGAGGGAGTCTGATCTGAGAGTATCCAGATACAGGATTTAGCAAACAAGAGATTTTCATCAGCTACTACAACTGTATAAGTTCCACTGTAGTACAACTGTATAAACTCAAGGACTTAAAGGAAAATATGCTCAGAATCACTATGTTCAAATAGGAAATGTCAACAGGGAAACAGAATCTATAAAATAAAAGCACCAAATAGAATTTCTATAAATAAATTTTAAAAACAGTACCTGCGAGAAAAATTCACAACATAGGCTTCCCTCGGATTTGCGATAACAGAAGTCATTAAACTTTAAGACAAAACATTAGGTATTATCCAATCAGAAGAACAAAAAAAAAAATTAAGTATTTAACAGCACCTGTAGGACAATAATATAACATAAAGCTACTAAGAACCCCATAAGGAGTAAAGAGAGATCGAGACAAAAGAAAATACTTTAAAAGAAATAATAGTTTAAAACTTTCCAAATTTCTTGAAAGAATTTACCATTAAAAAAAAATTGGAGCAAATCTCAAGCAGGATAAAAGCAAAGAAAACCCATTTAAGCACATCACAGTCAAAGTGCTGAAAACCACTGATAAAGTGGAATATTTAAAGCAGCCAGAGACAAATGATATTTTATGTATACAGGAACAATGACACGATTCAGAACTTACCACGAGAAAAAATAAAACAAAAAGAGACCAGAAGACAATAGAATGACAGTTTTAAATGGCTGAAAGAAAAAAGAAAAATCAAACAACCGTACACATAGAACTCTATTTGTCAAAAATATTCTTCAGGATTGAAAGCTAAACAAAGTCATCTTTGGATAAACAAAACTAATATTTCATTACCAGCAGAGTCACACTATAAAAAATGCTAAAGGAGATTCTGTTGAACAGAAATGATAACAGAAACTGACAGCTTCAGGAAAGAATAAAGAGCATCAGAAATGTTAACTATACATGTGTGTAATATAAAAATTGTGCTTCTCTTCATTTATTTGAAACACACATGACTTTAAAGCAAGAATTTTAACATTGTGCTGTAGAGTTTTAAAGAGAGAATATATCTGACAATTAGAGCATAAAGAAGTGAAAGGAGGGACTTCCCTGGTGGTGCGGTGGTTAAGAATCCACCTGCCAATGCAAAGGACACGGGTTTGATCCCTGGTCTGGGAAGATCCCACATGTTGCAGAGCAACTAAGCCCGTGCACTACAACTACTGAACCTGTGCCCTAGAGCCCTCAAGACACAACTCCTGAGCCCACGTGCTGCAACTACTGAAGCCCACGTGCCTAGAGCCTGTGCCCCGCAACAGGAGAAGCCACAGCAATAAGAAGCCCATGTACTGTAGCAAAGAGTAGCTCCCGCTTGCCGCAACTAGAGAAAGCCCACACACAGCAATGAAGACCCAACGCAGCCAAAAGTCAATCAATCAATCAATAAAATTAAAAAAAAAAAGAAGTGAAAGGTGCAAAATGGATCTAGATTACAAGGTTCTTATATTTTACATAAGTAGTAAAACATTAACTCTGAGTAGATGGTGAAATGTTAAGGATGCGAAGTGTAACAGCTAAGTAATAATGCAAAGAGCTATAGCTAAAAAGCCAACAGATAAATTAAAATGAAAATTTTTGAAAAGCTCAGTAACTCCCCAAAACACATAAAAATAACAGCAAACAAAACCAGGGAAACAGAAACAAAACCAGGAAGAATATACAGAAAACAAATAATAAAATGGCAGGCCTTAAATCTAACCATATCAATAACTGCTTTACTGAAAGGCAGAGATCAATCAAATGAATAAAAATATAAAGACAATAAAAATTTCATTATATGCTGTCTATATTACATGTAGTCTAAATATAAAGACACAGAGTTTGAAAGTAAATAGCAGAAAAAGATGTATTTATGTAAAAGCAAGCATAAGAAGAGGTTTTATTAATAAAAGATGACGTAGACTTGGAGACAAAGAGTATTACCAATGATAAAGGTGAGCATACCATTATGATAAAAGGTCAATTTATAGGGAGTATACAGCAATCACAAATGCTTATGTGCTTTAAAACAGAATATCAAAATAAAAGAAGTAAAACTTGACAGGATTAATGGAAAAAATAGGTAATTACCTAGTTGGGGATTTTACCACTGCTTTCTAAGCATTTGATAAAATGTGACAGAAATATCTGTAAAGATATCAGGATTGTGAAGACAAAATCTAAAACACAATCAACCACTGTGACTTCACTGATAATTGTAGAACACTGTAATAAAAAATTGTAAGATACACACTTTTTCTAGTGCACATGCTACATTCACCAAGATGGATCATATATGAGTCATAAAACAAGTCTCAGTAAATTTAAAAGGAAGGAAATCATACAGAGTATGGGGCTTCCCTGGTGGCACAGTGGTTGAGAATCCGCCTGCCGATGCAGGGGATGCGGGTTCGTGCCCCGGTCTGGGAAGATCCCACATGCCACGGAGCGGCTGGGCCTGTGAGCCATGGCCACTGAGCCTGTGCGTCTGGAGCCTGTGCTCCGCAACGCGAGAGGCCACAACAGTGAGAGGCCCACGTACCACAAAAACAAAAAAATACAGAGTATGTTCTCTGATCACAACAGAATTAAATTAGAAATATCAATAAAATATCTAGAAATTCCCCAAATGTTTGAAAATTAAATATTTGTACTTCTAAATAATCCATAGGTCATTCAAAACTGAATGATAATGAAACTATTTTAAAATTTTTGTAATGCAGCTAAGGAAATGCTTGTATTAGTGAAGAAGAGAAAAAAAAAGTATGTCCCAATGCTTTACCTTAAGAAGCTACAAAAAGAAGAGCTAAGTAATCTCATAGATAAAAGCTGAAACTATAAAGCTTCTAGAAGAAAACAGGAGAATATCTTTGTAACTGGGAGGTAGGCAAAGGTTTCTTAAACAGGACAGGGACAGCACTAAGCATAAAAGAAAATAATCAATAAATTAGACCATCAAAATTAAAATCTTTTAATCAAAAGATAACACTATTAAGAAAATGAATAGTTAAGTTTCAGGAAGGGGAAAAGAGTCACAAAACATATATATGACAAATTACTTATATCAGAATATAAGGCACTCTACAAAAATATAAAAAGACAAAAAACCCAGTAGACAAACTGGGCAAAAGATGAGAATAGACACTTCAAATATATATATATATAAACACATACATGAATGGCCAATACACACATAAAAAAGTGCCCCAAATTATTAGTCATCAATAAATGTGGATTAAAATCAAGTAAGCTGCTGCCACCTCTTCCAGCTTCACCACCGGCGCTGCAGGGAAAGGCAAAGGGGGGTTCTGGAGATTCAGCTGTGAAGCAAGTGCAGATAGATGGCTTCATGGTATTAAAGATTATCAAACATTACCAAGAAGGACAGGGAACTGAGGTGGTTCAAGGAGTACTTGGGGGCCTTGTTGTAGAAGATCAGCTTGAAATTACCAACTGCTTTCCTTTCCCCCAGCACACTGAAGATGATGCTGACTCTGATGAAGATTTGTAAACTTAACAAGCCTCTTGGAGAGCCTCATCTACCAGAGGGCAGACAGCAGGAGCAAGAAGAACTACAATCCTGCAGCATGTGGAATGAACCACATTCACAGAAAGATAGACAAAATGAAAAGACAGAGGGCTATGTACCAGATGAAGGGACAAGATAAAACCCCAGAAAAACAATTAAATGCAGTGGAGATAGGCAAGCTTCCAGAAAAAGAATTCAGAATAATGATAGTGAAGATGAGCCAGGACCTCGGAAAAAGAATGGAGGCAAAGATCGAGAAGATGCAAGAAATGTTTAACAAAGACCTAGAAGAATTAAAGAACAAACAAAGAGAGATGAACAATACAGTAACTGAAATGAAAACTACACTAGAAGGAATCAATAGCAGAATAACTGACGCAGAAGAATGGATAAGTGACCTGGAAGACAGAATGGTGGAATTCACTGCCACAGAAGAGAATAAAGAAAAAAGAATGAAAAGAAATGAAGACAGCCTAAGAGACAACTGGGACAACATTAAACGCACCAACATTCACACTACAGGGGTCCCAGAAGGAGAAGAGAGAGAGAAAGGACCTGAGAAAATATCTGAAGAGATTATATTCGAAAACTTCCCTAACATGGGAAAGGAAATAGCCACCCAAATCCAGGAAGCACAGACAGTCTCAGGCAGGATAAACACAAGGAGAAACACACCAAGACACGTAGTAATCAAACTAACAAAAATTAAAGACAAAGAGAAATTATTAAAAGCAACAAGGGAAAAACGAAAATAACATACAAGGGAACTCCCATAACGTTAACAGCTGATTTCTCAGCAGAAACTCTACAAGCCAGAAGGGAGTGGCATGATATATTTAAAGTGATGAAAGGGGAGAACCTACAACCAAGATTTCTCTACCTGGCAAGGATCTCATTCAGATTCGATGGAGAAATCAAAAGCTTTAAAGACAAGCAAAAGCTAAGAGAATCCAGCACCACCAAACCAGCTCTACAACAAATGCTACAGGAACTTCTCTACGCAAAAAAAAAAAAAAAAAAAAAAAAAGTAACTTTAGGGCTTCCCTGGTGGCGCAGTGGTTGAGAGTCCGCCTGCCAATGCAGAGGACACGGGTTCATGCCCCGGTCCGGGAAGATCCCACATGCCGCGGAGCGGCTAGGCCCGTGAGTCATGGCCGCTGAGCCTGCGTGTCCGGAGCCTGTGCTCCGCAACGGGAGAGGCCAGCATAACGCAAAAAAAAAAAAAAAAAAAAAAAGGAACTTCTCTAAGTGGGAAACACAAGAGAAGAAAAGGACCTACTGAAACAAACCCAAAACAATTAAGAAAATGGTCATAGGAACATACATATCAAAAATTACCTTAAACGTGAATGGATTAAATGCTCCAACCAAAAGACACAGGCTTGCTGAATGGATACAAAAACAAGACCCATCTATATGCTGTCTACAAGAGACCCACTTCAGACCTAGGGACACATACAGACTGAAAGTGAGGGGATGGAAAAGGATATTCCATGCAAATGGAAATCAAAAGGAAGCTGGAGTAGCAGTGCTCATATCAGATAAAATAGACTTTAAAATAAAGAATGTTATCAGAGACAAGGAAAGACACTACATAATGATCAAGGGATCAATCCAAGAAGAAGATATAACAATTATAAATATATATGCACCCAACATAGGAGCACCTCAATACATAAGGCAAATGCTAACAGCTATAGAAGAGGAAACTGACAGTAATGCAATAATAGTGGAGGACTTTAACACCTCACTTACACCAATGGACATACCATCCAGACAGAAAATTAATAACACAACACAAGATTTAAATGACACAACAGACCAGGTAGATTTAATTGATGGTTATGGTACATTCCATCCAAAAACAGCAGCTTACTTTTTCTTCTCAAGTGCACATGAAACATTCTCCAGGATAGATCACATCTTGGGTCACATATCAACCCTCGGTAAATTCAAGAAAATTAAAATCATATCAAGCATCTGTTCCGACCACAACGTTATGAGATTAGAAATCAACTGCAGGGAAAAAAACGTAAAAAACACAAACACATGGAGGCTAAACAATCCAAAGAACAAACAAAACACAAAGTTAGTAGAAGAAATCATAAAGATCAGAGCAGAAATAAATGAAATAGAAACAAAG
>NC_041220.1:9712401-9719090 GCF_002837175.3 Physeter macrocephalus
GTCAGAAAGAGAAAAACAAATATCATATATTAATGCATATATGTGGAACCTAGAAAAACGGTACAGATGAAATGGTTTGCAGGGCAGAAACTGAGACAGAGATGTAGAGGACAAACATATGGACACCAAGGGGGAAAAGTGGAGGGGGGTGGTGGTGGTGGGATGAATTGGGAGATTGGGATTGACATATATACACTAATATGTATAAAATAGATAACTAATAAGAACCTGCTGTATAAAAAAATAAATAAAATAACGTTCAAAATTCAAAAAAAAAAAGGAAAAGAGGTAGAGGACTCGAATAAAATTAGAAATGAAAAAGGAGAAGTTACAACAGATACTGCAGAAATACAAAGCATCCTAAGAGACTACTACAAGCAACTCTATGCCAATAAAATGGACAACCTGGAAGAAATGGACTCTTAGAAAAGTATAACCTTCCAAGACTGAACCAGGAAGAAATAAAAAATATGAACAGACCAATCACAAGTAATGAAATTGAAACTGTGATTAAAAATCTCCCAACAAACAAAAGTCCAGGATCAGATGGCTTCACAGACGAATGCTACCAAACATTTAGAGAAGAGCTAACACCCATCCTTCTCAAACTCTTCCAAAAAATTGCAGAGGAAGGAACACTCCCAAACTCATTCTACAAGGCCACCATCACCCTGATAGCAAAACCAGACAAAGATACGACAAAAAAAGAAAATTATAGAACAATATCACTGATGAATATAGATGCAAAAATCCTCAGCAAAATACTAACAAACAGAATCCAACAACACATTAAAAGGATCATACACCATGATCAAGTGGGATTTATCCCAGGGATGCAATGATTCTTCAATATATGCAAATCAATCAATGTAACACACCATATTAACAAATTGAAGAAGAAAAACCATATGATCATCTCAATAGATGCAGAAAAAGCTTTTGACAAAATTCAACACCCATTTATGATAAAAACTCTCCAGAAAGTGGGCATAGAGGGAACCTACCTCAACATAATAAAGGCCATATGTGCCAAACCCACAGAAAACATCATTCTCTTTTTGTGTGTGTGTGTTACGCGGGCCTCTCACCGTTGTGGCCTCTCCCGTTGCGGAGCACAGGCTCCGGACGCGCAGGCTCAGCAGCCATGGCTCACGGGCCCAGCCTCTCCGCGGCATGTGGGATCTTCCCGGACCGGGGCACGAACCCACGTCCCCTGCATCAGCAGGCAGACTCTCAACAACTGCGCCACCAGGGAAGCCCAGAAAACATCATTCTCAGTGGTGATAAACTGAAAGCATTTCCTCTAAGATCAGGAACAAGACAAGGATGTTCACTTTCTCCACTATTATTCAACATAGTTTTGGAAGTCCTAGCCACAGTGATCAAAGAAGAAAAAGAAATAAAAAGAATCCAAAGTGGAAAAGAAAAAGTAAAACTGTCACTGTTTGCAGATGACATGATACTACATAGAGAATCCTAAATATGTCACCAGAAAACTACTAGAGCTAATCAAGGAATTTGGTAAAGTTACAGGATACAAAATTAATGCACAGAAATCTCTTGCACTCCTATACACTAACAACAAAAGATCAGAAAGAGAAATTAAGGAAACAATCCTATTCAGCATTGCAACAAAAAGAATAAAATACCTAGGAATAAGCCTATCTAAGGAGGTAAAAAACCTGTACTCAGAAAACTATAAGACACTGATGAAAGAAATCAAAGATGATGCCAACAGATGGAGAGATATACCATGTTCTTGGAATGGACGAATCAATATTGTGAAAATGACTATACTATCCAAAGCAATTTCCAGATTCAGTGCAATCCCTATCAAATTACCAACAGCATTTTTTACAGAACTAGAACAAACAATCTTAAAATTTATGTGGAGACGCAAAAGACCCTGAATAGCCAAAGCAATCTTGAGGGAGAAAAACAGAGCTGGAGGAATAAGACTCTCTGACTTCAGACTATACTACAAAGCTACAGTAATCAAGACAATATAGTACTGGCACAAGAACAGAAATATAGATCAATGGAACAGGATAGAAAGCCCAGAGATAAACCCATGCACCTATGGTCAACTAATCTATGACAAAGGAGGCAAGGATATACAATGGAGAAAAGACAGTCTCTTCAATAAGTGGTGCTGGGAAAACTGGACAGCTACATGTAAAAGAATGAAATTAGAACACTCCCTAACACCATACACAAAAATAAACTCAAAATGGATTAAAGACCTAAATGTAAGGCCACACACTATCAAACTCTTAGAGGAAAAAATAGGCAGAACACTCTATGACATACAACACAGCAAGATCCTTTTTGACCCACCTCATAGAGAAATGGAAATAAAAAGAAAAATAAACAAATGGGACTTAATGAAACTTAAAAGCTTTTGCACAGCAAAGGATACCATAAACGCTGCTCAACATCACTAATTATTAGAGAAATGCAAATCAAAACTACAGTGAGGTATCACCTCACACCGCTTAGAAGGGGCATCTTCAGAAAATCTCCAAACAACAAATGCTGGAGAGGGTGTGGAGAAAGGGGAACCCTCTTGCACTGTTGGTGGGAATGTAAATTGATACAGCCATTATGGGGAACAGTATGGAGGTTCCTTATAAAACTAAAAATGGAACTACCATATGACCCAACAATCCCACTACTGGGCATATACCCAGAGAAAACCATAATTCAAAAAGACACATGCACCCTAATGTTCACTGCAGCACTATTTACAATAGCCAGGTCGTGGAAGCAACCTAAATGCTCAATGACAGATTAATGGATAAAGGAGATGTGGTACATATATAATGGAATATTACTCAGCCATAAAAAGGAATGAAATTGGGTCATTTGTAGAGACATGGATGGATCTAGAGACTCATACAGAGTGAAGTAAGTCAGAAAGAGAAAAACAAACATCGTATATTAACGCATATATGTGGAATCTAGAAAAATGGTACAGATGAACCGATTTGCAGTGCAGAAACAGAGACACAGATGTAGAGAACAAAGTTCGGACACCAAGGGGGGAAAGCGGGGGTGTTGGTGGTGGTCGTGTGATGAATTGGGAGATTGGGATTGACATATATACACTAATATGTATAAAATAAAATTTAAAAAAATCAAGTAAGATACCACTATATATTCTCCAGAATGACTAAGTTTAAAAAGATGGAAGTCTTGAAACAGGAACACCAATTTAAAGCAGAGAAAAAAATCAAAAAAGCTATTCCTTCTGGCGTTCAAGTGGGGAAGGGCATCTGGGAACTTTCTGAGCTGTTGGAGGTGTTCTACAAATAATTAAACTCTAACAGACTGCATGCTCAAGTATTTAGATATGGATATATCTAAATGGATATATGCAATTTACATTAAAATACATAAAAAAATAAGATGGAATGAAAGATTGATCAAGGATGGACAAATAGATCCATATGTAATAAAGTACATGGAGTAAAATTGTATAATTTTATATTATTATTATATATATTAATATATAATTTTGTTATATTATTATATAGAATTATATAATATTATTATAAAAATTATAATTCTATAATCTGGTTGGTAAGTATATGTTTGTTCATTGTAAAGTTCTCTCTACTTTCTTTCTTAATATTTTCATATTAAATGTTGGGAGAAATACGTAAGTCAGAAATCGATGTAGTTTTAATCACATTGAAAACACATCTAATATACCTGATCTTGTTTTCTAAAAACATATTCCCTGCTAAAAGGAACCAGGGCTCCTTGGAGAAATGGCTCATTCCAGGTCCATGACAGGAAAGGTAAAATGTAAGCTCAAGATTAATGAATACATATTAAAAGTACACAGGAGCCTGTCTGAAAAGTCTCCACTGGCCAATGTGGGACATTTTAAGCAAAGAATAGATTTTAAAAAGGCTTATAATTCATTGAATTATAACGGAATCCATGAGTCCATGACGATAGTAAAAAGAAGACTGAGGTGGTATGAACAGGACACTCTTTTGTAGAGAAAAATGCCAGTTAATATAGGAGGAATGCTAGACTTAGAAAATTACTATTTTGCCTCTTGAGCAAATTAACTGTTTCAGACAAGGATCATCAATGTATGCTTACAACATTACTATGTGAGAGGTGCTGGGGAACAGGATATTCACTTGGTGCCGAAGATTGCTTACCACTTACTCATGGAGAAAGGTAATTTTACAATGGAGAGATCTGGCAGGACCCCAGCTCAACCAAATGATCACACTTAGCATCACCAAATAATGAAATAAGTAGACGTATGCTTGCTGATGTTATGCGACAGGGAGCACACAACAAAAAGGTTACCCTCAATCTATGAGATGAAACAATCAGCTAGATCTGGACTGTGGAACATTCCACAAGGGTTGGCAAACTTTTTCTGCACAGGCCCAGACAGTAAATATTTTAGGCTTTGCCTGTTGTAAAGTCTCTGCTGCAACTATGCAACTTTCTGTTGTATGAATGGGTGTGGCCATGTTACAACACAACTTCATTTACAAAAACAGGTGGTGTGTCTTAACCACAGAGCTGCAGTCTGCCCACCTTTGTTCGGTCCCCTGACAACTGTCCAAGAGTCTTCAAAAAATGCCAATATCATGAAAGAAAAAAAAAAAAGAAAAAGGCAGGATGACTATTCTAGATTAAAGGGATCTGATGCTATTACGACAATAAAACAATGTTTGATCCTTGATCAGGTGCTGGGCTTCAAAGACATTTGGGGTACAAATGAAGCAATTTGAATAAGGACTAAAAATTATACACTATTTATTGTGTATCAATGTTAAAATTTCTTCAGTGTGATAATGGGATCGAGACAATGCCTTTGTTTTTATTAGATATATGCAGGAGAGGTAAATATGTGGCAAAATGTTAAAAACAAAGTAAGCTATCTGCTAATCTGTGTCCAACAATAAAATGCGTGTGTCGAGAAAAACAAACCACAAGGGTTCGCTGAAAAGAAAACCGATGTCTCTATATATACTACCATGTATAAAATAGGTAACTAATGAGAACCTACCGTATAGCACAGGGAACTCTACTCAATGCTCTACGGTGACCTAAATGGGAAGGAAATCCAAAAAAACAGGGAATATGTGTATACGTATAGCCGATTCACTTTGCTGTACAGCAGAAACTAACACAACATTGTAAAGCAACTATACTCCAATAAAAAAGAATTTAAAAAAAAAACAAGGACGTCTCAAAGGGCAACACATAACAGAGACTTTCTTGAAAACTGTAACTACTTTTTGAAATTTTAAGGAATATAGTTACATTTTAACACAGGTTTTTTTTGTTTTTTCGGTACGCGGGCCTCTCACTGCCGTGGCCTCTCCCGTTGCGGAGCGCAGGCTCCGGACGCGCAGGCTCAGCGGCCATGGCTCACGGGCCCAGCCGCTCCGCGGCACGTGGGATCTTCCCGGACCGGGGCACGAACCCGTGTCCCCTGCATCGGCAGGCGGACTCCCAACCACTGCGCCACCAGGGAAGCCCTATAGTTACATTTTATTGTACCAAGAATCACTTCAAAAGTTTCCAAACACAGAAAGTAAGACAGATTTCGCCAAGGACGTTAAGATGCCAATACCAAACTGGTTGTCTTGTCTCCATTTCCTGATCTTGAAAAAATAATGATCCACAGGCAGCTGTTAATTTTGGCTAAGGCCGTATCAATACACATGATGCTATGCTTGTATCTGCCCTGTCAAAGCCTATAATGAATGTTCAGTCAAAATATTTTTATGTTAGTCTTAGCATTTAATGAGAGAACCCCTCGACATTTCCCCCAAATATCCCAAACTCCGCAAGGCCCAAACTAAACTCATCCTTTTCCCAGCCCTCAAGAGCTCCTCTTTTTTTTTTTAACTTCTCACCCTGAAGAAGGCAGGAAACATCCTCCTGATTTGATCTGGAAGGCATTCCTCCATTTCCTTGCCAGGTACCAAGTCCCAAGGCTTGGATCTATATACTTTCCTCCCTTACCTATCACTGTCGTTAGGCCCCTCCCAGTTCTCGTCTGGACTACAGCTTCCTTATGAGTCTCCGCCTTTGTAATCCACTCTCTCTGTTGACATGACCTTATTCCCTGATGAAGACTGTTCAATGGCTTTCCACTTCCTATAGTCTATAATCCAAACTCTTTGGCATTTTGCATAAATTGCACCAGACCATTTCTGCATGTCCATCTCCTGCCACTTCCCAAGACACACTATACTCTAAGACCAATATTTTTGCGAGTCTATAAACACGCATGCTCTCTCCTTCCCTCCTTCCCTTTGTACATGCCGTTCCCTCTGCAGCACACCCTCTTACAATACAAGTTCTATCTTGGCTGCTCGGTATATACATAACTTCCCTAAGACTTCAACACAGGCATAGCACTAATCACCTGCCTTTCCTTAGTTTTCATATTATAATACAGAGAAGATCATGACAGCTCATTTATGCACCAAATTCCATCAATATGCTAATGATTCTTAAATTTGCACCTTTGTCCAGACCTCTCTCTAGAACTCCAAACCTATATCCAATCTTTTTTTTTTTTTACATCTTTATTGAAGTATAATTGCTTTACAATGGTGTGTTAGTTTCCGCTTTACAACAAAGTGAATCAGCTATACATATACATATGTCCCCATATCTCCTCCCTCTTGTGTCTCCCT
>NC_041220.1:9719395-9758799 GCF_002837175.3 Physeter macrocephalus
TTTCTTTTTATGGCTGAGTAATATTCCATTGTATATATGTGCCACATCTTCTTTATCCATTCATCTGTCGATGGACACTTAGGTTGCTTCCGTGTCCTGGCTATTGTAAATAGAGCTGCAATGAACATTGTGGTACGTGACTCTTTTTGAATTGGTATCCAATCTTGATCGTCAGTTAACATCTCCATGGGGAAGATCGTGAGGCTAACGCAGAGCTTGCAGAGCACGCAGCAGGGCTGGGGTTCAAACCATCAGGTACATGGTCTCCAACCAGCTTGGTCCCCAGACCAGGAACCTGAGGGTCACCTGTGACACTTCCTTTTCCTTTACGTCTCACCTCCATCACCCGGTTCTATTTCATGAATAAAGATCCCAAGTAAACCTAAAACTGCTCACCTCTACCCGTTCCAGCCTTCGGCACGTTATTGCTCTGACAACTGCAACTGCTTCCTGATTGGTTTCCTCCTCTCATTTTTGCTCTCTCCTGACTTTATTCACTCCATCTGAGCCAGATCTATATTTTCTAAACAGAAATTTTGTTATAGTTTTCCTTATTTAAAGTTTATCAAACGCCCCGATTCTGAAGAGCCTAAAAAGCCCTTTTCCAGCCTCACTGGAGGTGATCTCTGCTGCTCTCACTGGGCTTCAGCCTCCTCCCAGTGGCCTCTGTTCAGCCGTCTGCCTCAGGCCCTTGTTACATGTTACAATGTTTGGAAATCCTCTACCCCTCCCACCCCCCTTCCTCACCTATTCACCCTCATCTTTGGTCTCAAAAGAAATGTAACCTTTACAAGTTCTTTCCTGGATGCATCAGTTTAAACCAGGTACCACTGTTCCATGTCGCCAGTGCGTTCTATTTTCCTTCCTAGCAATTTATACAATTTGCAACTAAATATGTGAGTGTTAGCCTCTGCTCCTCACTGGCTTGAAAACGCCTCATACCAAGTTTAATATCTAAGTGCTTAGCTGTAGTTCAATGCCTGTCATATGACAGACAATCAGTATTTTGAAGAAATAAGTAAATACTGCAGGCTAAAATAATATAGGCTAAATGCATGGTAAGACCAAGAGAAGAAATAATCAAAACAGATACGACTCAGCATGAAATGACCAAAAGGACTAACACTGGAAAGTGCACAAAATTCAGAATATGTCAGCAAAGTCACTATGGGCCCAGATGAATTAGAACCACTTACAGTAATTCATATATTTACATCCTTTCTAATCATGCCAATTTTCAAAAGCCAAGATTAACTCTAAACTGAGACTTTGGCGGTCTAAATTTATGTTTCTATCCTGAGCCTGGTAGCTAAAGCAAAGTACTTCTCTGTGCTTCCTTCTTAAGAACAGGTAACATTTCTGCTATGAAAATGAACTGTAATGATGAAATTTTAAACTTAAGGGGAAAAAAACAGTTTGAAAAGTACACTATTATCCTTCTGTAGTGTGAATGCGATAGGGGAATTAAAAAAAAACTCTGCCCAATATCAGAGCAACATTATCATAAAAAATAATGTAATACAGAATTTTTCTTCCTGGTGATTCTGTTCTAAAATCTATTCAATAGACAATAGGCAGATTACTCTTCATATACACTTATGTCTGGTCCCACACTTCTTCACTCACAGACCTTCACTGCCAGTATTTTTAATACAGAATTAAATCATACAGCTTCTTAAGAAAAACACCAAGATTGCGCGAGCTAAATGGAGAAGTATGTTGAATTGAAAGATACTCCACAAAAGAGGAAATGTAAATAATAGTAAGCCTGTATACAGAAATATGTGGAATTTCGTTAGCAATGGATCACAAAGTATGAAATTTAGAACAGGGTCTTATTTTTAGTCCTTTTGGCTCACAGACAATGATTAAATACCTACTGTTGATAAGGATGTATGCAATTGGCACTCTCATATTTTCCAGTGGCTGTGTAAATTTTTATAACTCTAGTAAAAATTTAACTTAGCAATAGGTTTTAAGGGCCATAAAAATATTTGTACCTTTTGAACTGGTAAATCCACTTATAGCGATCTATCCTGAGGAAATAATTCTAGCTAAGAAATAAACCTTATGCTGAAAAATGTTTAACCACTCAGTGTTTATAATATTGAATCACTGAAAACCTGAGGTACAATAATGAGAATGACCATCCTTGTTATTACGAAGCTTGTACTAACATAGAAAATGCTTATAATAATATATTAAGGGAAAATAGGAGAAAATAAAATTGTTTATATGAGTATATCTTTCAAATACAGCCACATACATGTAGGCAAAGAGGCAAGAATAGTATACATCAAAATTCTAATAGTGATGATATTAACAGAGGTAGAAAGGAAGGAGACGCATTTTTGCTGTTTTCCTTTACTGTATTTTTTTCAATGTCATTTGACTTTTATGATGAAGTTAACAACAGCAACAAAATCTTCTGGCTCCCCACTGTCGGTTTAATAAGGTTTAAATTTATGAGTACGAATCTCCTATTCAAAGTCCTCAGTTCACCTCCTCTTTTTTTTTTTTTTTCTAACATCTTTATTGGAGTATAATTGCTTTACAACGGTGTGTTAGTTTCTGCTGTATAACAAAGTGAATCAGCTATACGTATACATATGTTCCCATAACTCTTATCTTAGACTTCTTACTCCTTACACTGTATCCATCCCTTAACAAGTCCCCTTCCAGTGGGCCCAGCGGTGGTACTCATTCTAAGTTTACTTAGTTGAATAGACAAATCTTTTCTCTTTTGGAACATTTCCTGACCCACTCCCTGCTGGAGAGAGATATATTTTAGTTAAAGCAATTTGGTACATGTAAGAGAAATTCTATTTCCATAAAAAGACGGTTTATAAAAGCAGTAACCTATTTAATTTGGAAATAGGCATCAGATAAAGTCAATCGGGACACTGTACCAGTAATTTTTTTCTTTTGTAGACATACAGTAATTGACTTTATTTTCTGCGTACCATGTCTCAAAATAGGAAGTACAGTTGCTTCAATAAATGAATTTAAAGGAGTCAAGTTATATTCCACATCTAGAATTTTGTTCTCATATTTAAAATTTATTCCATTAACATGTCAGATACAAAAATAAACATAAACATTCTCTCAATATTGGTATTCAATAAAATTACTAGGTAAAGCTAATGATTTAAGATGATAAGAATTAAGGCAGTATTTAGTGATGGCTTTAAGAATCTTCTTTAGCATTTATAAAGCTATTTAATGCCTATAAATTCTGGGTATGAGAGGCCTTAACAAACAAGTACATTTTACAGCTGCATATGATAGTGTGAAACAAGAAACAAACATTTATCACACTGAGGAAGAAGTCCAAACTTTATGGCCTGATATGAAACTTAACCTGTAATATTCCATAGCAATAGCCACATTATTGGTAAGGCGCTGGATTCCTAGGACACCCCCCTAAAGCCTATTTACCTTATTATACTGAGAGCTTGGTAGGATAGCCTGAGGGAATCTGATATCCCAAAGCTTTAGTTGACATATAAAATGGTGTTCCGGATGGCTGATAAGAATAAGAAGCCCGGTGCAATCGGCTGCCTTTACAAACAAGACACGTGTAATGTTGGTAACTGAGAAGAGCTGCTGTCATCACAGAGAAAACACAGTCACTACAAAAACAGTTCAGAGCTTTTGTACTTAAGAAAGGCTCTGAGTTATGGGTTAAGAAGTAAAAGAAGACAAAAGATAACATCACTAGGCCCTGCAGGCTCACTCCATGTCTCAGGCAGTATAACAATTACTTAATTACCTTTAATTCTCACAACTTCTCTGCAAAGGAGACAGTATAACACAATACACCACGTAGGGCCAAAGAAATGGGAGAGGTGCTATGAGGGTAAAGAGTTTGAGCTTTAGGATCAAATATATCTGGCACTTATTATCCATACAACCTTGAGAAAATTAAGTAGCTTCTCTAAGCCTCCATTTTCTCATCTATAAAGAAAGAAGGATGATGCAGACGCAGAGAATGGACTTGAGGACATGGGGAGGGGGAAGGGTAAGCTGGGACGAAGTGAGGGAGTGGCATGGACATATATACACTACCAAATGTAGAATAGCCAGCTAGTGGGAAGCAGCCGCATAGTGCAGGGAGATCAGCTCGGTGCTTTGTGACCACCTAGAGGGGTGGGATAGGGAGGGTGGGAGGGAGGGAGACGCAAGAGGGTGGAGATATGGGGATATATGTATATGTATAGCTGATTCACTTTGTTATAAAGCAGAAACTAACACACCATTGTAAAGCAATTACACTCCAATAAAGATGTTAAAAAAAAAAAAAAGAAAGAAGGAAAATTAAGGTATTGGTAAAGTTTCTCCCAGGCATATTGCAGGGTTGTATTTCCTGTTTCCACTGTGGCTGGGTGAGGCAATAGTGTTACTTCTGGCTAACGAGTTATGACCAGCAGTGATGAAGTTACTTCTGAGCCAGGGCATTTAATTGCCAATGCAGGATCCTACAGAGCTCTTTTTTTTTCCTCTGGCCCTGTAACTGGCCACATTTGAGACGGGTTTCAAAGTCTCTAGCAAACAGTACTCAATCGACATCTATGATTACTAGTATGTTATTATCTTTATAAATTAGAATACTGAGATTGCAAAATATTCCATAATGTGCCTCAGGACACACTGCTATTAAGAGACAGAGTTGCTTCTGTAACACTGTAAAGCCAAAGATCTGTTCATTAAAGTCACCCTTCTTTAGTCATCTAACCTGGCCAAAAAAACCCCCAACCTTCTAATAGTTATTATCTTTTTGTTCATATATGTGTTTTTTTTTTTTTTGCTGTTCTAAAACCCTCTCTCTGTTGCACAAAAATTAATTTCCTTTTATTCTCTGATTTTTTTCTGTGTGTTTGTTGTTTATTTTGTTTAATAAATTTTGTCACACAGCATGGCAATCTTTATGCGAGATTTAACAATCACACCCCCCTACAATCTGGCTGCAGCCTATCTTTCAGAATTTATCTTCTACTTCTACCCATGCTAGTCTGGTCTATAAACGCCGATCGAAATATGAAATGCTCATTTCCTCCTCCTAGTCTTTGCTTATGCCATTCTAACTGAAACTCTTCCTCTGCCCAGTTTCCGATTCTTCTTTTTAAAAATTTGACTTAAACTCTATTTCTTCCACAAAGCCAACTCTAATCACAATTTAATAGCACAGATGGTCCATTCTGCTTATTTGAAACATAATTTCATGTGATTTTATAAGACAGCTGTGTACTGCAGGGGTATAAAGCATGGAAACTGCAGCTCCCAGAATCCCTTGCCAGTAGAGTTCTGGTTAATTTCTTCCTATGACGAATTCTTACGAGATCTGAAGGCAGAAGAGGAAACAACATGCTTTGAGGATTTTAACTGCCTCATGGAACTGACTGAAAGCCAACAGGTCAGACACTAATTAACGTTTTCACATTTTGAGGGAGTTTACTGTAAACCCCCTTTACACGACAGCAAACAAATCAACAAACCACCGCCACCACCACGAAATAACGTCAGCCCATACTAAAGAAGTCTTTGCTGTTCAAGAGGTAAAACAATCCCTGAGATACCAAACTTCCACGAATGGGAGGCAAGCTGTAGTTTAAAGAAGACATACTCGCTACACACACTTCAAGAGGAATAATGACAAAGAGGCAATTCTAAAAGGTGAAGGCAGCTGTCAGAGAAAAAGGACAATGGAGTTCCTCGCAGAAAGCGCCTCCACTGCTTATGTGCACGTGTATGTGTGTGTACTAGAGTGTGAATGGGTTTAGTGTCCCATCTGTATATGGGGTGGATGTGTGTGGATGGAGGGACAGACAATTTGCCTTCTAATTTCATAGATTCTCAGAACAAGAGGAACCACGTCTAGACCTGATGGAGCATTGACAGGTCTCCCAGATATTTTGGAGATTGCGTTGGTTGTAATGACTGGTTGGTTCTTTGGATTTTTATCCTGGCAGAAGGACTGGGTGTATTTTCTGCAGGGTAAGAGAAAAAATATATCTGGCAAACAGAAGGGCAGGCTGCGGCTGCAACAATATATGTACTCGTCAATTCCTAGTTCATCGTCCTCTTCCTGGGCACACTGGAAAACTACATTTCCAGACTCCCACAAAGGTTACTGAGTCCTGGAACGTGAGTAGAAGGGACAAGAGTTGCTTCTGTGCTAAGGCGGTTAAGTACCTATGAACTTTGCACACACCTGTTTTCTTTTTCACCCCGGATATCAGAAGCCACCTTTTTAGACGACATAGTTGAAAGATGGAAGCAGCTTGCCATCTGAATCACTGCTTGGAGGCTTGCTACCTACGAATCCCACCCCACCTGCATCAGACTGTGACAGGAGTGAGAAATAAGCTTTATGAATGAAGCCAATAATATCATGGGGCCAACTGTCACAAAAGTTGACATTAATAATCGTGATTAGACTGGTCATAATTATTGAACAGGACAAACCAGGGGAAACTGGAACAAAAAGGTCAGTGAGAACTTTAGGGTTAGTGAGAAATCATAGCAACCAGGCTAAGATCTGGTTGTTTGCAAAATAGGACAGTGAACCCAAGGTAGATCTGAGATCAGAAAATCAGTCTAGCACATGTGATGTCTTAATTTTGTTGACTGTACGTATTTCTGGGCTCCAGTTCCTTCCGGTAAGAGACAGTGGCTTTTCAACTTTGCACCCCTAGCACCTGGTGCAGGACAGATGGGATAAAATGTCCAAACTGAGCATAAGCTTCAGGGTGTTTATCAAAGCAGGGCAGATATACAAGAGGAGATGATTTTGGCTGGGGAAAGTCAGGGATCAGGTTTCTATACCCAGTCTTAGGAAGCTGGATACTCAGGACCAGTGGGTCCAGGTCAGCTATGCCCTGTGTGCCACAGCAGTGCTAGTGTAGAGATACTTCATAGAGGTTCTTGCATTCGTTGGCCTGGGGTCACTTCAGCTTAGAGCATCTGGAAAGGGGCTAAATATAGAGGTTAAATGAGCCAAGTGATTAGATTAAGAGATCAGGCAGGTACACCCAGAAATACCATATTTGCATTATTATTTAAAATAACTATTTAACCCTGTATTATTTTTTATTCGATAGTATATATATATATATATATATATATATATATATATGTTATAAAATATCACAGAACATAGGAAAACACTATCCAAGTAACTGAATCTACATGTCATTAATTCTAGATAGATTCCAGGAACTCTTCAAATAGATTAGTGGTGATTTAGGAAACTAAAGAAAGGATATGCTTGTAAAAAATAAAAGATTTAGTCATAGATATAACTGTAGTAATAAATGAACAAAGTCATTCAGTTTTACATTTTTTATGCTTCTTAACACTGAAGAGACAGCTTTGCAAAGTGATTTCCCAAGATAATGAAAGAGGCAAAAAAGAAAGAGAAATTTATCACCCAGCACCTATAGGGGAGATGGAAAAATACGGAACATTTTCTATCTAGTGAAGTAAACATACATTCATGTATACATACATATGGGGGCAGAGAAAGCAGATGGGAAATTATTACAAGAAAAGCTCTAAAGAGACAAATCAGGAAAAGAAACACATAAAACCCAGAATCTTAAATTCCAGAAATAATTATGTATTTAATGGTTATTGAACCCTTTCCAAAGGAAAAATGTACTAAATTTTACTAGATTTTTACAAGAGCAAATTCTCTTTAACCTCCCCCCCAAACACACACAGACTGACACTCACTGCTTTCATATAAAATAAGAGAAAAAATTGATTGATTTATTTGTTCTTTCTCAAGTATTTATTGAGCATTCACTATGTGCCCGGCATTGTGAAAGTATTACCAAAAAAAAAAAAAAAAAAAAGGAAGGAAGAAAATGACATGAATCTAAAAGAGCTCTCCAATGTAATAAAGACACTCAACACATCAGAAGAGGCTGTCAATAAACAGAGCAAATACACTTAAAAGAACTGGTTATCGAGTTTCAGTATCACATCACATGGAAAACATATTCAAATATATGTCTATGGAGGAAAAGGTGGCAGACATTAGGAAAAAAAAATCTACCTTATGAATAATAGATATAGAGAAAATAGGAAACAATAGCAGAGATCGATGAAACAGGAAATAGCTACAGTAGAGAATCTGTAAAACTAAAAGCTGCAAAGACTAATAGACAAATTTCTAGCAAGCCTAATCAAAAGCGAAAAAGAAAATGTCCCAAAATATTAAAAATGAAAAAAGACTATAACTACGGATGAAATATTGATTTTAAAAATAAGAGGAAACATTAAAATATTTTATGCTGATTAATTAATTAAAATAGACAATTTCCTAGAAAATATAACATCAAAAAACTAAAAATAGAACTACTATATGATCCAGGAATTCTACTCCCGGGTATATACCCAAAGAAAATAAAAACACTAATTTGAAAAGGTACATGCACCCCAATGTTCATAGCAGCACTATTCACAATAGCCAAGACATGGAAACAACCTAAGAGTCCATCAACAGATGAACGGATAAAGATGTGCGTGCATGTGCACACACACGCACACACACACATATATATCGATAACTGAATGGTATTCAGCCTTAAAAAAGAATGAAATTCTGCCATTTGTAACAACATGGATGGACCTAGAGTGTATTATGCTTAGTGAAGTAAGTCACACAGAGAAGGACAAATACTCTGTTATGACTTACTTGTGGAATCTAAAAAATAAACCAAATGAATTAACAAAACAGAAACAGACTTATAGATATGGAGAACAAACCAGTGGTTACCAGTAGGGAGAGGGAAAGGGTGAGGGGAAAGCTATGGGTAGGGGATTAGGAGGTACAAACTACTATGTATAAAATAAATATGCTACAAGGACATACTGTACAGCACAGGGAATACAGCCAATATTTTATAATAACTTTAAACGGAGTATAATCTATAAAAATATCAAATCACTATGCTGTACACCTGAAAGTAATATAATATTGTAAATCAACTATACTTCAATAAAAAACTAATAATTCAGAATAAATAAAAAATATGAGGGACTTGCCTGGTGGCACAGTGGTTAAGAATCCAACTGCCAATGCAGGGGACACAGGTTCAATCCCTGGTCCAGGAAGAGCCCACATGCCGCAGACCAACTAAGCCCGGGTGCCACAACTACTGAGCCTACGTGTCACAACTACTGAAGCCCGCATGCCCTAGAGCCTTGGCGCCGCAACCACTGAGCCCATATGCCACAACTACTGAAGCCCGCGCGCTCTAGGGCCCGTGTGCTGCAACTACTGAGCCTGTGCACTGCAGCTACTGAAGCCCGTGCACCTAGAACCCATGTTCCGCAACAAAAGTTCCACCATGAGAAGCCCGCGCACCGCAAGGAAGAGTAGCCCCCACTCGCTGCAGCTAGAGAAAGCCTGCACGCAGCAACGAAGACCCAACACAACCAAAAAAAATAAAATAAAATAAAAAATAAATTAAAAACATGAATAGGACTATAGGCACAAAATAAACTGAATCAGTAGTTAAAAATCAACTTGCCAAAACAAATTTAAAAAACAAAACAAAATTAAAAACAAATAAATCAATAAACCTCACTAGACCGAGACACATTCTGCCAAATATTGCAGGAACTGATAATCCTCCTCTTAAACTGTTTCACAGATTACAAAAGGTTCTCCTCAGTTCCTTTTATTGACATAGCACAACCTTTATACCAAAAGTAGACAAAACAAAAAAATTGATTAAACTAGATGCAAAAATACTGAACAAAATATCAGCTATCCAAAACTTTCAAGGTGTTTAAAAATAGGTATCAGCAAGCAGAAACTAACACACCATTGTAAAGCAATTATACTCCAATAAAGATGTTTAAAAAAAAAAAAAAAAGGTAACAGGGCCGGGTTCAGAACTGGTTTATTCCAGTGATGCACTGTTGGTCTAAGGTTAGAAAATCTATGAATATGACTCTCCACAGTAAAAGAAAATGGGAGAAAAACCATGCAATTATCTTAACAGATGCAAAGGAATATTTGCTAAAGTTTAATAGTCACTCAAAATAAAAATTCTTAGCAAAATATAAATTTATAAAACATACGTACCAAAGAACTAAAGTAAACACCATAAACCTAATGAGTGTATGTATGAAGAAAAAAATGCATGAAAACATACTGACACTAAGTGCCCTCATATGAAACAAAAAAACAAGAAGCAAATATTTATGTGTTCATTTTCAAGATTTTATTGGAGGTCTGCTATGTGCTTGGCATTTTGAAAGAATTACCTGCCCCTTCCCCAAAAAAAGGAAAGCAAGAAAGAAGATAAATGCAATTATAATACGTAAAAGGAAAATGTAGAAAACTTCCCTTAAAATCAGGAAGCAACTCAAGAAGGCATGCTACCATCATTTCTATTTAACCTTATACTGGGAGTCCTGGAACATAGCCCAAGAAAAAAGATATTAAATGATAAAAGGCTTGAAAAGGAATAAATGATGCTCATTATTTCCACATGATATGACTGTCTCCAAAGGAAGTCAAACAGAATTGCTCACAAAATATTATGAGAATTCGGCAAGGTTTTCAGATATAAAGTCAACGGTAAAAATCAGTTTCAACATTAAACACCAGCAACAAAGTTTGAAGACATAGTAAGTACTCCATTTATAATACCTACAAAATGGAGATCTAGGAGAAAATTATAATTTTTTAAAAATCAAAAGACATTAAAGAGGACCTGAGTAAATGGAAAGTTACATGATGGTCATGGATAAAATACCAATGCCCATGAAATTAATCTATCAATTCAATTTAAATTCTAAATAAAATTTCTCAAGAAACTTGATAATATTCAACTGCAAAAGCAAAGGACCAAGAATGGCCAAGATAATTTTCAAGAAGAGAAACAAAGTTGAAGAAACTTATTCTACCAGATATCACTAATTAAGACACTGTGGTAATGACATAAGATAAACACACAGAAAAAGCAACAAACAGTACAGTCCAGAAAGAGACATAAAAACATTTGATACATAATGGAAACGCTATTTCAAAAAGTGGGGGAAAGACGAACTATTGAACAAATATGCCGAGCTGATTGATTTTCACATATAAAATGAGATTCCTACTTTATGCTTTACATAAAATTCAATTTTGAATGGATTAAGACCTATATATATATAAAGCACACTTTAAAACTTTTGGAAAAAAATAAAAAAGACTTTCTAAGTGACCTCAAAGTAGGTGAGGATTTCTTAAACAAGATGTAAAAAAGCACCAACACTTTTTTACTTCAGTGAAGTAAAAAACTTTCAAACATTAAAAGACACTGTATTCTATATGAAAAAAAAAAAAACCACAAAAACCAGAAAATTGGGTGAAAGTGTTTGGAACACATAGGGCTGACAATAGCTAGCAAACTCTTACAAATCATTAAGAAAAAAGCAAACAACCCAATAGCAAAATTTGCAACAGTAGGAGAAAGCAGTACACAGAGTAATAAACACAGATATGTCCAAAGTTTAATAAACATATGAAAACAAACACATGAAATACACGCTGCCCGAGTGGTAGACTACATTATAGGGAAGGTACAAATTAACTCAGAAATCCCAGCGGCGTAACAAAACAGGCTTGTTTTTCAGTCGTGACACAGATCCAATGCAAGCTGGCAGGCGGCTCTGCGGAGCCATGCTCCACTGTCCAGTTAATGTACTGTACGAAAGGGTTGGAAAAGCTCTGACTCTCTACCTCTGAAACGACAGTTGTCACTGCTGCTCGAAGCCTACTGGCCAAAAGCAGCTGCCTGGCCTCACCTACCCGCAATGGGGCCGGGAAACGTGGGAGAAACACTTGGATGTTCAGTGACGAACAAATGTCTCTGTGATTACTAGCAATTAGAGAAAGCCAAACCAAGGCAATAGCAAGATGCTTCCCACACTCATTAGACTGGGGGAAACAACCATGAGAACTCTGATGTTACCAATGATTTGTGAGGATGTGAAACACGGAAACAGTCACACACAGCTGTTGCATATGCAAATTAGCACATTTTAAGAGCACTTGTAATACCTGGACAAAGATGTGCCTACTTATGACCCTACTCTACAGATGCATAAAAGGTGTCATGTGAAAATTATTCACTTAAAGTTGGTTTGTAATAGCAAAATATTGGAAATTAACTGAATATTGGAGACAACCTAAATATTAGAAAAACCCAGAATACCTAAACTGTATTTTATTCTTACTGAAAGTGAATATGGATAGAGCATATTGAACAGGAAAAAAAGTTGCAGAAGGTGCTATACTGTACACTTTATTAATATAAGTTTGTAAAACCTGCAAAATTATCATATATATTGTGTGTAGATACAGGTACGTGGTTAACCTATAATAATGTGCATAAATTATAAACAATTTCAAAATGGGGAGGAGAGATGGTTTGTTAGGGTACACTATTCATAAAACAATTCATATCTGTTAATTCTACTATAGGTAATAAAACCTAAGAAAATAATACTGTTTACCAGTCAGAAGTTATTCTTTGTTAACACTTACCTAGTAAGGCTTTTTATATTAATGATAATTAGAAGCAGTTCCATATTTTCAGAATAGTTAAATATGGATGACAACATATGAAATGTTATGATTATTAGAAAATATATATATTAAGTAGTATAGTGACTGGAACTTGATCAATAGTAGCTACCATCATCATCATCACTGCTACTACTATTACTTACTTTTATTAAAGGAATAATTAAACAAACTAGGCTGATGCGTGGAAACAGTAGTGAAACAATGTTAACTGGAAAAAGTGGAATACTAATTAGAATGTTTGTATACATTAATTAAAGCACCATAAACTATAGTCACATCCATTAACAATGATTTTAAAATAACTTAGAATTTTAGTAAAATTTAATGCTTATTAAATGACTATTAATTTGCATATTGAAAATAAAATTATACTGTCACTAAATTTTCTCAAAACCCTACATTAGTTTAAATTTCTAGTTCACTTTGCTAATAGGCATAGGCATTTTTAAAACCATTTAAGAAAATACAACTGTGACAACTAGTTTCATTATTGAAGAAAATCTCCTTCATAAATGATGCACGGTCCCTGAAATCATTAACTTCTGAAAAGAAAAATAATTTAACAGTTGCTTCTACTACATAACTGCTTACTTGATAACTGCATTATTTTTATCACACATTTTTTAGTTAATATGACTTGGTTTACTAAAGGAAACATCTATAAAAGCAGTAGGAGAATACAATGACTAAACCTATTATGTGCTTGTAATTTTAATCAGTACAGTTTTATCCATTGAGAAAAGTCAGGAAGGAAAGAGATTATCTTTTATTTTATACTTTCACTCCAGCACTGAATGAATCTGATATTCATTTTTATACAATGGCCCGAACTTGAGGTTTTTTTTTAACTGAGGTCAACAAGAACACAGCAAATTCAGTGGGAAGTCTAGGTCATACCCCAAGGAGAGAGAGAAGAAAGAGTTTTCTTCCCTTAGTTCCTGGACCTTCTTCAGGGTTTATACTGTGACCAATGAATATGGGTTGTGAGGCTTATTTAGAGCCATTTGCACTCGTGTTAGGTAGAAAAAGACTTTGTCTCCTCTCCTCTAATCATTATTAGACTAGGTTACAAGGAGCTGTGCCTATGTTCTACACCTCTTTAAAAATCTATTTGATGTTCCCTTCTGTATCATCTATTCCATTTATTTGTTTGCATACGTAGTCTACCCAGTTATCGGCCATGAAATGGTTATATGAGCATGCCCTTGAGCTAGCAGGGCTGGTGATCATTGCTCATCCAGGAAGTGTCATGGCACTGTGTAATGGAGGTATCATTTTTTTTTTTCCAGCTTGGACTCAGATCAAGAAGAGGCTTTCCTATATAAGGGACAGAAATACAATTCTCCCCATTGCCTAAGAGCAGAGAAAACAGCTAGCAGAGGGAACACAGATGGGGACAGATGGCTTAGACTAGAGAGACATCTCTAGAGCCAGTGGACAAATGCCATTTCTGGATTACCATTTTACATCTCTAGCCATACAGGGATCAGAAATGCTTAGCTGTTCAAGATACATACAGCTGTAACTAGAGATGTCTGAGAAAGATAGCTATGGAGGCCAAATGAAGTAACATTAGTACCAAGAATACGCATCATTCTCACAGCTCACTAAGTCATTCTAGAAAGGACACACCAACCACATTTTGTTTGTTTGTCTGTTTTATACCAACTACATTTGAAAGTGTTTTCAGCTTCAGTTTTCAAAGATCAACTGGCGGAAAAAAATATCTTAAGATACAATCTTGGTGAAAGAGTTAGTGCCTTATAATCTCTTGCAACTCACATGGTCTGCCTCATTTCTGGGGATTTGAAATAACAAGGATTTTAATCACTTCTAAACTAAGCAGAGCTAAGCAAAGATTAGTTTGCTCATATAAATTTAAACTTGCTCATGCAAGACCACAGAGAAGCTAAAGTTACAAACTACGGATTAACCAGTGAAGCAATTTCTTTATTGAGTTAGCTTGGTCATGAACCATACAGTGAGACTGATAGAGGATAATCAATACACATTAATTACTGATTCTCTATATGCCTGAAATATTCCAAATGGGATTAATTTCATAATAGTAATAGAATCCCTTCAAACAGTTTTTATGACAGGTTTCAAGATTATCTTTCATTTATGAAGTGATTCATCTAAGGTCTCTTCACCTAAAGGTAGGTGTATTCCAATATAAATGGAGTTAATGAGCAAATTTTACCTAAAAATGTTCCTCAAATCCTATATTTTTAAATGCATTTACTTGGTGAGTATATATATATATATATATATATATATTTTTTTTTTTTTTTGCGGTACACGGGCCTCTCACTGTTGTGGCCTCTCCCGTTGCGGAGCACAGGCTCCGGACGCGCAGGCTCAGCGGCCATGGCTCACGGGCCCAGCCACTCCGCGGCATGTGGGATCTTCCCGGACCAGTGCACGAAACTGTGTCCCCTGCGTCGACAGGCAGATGCTCGACCACTGCGCCACCAGGGAAGCCCGGTGAGTATATTTTTGACACTGAATTTTTATTAATTCACAGTAAACAAAATTTCTACTATACATTTGAATTAGTTTTCTGTAACCCTGTATACACAAATATTTCAGTGAAGAAGATACAGAAGATAGTTTGAATCTGGAAAGTAATGCATAGTAGCTAAAAAATTTTTCCAAAAAAAAAAAAATTAAGGTGGAATAAGTTTTATAAGAAAAGATGTTTGTATTTCTTATAAAAATAAACTGTAGTCTCTTACCCTAAGTATTAAGTAATGACTCATTACTTCACTTGATTTAACTTTAAAAAGAAAGCTGCAATTATTTTTATATTAACCTGCAATTAAAACCAGAGATAAGAATCCTTTAAAATTTTGCCTACGGTGGACACAAGAAAGTTTGGAGGACATTTTGTCTTAGAACTGGAAAAAAAAAAAAAAAGTAGCTATATAAATATCACAGTGGTCAGTTAGGAATATTATATACACCTAGTAAATAAGAGAAGTTCTACTCAGAAGATTTAAGATTTGGAAAGGGGCTCTAAAATTAATGCAATCACTCTTCTGGTTGGACAAATGATCAAATAAATTCTCATGATATATTTTAGGTTAATGGAGTTTTTCTTTTCACCAGCAAAACAACTATGTGCATTTTGGAATTCTCTTAATAAAGAAAACAAAATTTTACACATTAGACCCTTTATTCTGTCATATGTATGATAGTTCTTATTTTTCTTGTTAAAATTTGCTTACATACTTTCCAGTGACCATGTGTTATTTTCATAATTATGAAAAAATCAATAAAGTGATTTCTATTTTGCAAAAGAAAAATTACAGTTGCACATTTTATTTTATCCCCAGAAGTAACCTTCTATTGTACTTGAGTGTCCTCTATATTATAGGGAATACAATGGAAACAATTCTGATTGAGCAGAAGTAAAACTGTCTACTAAAAAATATCACGAAGAGTTTTATAGTATCCAGTCTTACATTTAAGTCTTTAATCCATTTTGAGCTTATTTTTGTGTATGGTGTTAGAGAATGTTCTGATTTTCTTCTTTTACATGTGGCTGTCCAATTTTCCAAGCACCACTTACTGAAGAGACTGTCTTTTCTCCATTGTATATGCTTGCCTCCTTTGTCATAGATTAATTGACCATAGGTGTGTGGTTTTATTTCTGGGCTTTCTATCCTGCTCCATTGATCTATATATAAGTCTGTCTTTAGGCCAGTACCATACTGTTTTGATTGCTGTAGCTTTATAGCATAGTCTGGAGTTAGGAAGCCTGATTCCTCCAGCTCCATTTTTCTTTCTCAAGATTGCTTTGGCTATTTGAGGTCTTTTGTGTTTCCATATAAATTATAAGACTGGATACTATAAAACTCTTAGAGGAAAACATAGGCATAACACTCTTTGACGTAAATCGCAGCAATACTTTTTTGCACCCACCTCCTAGAGCATAAAAACAAAAATAAACAAATGGGACCTAATGAAACTTAAAAGCTTTTGCACAGCAAAGGAAACCATAAACAAAACCAAAAGACAACCCTCAGAATGGGAGAAAATATTTGCAAATGAAGCAACCAACAGGGGATTAATCTCCAGAATATACAAACAGCTCGTGCAGCTCAATATTAAAAAAAAAAAAAACAACCCGATCAGAAAATGGCCAGAAAACCTAAACAGACATTTCTACAAAGAAGACATACAGATGGTCAAAAAGCACATGAAGAGGCTCAACACTGCTAATTATTAGAGAAATGCAAATTAAAACTACAATGAGATATCACCTCACACCAGTCAGAATGGCCATCATTAAAAAGTCTACAAACAATAAATGCTGGAGAGGGTGTGGAGAAAAGGGAACCCTCCTACACTGTTGGTGGGAATGTAAATTGGTACAGCCACTATGGAGAACAGTATGGAGGTTCCTTAAAACAACTAAAAATATAGCTAACATATGATCCAGCAATCCCACTCCTGGGCATACATCTGGAGAAAACCATAATTCAAAAACATACAAGCACCCCAATGTTCACTGCAGCACTATTTACTACAGCCAAGACATGGAAGCAACTTAAATGTCCATCGACAGAGGAGTGGAAAAAGAAGATGTGGCATGTATATACAATGAACTATTACTTAGCCGTAAAAAAGAATGAGATAATGCCATTTACAGGAACATAGATGGACCTAGAGACTATCATACTAAGTGAAGTAAGTCAGACAGAGAAGGACAAATATCATATGATATCACTTATATGTGGCATCTAAAAAATGATACAAATGAACTTATTTACAAAACAGAAACAGACTCACAGACTTAGAAAACAAACTTATGGTTACCAAAGGGGAAAGGTGTGGGGTGGGAAGGATAAAATTAGGAGGTTGGGGTTAATATATACACACTACTATATATAAAATAGGTTATCAACCAGGACCTACTGTATAGCATAGGGAACTCTATACTCTGTAAAAACCTATCTCGGAAAAGAATCTGAAAAGAATAGATATATGTATATGTATAACTATATGTATATGTATAACTAAATCACTTTGCTGTACAGCTGAAACTAACAAAACATTGTAAATCAACTCTACTCCAATATAAAATTTTTAAAAAGTTAGTGGGTAAAAAAAATAAAAACATAAAAAATATCACTGCCTGTTAAATAATGAGTGTCCTGAGCATTTTTGGATGAATATAACCTTGGATTAAATATGCTAAAAAGAAGTATATTTAAGACCACTAGGTCAAAAAAAAAGGGGGTGTGGTGCTGAGGGAAATGCAAGCCACAGAGCATGGAAACCCAAGAAGATAAAGAGTCTTTCTAAAGAGTCTTTCTAAACGTTTCACACAATAGCCTAAAGAGCAGACATAACCTACCTTGGTTTTTGGAGGTGGCTTTTGTGTGTCTCTTTCGAAGTCTTTTGTTAGAAGGATGTTCTTACAATTGGCCTCCTATAAAAGAAGTATAAAAGAAACATTAGAGACCGAAGAACACTACCCTAACCAGAAATTACAATGTAGTGAAAAGCATTTCTGGATGGAGTTTTTCACATCAGAAGCTAGTGAGACTCTGCAGTGAGCAGGCAAAACGTTTCCTTTCTTCTTTGTCACATACATCAGTGAAGTAACATAAGACAGTGATGGAGTAGGTATGGGACCTACAGGACATATGTATTCAGAGATGATTATTAAAAATCTCATCTACGCTATCATGTCATTTACATATCCACAGACAACTCACCTCTTCTTTGGAGAATTGAATTCTCCAAGATATCAATACCGAATTTGAAGTTTCCAACTTTCCCCAAGTATTTTACAAATGGGTTCTGATTCTGTAAATGTGTTGTCATAAACAAATTCCTTCACATTGTTCATAATCCGTATCAAATAGTGACAGCTGCATATCAATATCCTGAGAAAAAATATCTGAGTATCTGTTTACAAAATTATTAAGCTTCTAAGTCCTTGGTTCACGCCAAAACAGTGCATCCTCATTCCCCTTTGAAGTATTACACAACAAAAGCATACAGAAGTTAAGTAAATCGCCTAATGTCACACGGGACTCGAAGATGGTTCTGAATACCTTTAAGGCCTGAGCTCTCATCATCTTTATATACTACTTCTCATCCAATATACTTGACAGCTTAAATGACTAGGTTGTAGAACCATAGCATTTTAAAGCCAAGAGAGTTTTTAATGATCGACTACTCTATCCACGCCCCTAGTTTTACAGGTGAGGGGTGTGCATCCTGAGGTGATGTGCCCCCAGTCACACAGAGAGTGGCAGAGCCGAGACCCATGCCTGGACCACAGGGCTGTACAGGCTACCCGTGCTCCGCTTTGTGCTAGGGAGCAATATTTCCGGACTCGAGGGGATCGTGACCCTCTCGTGAGCTGGGGGCAGGGGTAGCTGCGGCGCGGCCAACACTCTCAGCTGCCTGTGGCCTCGTGCACAGCCCTGTGTAAGGACCAAGGGTACATTTCTGAGATCTCCAAATAACTGTGCATTCCAGTCCTATCCTTTCCCACCCGTCACACCACCTGCTGTTGGGAAGCTGTTTACTGGAAATAGTGAATGAACCCATTCCCGCTTCTGACTCACTGTCAGAGGGATAAACTATATCCAGCATGACATTTAAAAGGTTCAAGTGATTAACTGCATAATCCGTTGCGTAATTTGGCTACCCTCGGATAATATAATTAGGTATAATCCTTAGACCTCTTTTTAAACTACTGGTAAGTAAATGTTAGAACGTGATGAGAAGAAAAAAGGCCGACTCTTAAGGGAAGTGAATAGGAATAGCTGACCTTTGTTTATGTCTGTCTGAGTTTATAAATGCCTATAATTCTTTCTTCCTTATGCATAAGCTAAAAGTGGTGGTGTTTCCTTTAAAAGTGACAGTATCACTCCTATTTTGCCTCCCTGTCCCCGTGAATTAATAAGTATAAGGCTGATAGTCAGCTTTGCCCTAAAAGACTCTGAAAGCATTTTCTGTAAACTTTTAACTGAAAATGCCACCTACATAAATTACGTTTATTTTTTGTTTCATGACTTTAAATTCAGACAATGGAGTCAAAGTGAAGTTTAGTAGTCACAGCACCATCCTAGCTCTCTGGCCAGCTCTAGGAAGCCAGGCAAGCATTTTAACCTCTTGGACCTCTCCCTCAGTTTAAAGATCTATACAACAAAGGGACTGGATTAGGTGAGCTCCAAGAATCCTAGCTAGCTCTTAAATGTCAAGATTTTACGATCTTATGATTCTTTCAGGAAGCAATATTTATTGACAAAAAAGTTAAGCCACATCCTGTTGAGGGCTGCATTCCCAAATGCCCCCATCCGAATGCTGCTGGAGTACTGGCACCCATGCAATAGCAGTGAGCCACAGAACGCAGGCCACACTTCCTGCAGGGCCAATGCTACTCAGATTTCTGGAGGGAAATTAAGTAATTCAACTAGTACCTTAAACAAGTAACTGGTAATAACTTAATGTATTGTTTTAAAACAGATGTAGTATGGTAACTCCATGATATTTTAGGAGAAATATTTTAAAGATAAAGCCTTTTTAAAGTTGTGCTTTTAAAAAGCCATTTATGCTTGTAGGTATATACCTGAGAATTAAAAACATATGTCCACACAAAAACTTTTACGTAAGTGCTCACCGTAGCATTACTCATAATAGCCAAAAAGTGGAAACAACACAAATGTCCATCAACTGTTGATCAGATTAAAAAAATATGGTGTATACACACAATGGAATATTGTCCAGCTATAAAAATGAATGAAGTACTAATACCTGCTAATCACATAGATTAACCCTGAAAACATTATGCTAAGTGAAAGAAGCCAAAAACACAAAGGGACATACATTGTGTGATTCCATGTGTCTGAAATGTCCAGAATGGGCAAATAATGACAGGAAGTAGATGAGTGGTAGCCAGGGCCTGGGAGGAGGAAGGAATGTATAGTCACGTCTCATAGCTCCCGTCTGCATGGGGTTTCTTTTGGGGCGACAAAAATGTTCTGGAATCAGGTAATGGTAATGGTTGTACAACTTGGTGAACATGCTAAGACCCAATCAACTGCATATTGTAAATAGGTGAATTTTACGGTACGTGAATTATGTCTACATTTTTAAAAAGCCTTTTAAAGCAAATCCCCACCTTCCCAGGGCAAAGGGAGAAGACCTCAGGTTTGGGTTTGAAATCTCCCCTTAGAAGAACTTCTCTGCAAAGGTTTGAAGGGGGAATGTTTTGTGTTTGTAAGTATTATGTGCGCGTGGAAATTCCCTCAAATATTAACTGAACCCTATTATTATGTGTGGCATTCCAATGCTGGTCACTGGAGAATGGAATGATAAATTAGACATGAAAATAAATAGGGTATCCTTATATTTATTTTAAACATTTCTACTTGAACGAGACTTCTGCCTGAACTGATTGCCCACTCTAAAGACTTGAGCAACGACCAATTGCTTAAACCCACTGTATCATGAAAGCACCATTTAAAAAAATACAATAGGGAAAGAAAAACTACCTTGTTTGTCCCTGCTTTGTTGGCCTTTCCATTCACCTACTAATGACAGTAAAAAATAGAAAAGCACCTGCCGTTCCCTCAGCCTAGCCCGCTGCTCCCAGCTATTCACACTGTGTGCCCACACTTCATCCAGGTCTCTGTTCAGTTCTGCTGGAGAGGACTCCCTCCCTGGAACACCTTATCTGAATCACCACCGCTCTCCCCTCCCACTGGGGCTCTCTCTGTTTCTTCAGAGCGCTCAGCAATATCTCACTTTAATATTTAGTGGTTTTAGTTCTTCACTGTCCATCTCACCCTGCTCTGTGAGAAGACCTATATCACTCACGGATACATCCACAAGGCCTAGAACACTGCTTGGCACACAGTAGAAGCTCAACTGTTGTGGTGAATGAGTAAACCAAATCAGTGAACAATATCCCTTTTCTAAGCTTTCACAATCCCTTTATGCATTCCTTCTGTTTTTAATTCTCTCCTCAATCAGCTTACACTTCATGACCTTTCATTCCTTTGCTAATGCCCTTCGTTTTCTTCCTCTTGTCGTCAATCACTGCATTTATTTCACAAAAGGACAACCTTGGATGAATCCGGCTATATGCCTTCTCTGTGCTGGGAATGGAGCAACTGAAAGTGGCTGGAAAAAAATGATAGAATTGGTTGACTGTGTCATGTTAAATTTATTACCATAAATCTTGAATGAACCCTCTCTAATCCACAGCAATCCTGCTATACTTCTTTAGTAACATGATTTTCCACTCTCCAAGATGATATTTCATGTCTCCTCCTCTCTTCTCAAACCTTTTTCCTTCCATTCTTGCTTCATTGGAAGAAAGAAGCATCAGAGAAGCTTCTCATTACCCCACCATCAAATTTACAAACCACTCTACGTCCCTCCAGTTACAATGGAAGATTCTGGTCCTAATCAGCCCATCTCCTCTCACCTTCTCAAGGAGGTCACTCTTTCAATTCTCCCCTCCTACTCCCTCTCCACTAGATCATTCCCATAATCACACGCGTGCTCTGTAATTATCTTTAAAAACAGAAAACAACAACCAAAAAAACAACTTCCTTAATCTTAGTTCTCTCACCAGCTGTGGTCCCATGTTGTTTGCCTTCCTTTATAGCACACTCCTCCAAAACAGCTGTCTTCACCATATCTACTTCTTCCTCTTCAGTGCCCCCAAATCTGTGTTTTTTGTTTGTTTGTTTGTTTGTTTGGTCACTAGCCAGAGAAAGTTCTGAAAACAGTCACAGCTTGGTTTCCATCTTACTCAGTTAGCAACATCTGACCCAGGTGATTCCTTCTAATAGCTGCCACATCATCACTGATGGGGGAAAACTGCCCACCTCATTGACCAACTCCCCATGATCTCCTGGGCTGCAGCTTATCCTCTATACAATAAAGTTACATATCTATTGGTTATTGGCTCGTCTTGTGTATCCTCTACTAAACAGAAGTTCTATGAAGGTAAATAATTGGTCTCCCTTACTCATTACTAAAACTACAATGCCACTGAAAAGTGCCTCGTATAGTAGGAGCTCAGTAAATATGTGTTGAATAAATAGTTGAATGAAATCGGAGTGACTCGAGGGTGGATGTAGAGAAGTCTTCTTTTCCCAAATGATACAATGATCTCAGAACACTTTCATTTCTTTCAAATACAACCAATATCCTAATGACTCCCAAATCTGTATCACTATCTTTGACATTTCTCCTAAGCTACTTAAGTCTAACTGCTTACTTGGCAACTCTACCTTGCTGTCTAATAAGCACCTAAATTTATGTCCAAACCTGAGCTTTTATTAGCAAAATAATTTATGTCAGTCCTTGAGTTTCTTCCCCAGATTAACAAATGGTACCCAGTTGCTCAAGCCAATGTCTTAGGTATCAGCCTTGATTCCTCCCTTTCCTATACCTCCTACCATCAAACCTATCATCAAGTCCAGTCAGCACTCTCCAAAGTAAACTGGGATTCATTCACTTCTCTCTATGTACACAGCCAACCCAGTCATAGCCATCATTTTTCACCTAAATTACTTCAATCATCCTGCTTTCTATAAGCTTTGTATACGTAAATCAGATGATGTCATTCCTCAAGCAATGTCTCATCATTACTCCCGGAATAAAATCCAAACTATTTACCATAACCTACGTAGCCTTGCGTGATCTAGCCCTTGCCTTCTTGTCTAACCTCATCTCACACCACTTGCCCCTCCCTTACTATGCCTCAGACACAATGGAAGCCTTTTCTACCTTCAAATACTCCAAGTCCTTTCCTGCCTTCAAGTATTCGTCCTTCATATTCCCTCTCCCTGGAATGCCTCTCCACCATTTCTTTAGCATGGCTGGTATATTCTCCTCCTTCAGCTCCTATGTCACCTCCTCCAAGAGGCCTTCTTTAACAACCTCATCTAAAGTGGCTCTCCTGATTACTCTCTTCTCTTATTAACCTGCTTTACTTCAAACACAGTACTTATTCTAATTTGTAATTCACAATTTTCTTTTACATTTTGATTTATTTATTGTACATCACCTCCAGTAGACTTTAAGGTTCATGTGGGTAAGGATTTGCTCAGTGTATCCCCAGCATTCTGTAGGTATTTAATAAGCGTTTTTTGAATGAATAAAGAAAATACTGTCAACTCTTACATTTCCCTTGCCTTTAGTATTAATTTCCAACCACTAAAGAAATGTGATGGATCTCCATGATATTGAGAATCAGATAATAATACATTTTCTTACTACCTGGGTAATATAATAATGGGTGAGGGTAGGTGGCAAAGAAGCTGTTATTATGATAGGCAGTTGTCAGAGAGCTGCAATTGGTATGCTGGAATCAAACCACACAAGTGATTTGATCGAATTTAGTGAGTTGGAGAGATGATAGAGAGCAATGCTGATATGATTACAAGTGGGTGTAACAGCCCAAGCCTAAGGCCTCCTACAGGAAAAAGCTACATAACACACTGCTACTTTGCACATAACCACGATCCAATAAATGTCATTGGCAGACTGCAGACCACCCCTTACAATACCATAGAAGTCTCCACTTTAATTCAACTGTATCTGCAAAATGAATCTTAATTTGACTGACTATAACAAATGAACAGGATGTTTTCTTAAAACTCAAAAGTAATACGATGTTATCTTTACATAAATAAAGGGAACAAATTAAATTAAAATAGCATTTAACAGATTTTCATTATGCAAACTTTTGGGAAGATATCTGTAGTTCTTGGGCTTGGACCAGGGAAATATAAAGGGAAGAGGTGAGAAGTAGTTAGGTTTCAGATATATTTTGAACTCATTACTTTTACTTTATAAACTGCAACTATAATAGTCACAAGTACAACCTTAATTGTCTTTAAAAATTGCTTTACAGAGAATGTTGAAAATTGTTTTACAGAGAATGGCAACCAGTCATTTCTGATTAAAGAAAAAGCAATGAGAATGAATATAGCAAGAGATGGTTAAAGATTTAAGCATCATTAAACATGAGAATCTAGACTTCTGATCTTATTATTACAATCCATTACAGTTTTCTCTTCCTTCATCTCCTCTGTCACCTCTTCGGAGAGGCTTTTTGTAACAACCTCATCAGAATCAGCTCTCCCCAGTTACTCTCAACTTGCTTTACTTCTGTAACAGTAACAACTGGTTTAAGATTGGTTTAGGTGTCCATATGTTGTGCTGGTGATTTCAGATCTATTCTTAATATAAGTGCATATTAGCCCACCATGCGTTCTTGTTTCACAGTCTTGAAGAAGCTCTACTTTTTACTGATTTGCACAGGGGTTTGAATCTGTTGTCAGAGGCGAGTGAACGAGTGCCAGACTCAGGCCTTTTTATCTGCTGGTCCCTCTGTCTGGGATGCTCTTCCTCCTCGTGTCTATATGGCTTGCTCCACCACATCATTGTGATCTCCGCTCATCTCAGAGGGGCTTCCCTCAATTTCCTATAGAAAACAGTGATGCCAACTTCCCTCTCTCCTCTCATACACCATTAATCTCAAGTCCTTATCATGGTTTTAATTTTCTTCACAGAATGTATCATCAAATGTCATATTAATTTTCTTAATTGTTTACTGTCTGTGTCCCCCTCCTAAAGAGGCAAAGTCCACGAGGGCAGAGATTTTTTAAAAAAAATTAAATGCTATAGCTCCAGTTCACAGAATACTAACTGCTACACAGTCGGTGTTTAATAAATGGTGGTTCAAATTAGACTTTATTGCTATTTTCAGGATATTACATCCAAAAAAAGCAGAAAACATTTTTTTTCATGTGCACATGGAACATTCTTTAGGATTGATCACATATTAGGGCACAAAACAAGTCTCAACAAATTTAGGAGTATAGAATTATTTCAAGCATCTTTTCTGACCACAATGGCATGAAACTAGAAATAAACCACAGAAAAAGAAACAAGAAAAAAATGATTACATAGAGACTAAACAACATGCTACTAAAAAAAAAATAGGTCAGTGATGAAATCAAAGAAGAAATTAAAAAATACCTTGAGTCAAATGACAATGAAAACAGAACCATACCAAATCTATGGGATGCAGCAAAAGCAGTTCTTAGAGGGAAGTTCCTAGCAATACATGCCTTCTTCAAGAAAAAAGAAAAATCTCAAATAAAAAGCCTAACCCACCACCTACAAGAATTAGAAGAAAAACAAAGAAAACCTAAAGTCAGCAGAAGGAAGGAAATAATAAAGATCAGAGAGGAAATAAATAAAATAGAGATAAAAAATAGAAAAATGAATAAAACCAAGAGCTGGTTCTTTGAAAGAGTAAACAAAATTGACAAACCTCTGGCCAGGCTCACCAAGAAGAAAAGAGCAAAGACCCAAGTGAACAAAATAATAAGTGAAAGAGGAGAAATTACAGCTGATACCAGAGAAACACACACACACACACACACACACACACACACACACACACACACACACACAACATAAGAGAAACTGTACAATTATATGCCAACAAATTCAACAACCTAGAAAAAAATGGACAAGTTTCTAGAAATATACAGCCCACCAAAACTGAATCAAGAAGAAATAGATATGAATAAAACCAAGAGCTGGTTCTTTGAAAGAGTAAACAAAATTGACAAACCTCTGGCCAGGCTCACCAAGAAGAAAAGAGCAAAGACCCAAGTGAACAAAATAATAAGTGAAAGAGGAGAAATTACAGCTGATACCAGAGAAACACACACACACACACACACACACACACACACACAACATAAGAGAAACTGTACAATTATATGCCAACAAATTCAACAACCTAGAAAAAAATGGACAAGTTTCTAGAAATATACAGCCCACCAAAACTGAATCAAGAAGAAATAGATAAGTTGAACAGACTGATCACTGGTAGTGAAATAGAATCTGTAATAAAAAAAACTCTCTACAAACAATGATCCAGGAACAGATGGTTTCACAGGTGAATTCAACCAAACATACAAAGAAGAACTTATACTGATCCTTCTCAAACTCTTCCAAAAGATTGAAGGGGAAGGAATACTCCTAAAGACATTCTATGAAGCCACCATCACCCTGATACCAAAACCAGACAAAGATACCACCAAAAAAGAAAATTACAGGCCAATATCTTTGCTGAACGTAGATGCAAAAATTCTCAAGAAAATATTACCAAACCGAATCCAACAACACATAAAAAAGATCATACACCACGACCTAATTGGATTCATCACAGGGTCACAAGAATAGTTCAACATATGCAAATCAATCAATGTGATACACCACATCAACAAAAGAAAAGACAAAAACCACAGGATCATCTCAATAGATGCAGAAAAAAATTTGATAAAATTCAACATTCGTTCATGATAAAAATCCTTATGAAAGTGAGTACAGAGGGAACATATTTCAACATAATAAAAGCTATTTATGACAAACCCACAGCCAATATAATTCTCAATGGTGAAAATCTGAAAGTGTTCCTGCTAAAATCTGGAACAAGACAAGGATGCCCACTCTCACCACTTCTATTCAATATAGTACTGGAAGTCCTAGCCACAGCAATCAGACAAGAAGAAATAAAAGGTATTCAGATTGGTAGGGAAGAGGTAAAATTATCATTATATGCTGATGACATGATGCTATATTAATATACTATGGATAACCTTAAGACTCCACACAAAAACTACTAGAACTGATAAATGAATTCAGCAATGTAGCAGGATACGAGATTAACACACAGAAATCAGTTGCATTTCTTTACACTAACAATGAAATATCAGAAAGGGAATGTAAATAAACAATCTCTTTTAAAATCACATCAAAAAAAAAACTTAGGAATAAACCTCACCAAGGAGGTGAAAGACATATGCTGAGAACTACAAAACAGTAATAAAGGAAACTGAAGGTGATTCAAAGAAATGGAAAGATATACCATGCTCTTGGTCTGGAAGAATTGATATTGTTAAAATGGCCATGCTACCCAAAGCAATCTACAGATTTAATGTGATCCCTATCAAATTACCCATGACATTTTTCACAGAACTAGAACAAATAATCCTAAAATTTATATGGAACCATAAAAGACCCAGAATTGCCAAAGCAATCCTGAGGAAAAAGAACAAAGCTGGAGGCGTAACGCTCTCAGACTTCAGACAATACTACAAAGCTACAGTAATCGAAACAGCATGGTATTGGCACAAAAACAGACATATGGATCAATGGAATGGAATAGAGAGCCCAGAAATAAACCCATACACCTACAGTCAATTAATCTTCGACAAAGGAGGCAAGAATATACAATGGGGAAAGGACAGTCTCTTTAGCAAGTAGTGTTGGGAAAGTTAGACAGCCGCAGGCACATCAAGGAAGTTAGAACACACCCTCACAGCATACACAAAAATAAATGCAAAATGGCTTAAAGACTTAGATATAAGACATGACACCATAAATCTCTTAGAAGAGAATATAGGCAAAACATTCTCTGACATAAGTCGTAAAAATATTTTCTTAGGTCAGTCTTCCAAGGCAATAGAAATAAAAGCACAAATAAACAAATGGGACCTAATCAAACTTATAAGCTTTTGCACAGCAAAGGAAACCATTTAAAAAAAGAAAAAAGACAACCTACAGACTGGGTGAAAATATTTGCAAATGATGCAACTGACAGGGATTAATTTCCAAAATATACAAACAGCTCACACAACTCAACAACAATAAAACAAAAAAACCCAATCAAAAAAATGGGCAGAAGACTTGAACAGACATTTCTCCAAAGAGGACATACAGATGGCCAATAGGCAAATGAAAAGATGCTCAACATCACTAATTATTAAAGAAATGCAAATAAAAAGTACGAGGTACCATCTCACACTGGTCAGAATGCCCTTCATTAAAAAGTCTACAGGACTTCCCTGGTGGCGTAGTAGTTAAGAATCTGACTGCCAATGTAGGGGGCACGTGTTCAATCCCTGGTCCAGGAAGATCCCACATGCTGTGGAGCAACTAAGCCCGTGCACCACAACTACTGAACCCACGTGCTAAACTACTGAAGGCTGCATGCTCTAGGGTCTGTGTGCTGCAACTACTGAGCCCACATGCTGCAACTACTGAAGCCTGCATGCCTCGAGCCTGTGCTCTGCATCAAGAGAAGTTACCGCAATGAGAAGCCTGTGCACCGCAACGAGGAGTAGGCCCCGCTTGCAGCAACTAGAGAAAGCCCGCGTGCAGCAACAAAGACCCAATGCAGCTGAAAATAAAATAAAATTAAAAAAAAAAAGTCTACAAATACCAAATGCTGAAGGGGGTGTGGAGAAAAATGGAACCCTCCTACACTGTTGGTGGGAGTGTAAATTGGTACAGCCACTATGGAGAACATACGGAGGTTCCTTAAAAAACTGAAAATAGAGCTAACATATGATCCAGCAATCCCACTCCTGGGCCTATATCTGCTCAGGAGATAATTCAAAAAGATACAAGCACCCCAATGTTCATTGCAGCATTATTTACTACAGCCAAGACATGGAAGCAACCTAAATGTCCATCAACAGATGAATGGATAAAGAAGATGTGGCACATATATACAATGGAATATTACTCAGCCATAAAAAGAAACGAAATTGAGTTATTTGTAGTGAGGTGGATGGACCTAGAGTCTGTCATACAGAGTGAAGTAAGTCAGAAAGAGAAAAACAAATACCGTATGCTAACACATATATATGGAATCTAAGAAAAAAAAAAATATGGAATCTAAAAAAAAAAAAAATTGGTACTGATGAACCTAGTGGCAGGTCAGGAATAAAGACCTAGACATAGAAAATGGACTTGAGGACGTGGTGGGGGAGGGGGAAGCTGGGGCAAAGTGACAGTAGCATCAAAATATATACACTACCAAATGTAAAATAGATAGCTAGCGGGAAGCAGCCGCATAGCACAGGGAGATCAGCTCCGTGCTCTGCGACCACCTAGAAGGGTGGGATAGGGAGGGTGGGAGGCAGGCTCAAGAGGGAGGGGATATGGGGATGTATGTATGCATATGGCTGATTCACTTTGTTGTGCAACAGAGACTAGCTCAGTATTGTGAAGCAGTTATACTCCAATAAAGAGATATATATTTTTAAAAGTATATAAGAGAATAGTCTATTAGCCACAAGCCTTCAGAGTTGCCAATGGAAAGCAGTCACTGTGCTTTCAAAACAAATGCAGAGAATTGATTAATCTAGCAAATTAGTCAGGTGGAGTTCTGTTAAGCAAACTTTTATTGTATACTCTATAAATATGAATGATTACTAATGCGCCCAAGAGTTACTATGACTTTCCTGAAATAAATTTGAGTCAACTTTCATTTATACATACATGGTTCAATTCAATTGATATTTCTGAGTAAATATAAGGAACTAGAATAAGTGCTTTGGAAGACATAAGAACGTATGAGTGATTCCACAACTTTTAGAGAAAACCCAATGTACATGTAAATATGAGATATTTTTCTTAACTTTGAAGAGCTTATAATGCAATACAAGAGAAAAAACCAACTTTCCCAGGCAGAAGGTGAGACTTTTTCTCACCCTAAGACAACACAGGAGATGGGGATTAACTGTACCTGGAGAACGAGAGAGGGCTTCCTAGGGGGGAAGAGAATTTGAGATGTCTTAGTTGGACCTCCACTCTCCCAACCAGAAGTAGACCCCGCAACAAGGTTCGATGGCAGGTAGTTGATATGGGGAGTTCAGCAGGGGAATGGGACAATAATGGAGGGAGAAGGTAGTTAGTAAGGGGTGTCATTATTAAGCTACTAGAGCTTTTTCAATGGTTCTAAAGCTTCAACCTAGGGGGAAGCTCTGGGAAACTCTATAAAATACACACCCCAGAATTATTCTGCCCAAGGAGTAAGGTTGGGAATTTATACCTCCATACTCCTCAGTCATTGGTTAAAGGCTGCTCCTGGAGGGATACTACTTGCTAGGAACTTCTGGTCCACAGAAGTATAACCTCTATCCCTAGAAGCCAACTGACGAAAGTAGCAGAAATTCAGTTCTAAAGCAAATACAAGTAATCTTTGAAAATCTTCAAATATTCTCTTGCTATTTACTGAGTGCCCCTATTTGCCAAATATACACAATATAATGATTTAAAGTAGGCAATTTCTGAGGTGTCAGTCCCAAAGTATTGCTTTCTCACTGTAAGTAGTTTAAAGGTTATACAGTAGTATAATAATGTTTTCACAAGCAAAAGCAATTTAGTCTATCTTCTGTTAAACATTCTTCACAATAGGAAAGAAGGAACTTACACCTGGCACATATATATCTAATCTATTCCAATGATTTCTGAGCAGACATGACCTTCTAATGTTTATCTGTAAGCACTCTACAAAACAAAATGTCTCAGGAGAAGAAATTAGTAATCTGAATTGTAAATATGTGACTATGATCTAAAAACTGGAGCCATAAAAGTACCCCAAGGTAAGTAATAAGTTTTAAAACTACTTTTATTACCTAATGCTTTATACTGATTGATAATCTAATCAGTTTCCACTACTGGGAGGTGCCCATTTGAGTCATGCAAGCAAACGACATTCTATCATGCTATTTTATCTTTGCTTTTATTAACCATCATTAAATATTTTTTAACCTTCAAATTTAGAAGCAATCTAAAAGGCACAGCTCAGGATCCAAAGAAAGGTTTGATCTGACAAAATGAGCAGATGAATTTAGTGTCACCTCTGAGTTCCTCGGTGCTCAAAATGATAACCTACAGATTTTGGTGGGTACAAGTTAGTCATTCTTACTATGTAAGTTCACCCACACAAAGAGACAACACAGCTAAATATCAAACAACAACATAAAAACCAAAACATTTTTAAATTTTCTATTATGACTCCACTGCTACCCAGTTTGGAGGATTCTTCAAGGGCTACAGAAAAGACTAGTAGTAAAAACATGTAGGACTAGAGTCAGAAGAACAGGATTCAAGTCCTTCCCTGATACTAAATTGCTATAAGAGATACAGAATGAATAACGTATAAATGTTCATGGTACTGATATTCCCATTTAAAACTACAATTTTGGTTATTTCTGTACTTCGCCTGTAATCAGTACTTTGAGTTCAAAATCCAGCTGTCATTCACTGCTATTGACCTTGAATAATTTACCCTTTAGGTTTCCTCATCTGCAAAACAGAATTAAGATCACTTACGTTCCAGGATTACTTTGAGAAGTAAATGAGATCATATGAATAGAAGAGCTTAGCACAGTATCTGCATAAAGTTCCCATTCTCCTTTGCACCCCTCTGTTCCTGCACTGATTTTGTGTGTTGTAGCCTGCAAATTCCCTTAGGGACAGACACGTCTTATTTTCTGAAGAGGTCCAGCACTTAGTCCAGATCTGTACACAGAGCAGGCATTAAATGAAAAAAAAAAAAAAGTGAACCAACGTGTTGAAGTTAATTTTAGATTATAGCTCTACATGAAAAATGGAGACACACGCAATGTTTTTGAGCATGAAAAAGACATGGGAAACGTTCTAGGAAGTTTATGTGACACACCAGTTTATATGATAGATGACTCTACAGGAATGGAATAAACTTTGTAATCAGACTTGCCAAAACATATATTGATAAGTGAGCACATCCCTTAACTAATCACTGCTCTAATATTTTCCTTTTGCTCAAAACATTCTAAAGTAACTGTTTTGAGAGTCTGCATGTGAGTCACACAGGAGAATCAGCATAATTATTTTACAACCAGATTTCAATTTTAAAACCAAAAGTTAATATTTAATCACTAGTCCCCACCTTAGTGAACTGCTGCGGCTCAAAATGATTATTGACTACTTTCTGTAATCAAATAAAGCATTAAAGTACAAGGATTCCCCAGTCCAACAATGTATAAAAAAACAGGACACATGAACGACATATATTTGAAGACAATTTCTAAATAAATTCCCAAAGATATGCTAAGTGATAGCAACACACTGTCCAGTAAAGACAGTCTCACAAAATGTTTATTTGGAACAGAGACTCATCTAGATACTTCTAGATAGATATTTAGTAACATATTAATCACATTATTTTGTGTATGTACATACATATGAGGCTCTACATTAACCCTATATATTAAGTATATATACTTGTAATTTATGCACAAAGCATATAAATAATGTGGATATACTAGGGAGACCAAACGCACAGCCTTCCCGTATGTCTCAGTATCTGCTACCCTCTTGGGTAAATTCAGGATCAATATGGACAAACCATCATCTTTGTCATCCTTTAACCATCTCTTTTCTAATGATTTTCTTTTTTTCTTCCGGGTCAGTCACTCATTCTCATAAACACAACTTAAACCTCATCATCCGTCCAGACAGTTCCACCTCCAAAATGACTACTGCAAACAACCCACTCTCTGTTCACAGCCCCCTACTCTTCCAGCTGGCCTCCTCACCTCCTCTCACCCCAAACATTCTCTAGCCTACCTGGAGTCCCCAGGGCCTTCTATGGTGTCGCTCTTTCATATCCTAACTTACATTGCAGGTCCTCTCCCCATCTTCACTGCCACAACCTGGGTCCAAGCCGCCATTGTATCTTAAGGTGACTATTGTGATAAACTCCCAGTGGGTCTCCCTGTTTCTGCCTGTCCCTCTCAAGAGTCTATTCTCAGCCTAGCAGTTAGAGTAATCCTTGGAGGAGATAAGTCCTATCATGGCACTCTTCTGATGGATACTAATAAAAAACTGCCAGGATAAAAATCCAGGTCCCGGGGCTTCCCTGGTGGCGCAGTGGTTGCGCGTCCGCCTGCCGATGCAGGGGAACCGGGTTCGCGCCCCGGTCTGGGGGGATCCCACATGCCGCGGAGCGGCTGGGCCCGTAAGCCATGGCCGCTGAGCCTGCGCGTCCGGAGCCTGTGCTCCGCAACGGGAGAGGCCACAGCAGAGGGAGGCCCGCATACCACAAAAAAAAAAAAAAAAAAAGAATGAAATAATGCCATTTGCAGCAACACAGATGGACCTAGAGATTATCATACTAAGTGAGCCCCGCAACGGGAGAGGCCACAGCAGAGGGAGGCCCGCATACCACAAAAAAAAAAATAAAAATAAAAATCCAGGTCCCTACAATGACCTGTAAGAGCATACACGACCTGGTCCCTTGTGGTCTATGTGACCCCTTTTCGTCTCACTTTCCCCCTTGCTCACTGTAATCCAACCACACCAGCCTTCACAACTCTGCGCAGCGCACAGACCAGCTGTACTTTCATCTCGGCCCTCTGTATAGCTCTTCTCCTCCACCAGCAGCGCTCCGCTCTCAAGGGTCTTCGAGGTTTGCTCCTTTACCTCCTTCAAGTCTCTGCTCAGACGTCCCTTGTCGATGAAACATTTTTTCATCTTATTTAAACCAGCAAATGACATTTACCAGCACTACTTCTGTCCTCCCCTGCTTTCCTCTCCATAGAACATATCACCATCTGACAAAGTACCCATTTCCTTAATCCTTTGTTTATTGCCTGTTCTTTACTGTATCCTCATTAGAATATAAGCTTCAAAAGGGCAGAGACTTTTGTCTATCACTCACTGATGTAGCCCCTGTTCCTAGAACAATGCTTTGCACATGGTAGGCACCTGATGATTATTTAATGAAAGCAGCTTAGATTTCACGGTCCATTATTTCAACCATATTTTTGCCACCAAACTTTGTGTATGTAAGTATTTAGGTGATTAAGTTAATTCTTGAGTGCAGATAAGGGAAAAGCTTCACTCAAGTTTGGACTTAAATCATCTTATGAGAGAAACTCTAAAATTATTCTGAAGCTGGAGAAATTAAACTATGTCTATTAGATGCCTACTTGAAAGATATGATTCTCTTAACCCATTTATTCAGAAATATAGCTTTGAACTTCCAGTTTGACAAAATAAAGGCACTTCTACTTATGCTCTTCTTTGAAACCTACAATAAAAATAATGAAAAAGAAAAAAGAAAGCTTCACCTTGAGTAAGAAATGACCATAACTGTAGACAACCAACTGTGAATACACTACTTGTCAAATTCCACAAAACGTGGACCAAAAGCCCAACAGCCAACGTACACATTCTCAGACCTCCAGCAGACTACAGATTTCCCCAAATGTCACAGTCCTAAGAGGTCTATCCAAAATTCCTATGACTGAAGTTGCTAGATGTGGTAGACATGGCCAAACCACTGCAAAATCCGGAAAAACCTTGCAGGGCCCGAGGTTCACATGCAGACAATGGCAGGGAAATGGAGCTGCAGGAGGAAGCACGCAGGCACAGCTTTGTCCTTATCTTTGCTTTGACCTCCTGGAAGAGGAAGCCTGTCTGGAAGGGAGGCCGATGAGTGTGTTACAGAAGCCACGATCGGTTATGCAGCCCTGACCAGAGTCAGCTGAGCAGAAACAGACTGACAGCTTTTGCTACAAATACGCTTTTTACCGAGTCACATCAACTTCTGCCCCTGCCAAAGAGATAAAGTAAAAATCTAAAGTATGGTTTAAATCAAATCCATCCTGTTCTTAAAACCTTCCGTCATTGGGCTTCCCGGGCTTCCCTGGTGGCGCAGTGGTTGAGAGTCCGCCTGCCGATGCAGGGGACGCGGGTTCGCGCCCCGGTCCGGGAGGATCCCACGTGCCGCGGAGCGGCTGGGCCCGTGAGCCGTGGCCGCTGAGCCTGCGCGTCCGGAGCCTGCGCTCCGCAACGGGAGAGGCCGCGACAGTGAGAGGCCTGCGTACCGCAAAAAACAAAAACAAAAACAAACCTTTCGTCATTTTCCTATTCCTGTAAGTTTTAGCTACTTAGTTAAACTCCATCCTAACTTAACTCTAGTATCTAGCTTTCTCCTGCTACTTCCTATGGTCCAGCCAGAAATGTTCAGTCACCACTACATGAACCCTCCATGTCCTAAAACATCCTTTCTACCTAGGAGGGTTTCTGTTCCCACACGTCCCTTCCTCTCCCCACCAACTTGCTGAAACCCCATTCATTTTTCACAGAGCCAATTAATACCCCATTCATCCATAAAACTTCCACTTCAAAGAGTTTTACGGTTTACGAATTAATTCATTTTTAAAAAGCAGATCTGGAGAGATACATTAAATACTAAAATTACACTCCTCTGTCCATTAAGGATGCAATCAGATTCTTGCTTCCCAAAGATAAAAAGATGCTTAATTTTACTATACTGAGAAAACTAGACTACTGAATAGTAAAAAATGTCTAGAAGTAGCAGGTGTTCCATCATGAGTAACACATCTGACTGGCAACTTTATTTTTCTGCTTTTGACTGTTTTCCTTCTGTTATCAAGCCTGATACCCTTTAAGGTAAAGGGCAGTAAGGTTATGATATCATAAAGGTGATGTGACCCTAATAATTTATTTAAAGGCTAAAATTTATTGAAAACTGGCCGTCATTATCTCATTTAATCGTAACAAACAACCAAATTAGTTACAGATATTTTTCTTATTTTACAGATGAGGAAGTCAAGGTTGAAGGAGAGATTGAATAATTTGCCCAGAGTCACACAAATTGTAAGCTCTAAGCCAACCTGATTCTAGAACTAGGATTCTTAACTCTGCGCTCTAAGCTTATGAATATATTTACTAAAGTATCTCTGACCAGATGGTTTCAAAAGTAAGCCAAAGCCTTCATCAGTTACTCTTCACCCTATATTATCACCCCACCCCACCCCACAAAAAGTTGCAATACTTTACATTTCTATACTACTTAACTGGCTTTGAAAATACTTCCACAAGTATTAATGGTTTAAAACCCACAACAAATCTATAGGGCTTTCACCATTTTATACAGCAGGAAAGAGGAAGAGAGATATTATAAATTACCCAGTCACACTGCTGAGTAGCCAGGATACAGACATAAGCCTTCTTACCCTAATATCAGTGCTCTTTCCAGAACAGCTAAACACTTTAGAAGTATCTGATACCTTTTCTTAGATATGGAAGTCATGAAGTATTCAGGGAATTGTCATGTTTACCAGCTCCATTCAATTAATTTGAAGACATTCACTGTTATTACTTTTATACTATGTAGAAATTATGATCATTGACATATTTTCAGTAATATAATGAGTCCAGTCATTAATCAAGGAATTTTCAGTGTCAGGCAATATGTTCACCAGCTTGACAAGCACGAGGCCTGAAATGACATGGTTTCTACAATTTCAGCGGAGAGAAACCATACTGTGATAGGTTTCTATCAATGACTGCTAGAACACCAAATGTATGGGCGGGAGTGGTGGGAAAGAAGTGTGAATAGGTAGGGTGAGTTCAAATCATGGATAGCCTTGTTTGACATGACAAGACTGAGATATAATGATAGGTGAAGAGGATCCACTGAAGAATTTTGATATGGGAAGTTCATATTTGCATGACAGGAAGTAACTTAGGCAGTAGAAGATGGAAGATGGTGTCAAGGGCCAGAGTAGAGTCAGGGAAACCAGTAAAAAGGCTACTGTAGTAGTCTCCCGAGGCTCAATCAATTCCCAAATTTGGCTGATTACTTGAAATTACCAAGGAAGCATTTTATTTTTTTTTTAATTTTTTTTCATCATTAGAATATATTTTGCATTTATATAATAAAATATAGAAAACAATAAAAATAAGTGAGCACTGCTACAAACAACAACAGAAACAAAACTCATGAGTAATATTCAGCAAAACAAAGCAGACATAAAATGATATACATTGTATGGTTTCTTTTTAAAAAATTCAAAACTGGGCAAAACAAATTTATGGCAAAGATAATGGTTACTTTGGGAGCAGAAAGGAGGGACCATGACCAGGAAATGGTATGAGGAAGGCTTCCGAGGTACTGGGAAAGTTCTGTTTCTTGATCTGAGAAGTGCTTATACTAGTGGGAGTTCACATAACTCACGTAAGTCATAAGTTTATAGTTAAACTTATGATTTATGCACTTTTCTCTGTGTTATAACTTTTTAGGAAAGCTAAGACAAAAGCCTTATTTAGTTCACTAAGATCAACAATTGGCAAAGAATTACTGAATATTATTTTAGACACCTACAAAGTTCAAGGAACTGCCTTAGGTGATCAAAGATTCCAAGTCCATTCCACTATCAAACTTTTTTTTTCTTATTAGTCATCCATTTTATACACATCAGTGTAACCATGGCAATCCCAATCACCCAATTCATCCCACCCCCACCCCCTGATGCTTTCCCCCCTTGATGTCCATTCGTTTTTTCTCGACTTCTGTGTCTCAATTTCTGCTCGGTAAACCGGTTCATCTGTACCATTTTCTAGATTCCATGTACATGCATTAATATACAATATTTGTTTTCTTTTTCTGACTTACTTCACTCTGTATGACAGTCTCTAGATCCATCCACATCTCTACAAATGGCCCAATTTCGTTCCTTTATATGGCTGAGTAATATTCCATGGTATACATGTACCACATCTTTTTTATCCATTCGTCTGTTGATGGGCACTTAGGTTGCTTCCATGACCTGGTAAATACTGCTGCAGTGAACATTGGGGTGCATGTGTCTTTTTGAATTATGGTTTTCTCTGGGTATATGCCCAGTGGTGGGATTGCTGGGTCATATGGTAGTTCTTTTTTTAGTTTTTTAAGGAACCTCCATACTGTTCTCCATAGTGGCTGTATCAATTTACATTCCCACCAGCAATGCAAGAGGGTTCCCTTTTCTCCACACCCTCTCCAGCATTTGTTGTTTGTAGATTTTCTGATGATGCCCATTCTGACTGCTGTGCGGTGATACCTCGCTGTAGTTTTGATTTGCATTTCTCTAATAATTAGTGATATTGAGCAGCTTTTCATGTTCTTTTGGCCATGTGTATGTCTTCTTTGGAAAAATGTCTCTTTAGGTCTTCTGCCTATTTTTTGATTGGTTTGTTTGTTTAATATTGAGCTGCATGAGCTGTTTATATATTTTGGAGATTAATCCTTTGTCCGATGATTTATTTGCAAATATTTTCTCCCATCCGGAGGGTTGTCTTTTTGTCTTGTTTATGGTTTCCATTGCTGTGCAAAAGCTTTTAAGTCTTCTTCATTGTATATCCTTGCCTCCTTTGTCATAGAGTAGTTGGCCATAGGTGCGTGGGTTTATCTCTGGGCTTTCTATCCTGTTCCATTGATCTATATTTCTGTTTTTGTGTTTTTTAACATATTATCTTGATTACTGTAGCTTTGTAGTATAGTCTGAAGTCAGGGAGTCTGATTCCTCCAGCTCCATTTTTTTCCCTCAAGACTGCTTTGGCTATTCGGGGTCTTTTATGTCTCCATACAAATTTTAAGACATTTTGTTCTACCTCTGTAAAAAAATGCCATTGGTAATTTGACAGGGATTGAATTGAATCTGTAGATTGCTTTGGGTAGTACAGTCATTTTCACAATATTAATTCTTCCAATCCAAGAACATGGTATATCTCTGGTATATCTCTCCATCTGTTGGTATCATCTTTAATTTCTTTCATCAGTGTCTTATAGGTTTCGGCATACAGGTCTTTTGTCTCCCTGGGTAGGTTTATTCCTAGTTATTTTATTCTTTTTGTTGCAATGGTAAATGTGAGAGTTTCCTTAATTTCTCTTTCAGATTTTTCATCATTAGTGTATAGTAATGCAAGAGATTTCTGTGCATTAATTTTGTATCCTGTAACATTACCAAATTCATTGATTAGCTCTAGTAGTTTTCTGGTGGCGTCTTTAGGATTCTCTGTGTATAGTATCATGTCATCTGCAAACAATGACAGTTTTACTTCTTCTTTTCCAATTGTATTCCTTTTATTTCTTTTTCTTCTCTGACTG
>NC_041220.1:9758813-9761360 GCF_002837175.3 Physeter macrocephalus
TCCCTCTATGCCCACTTTCTGGAGAGTTTTTATCATAAATGGGTGTTGAATTTTGTCAAAAGCTTTTTCTGCATCTACTAAGATGATCATATGGTTTTTATTCTTCAATTTGTTAATATGGTGTATCACATTGACTGATTTGCGTATATTGAAGAATCCTTGCATCTCTGGGATAAATCCCACTTGATTATGGTGTATGATCCTTGTAATGTGTTGTTGGATTCTCTTTGCTAGTAGTTTGTTAAGGATTTTTGTATCTATATTCATCAGTGATATTGGTCTGTAATTTTCTTTTTTTGTAGTATCTCTGTCTGGTTTTGGTATCAAGGTGATAGTAGCCTCATAGAATGAGTTTGGGAGTGTTCCTTCCTCTGCAATTTTTTTGGAAGAGTTTGAGAAGGATGGGAGTTAGCTCTTCTCTAAATGTTTGATAGAGTTCACCTGTGAAGCCATCTGGTCCTGGACTTCTGTTTGTTGGAAGTTTTTTTTTTTTTTTTTTTTTTTTTTTGGGCGGTACGTGGGCCTCTCACTGTTGTGGCCTCTCTGGTTGCGGAGCACAGGCTCTGGACGCGCAGGCTCAGCAGCCATGGCTCACGGGCCCAGCCGCTCCGCGGCATGTGGGATCTTCCTGGACCGGGGCCGAACCCTTGTCCCCTGCATTGGCAGGCAGCCTCTCAACCACAGCGCCACCAGGGAAGCCCTGTTGGAAGATTTTTAATAACAGTTTCAATTTCAGTGCTTGTGATTGGTCTGTTCATATTTTCTGTTTCTTCCTGGTTCAGTCTCGGAAGGTTGTACATTTCTAAGAATGTGTCCATTTCTTCCAGGTTGTCCATTTTATTGCCGCATAGTTGCTTGTAGTAATCTCTCATGATCCTTTGTATTTCTGTAGTGTTGGTTGTTACACCTACTGATTCTTATTTGTCAGATTGGCCTAACTAAATGCCTTTTTATTCCTTCATACTGTTTTGCTTCTTAAATGTGTTAAGCTCCTTAACATACATAACCTATCAACTTCAATGAAAACTTCAGTCCAAATGGATCTCTTTTCTCTAAGCTCCGATTGTATTTATGTCTGTACCAAAAAATTTATCATTAGTCTTTGTTGCTTAATACTTGTATAAGGCTTCTCCTTTCAGTAAGACTGTACTTGGTGGCAGGGAGTATAAAAGTGTACTGGATTATCCAAAAAATTTACTGGCTTGGTTTGTATTGTGTTCTTTTATGTGTAAAATAATTTCTTACAGTTTGGGTTTTTTTTTTAATATATATATTATTGGGACAAGGCAAACATAAAAATTCTCTATTTTAATTCATCCTATAGGAAACCCTTTTTCAAGGAGAAATGAAGAAGAAAACTCTATATACTCTAAATGTGGGAGATCAGGACTATGAAGATATGGAAGGTAACTTAATTTTTATAAAGCTTGTGTGTTGAAAGCAAAAGTTAGTGTTTCCATACTGTTTGTTAACAAGGAGTTTTTTGTATTTACATATTTTTGTTGTTCTTAAACTCTGAAATAAGCTGCCTAAATAAGAAGTGCACACCTTTTTTTTCCCTCTTCTCATGTCTTATTTTCGATCAGTCAGTTTTTAGTTCATTGAGCTCTGCTCTTTTTCTTCTTAAGTTTTGCTCCCTACTGGTTTAGGAATGACATTTTTCTGTTTGTTTTTATTGTTACTGTCCTTGGTTTTTTCTCTATTCCCTTCTTCCTGAAAAAAATCTCAAGTTCCTTTAGTGAAAGTCTGTTGATGGTAAACTTAAGTTTTTGTATTTATTTTACCCTTTTCAAAACTATTGAAAGATACAATTCATATACAAACCCATGCTGGGACCACTTTAGCCCCATTTGAGGGTCTTGGCTTAAAACTGGAATCTCCTAGGATCAGTTTCCCTACCTGGATTGGTCCTAAGGGTTAGTCTCCAGATCTGAACACTAGTATGGACATGTGTTTCCAGGGCGATGTCAGCTTTTCCATTTGCTTGGCATGTTCTGGTCACATTTCAGCTGACCATTTCTGTATTTTTGTTTTGTTTTATGTTGAATCTTGGAGTTTCTTTTACTTTTGAGCGAGCACTGCTTACTTCTTGTGTGTTGGTTACATTGCTGGTAGGTGTTTAAATTAGTACAAACCCTAAGGGGTATAATTTGGCAGTATCTATTCATAATACAAATGTATGTACACGTTGGTCTAACAATTCCATTTTTAAGAATTTATCCTGTAGGTACACTGTTTAAAATGGGAAATGATGTTGTAGAGCTGGTTTGGTGGTGCTGAATTCTCTTAGCTTTTGCTTGTCTGTAAAGTTTTTGATTTCTCCATAGAATCTGAATTAGATCCTTGCTGGGTAGAGTAATCTTGGCTGTACGTTCTTCACTTTCATCACTTTAAGTGCCACTCCCTTCTGGCTTGTAGAGTGTCTGCTGAGAAATCAGGTGTTAACCTTATGGGAGTTCCCTTGTATGTTATTTGTCATTTTTCCCTTGCTGCTTTCAATAATTTTTCTTTGTCTTTAATTTTTGCCAATTTGATTACTATGTGTCT
>NC_041220.1:9761610-9771807 GCF_002837175.3 Physeter macrocephalus
GATTACTATGTGTCTTGGTGTGTTTCTCCTTGGGTTTATCTTGTATGGGACTCTCTGTGCTTCCTGGACTTGGGTGGCTATTTCCTTTCCTATGTTAGGGAAGTTTTTGACTATAATCTCTTCAAATATTTTCTCGGGTCCTTTCTCTCTCTCTTCTCCTTCTGGGACCCCTATAATGCGAATGTTGGTGTGTTTAATGTTGTCCCAGGTCTCTTAGGCTGTCTTCATTCTTTTTTCTTTATTCTGTTCTGCAGCAGTGAATTCCACCATTCTGTCTTCCAAGTCACTTATCCGTTTTTCTGCCTCAGTTATTCTGCTATTGATTCCTTCTAGTGTATTTTTTTTCAGTTATTGTATTGTTCATCTCTGTTTGTTTGTTCTTTAATTCTTCTAGGTCTTTGTTAAACATTTCTTGCATCTTCTCAATCTTTGCCTCATTCTTTTTCCGAGGTCCTGGATCATCTTCACTATCATTATTCTGAATTCTTTTTATGGAAGGTTGCTTATCTCCACTTCATTAAGTTGTTTTTCTAGGGTTTTATCTTGTTTCTTCATCTGGTACATAGCCCTCTGCCTTTTCATCTTGTCTATTTTTCTGTGAATGTGGTTTTTGCTCCACGGGGCGCAGGACTGTAGTTCTTCTTGCTTCTGCTGTCTGCCCTCTGGTGGATGAGGCTATCTACGAGGCTTGTGCAAGTTTCTTGATGGGAGGGACTGGTGGTGGGTAGAGCTGGGTGTTGCTCTGGTGGGCAGAGCTCAGTAAAACTTTAATCTGCTCGTCTGCTGATGGGTGGGCCTGAGTTTCCTCCGTGTTGGTTGTTTGGCCTGAGGTGACCCAGCACTGGATCCTACAGGCCCTATGGTGGGGCTAATGGCGGACTCTGGGAGGGCTCACACCAAGGAGTACTTCCCAGAACTTCTGCTGCCAGTGTCCTTGTCCTCACGGTGAGACACAGCCACCTTTGGCCTCTGCAGGAGACCCTCCAACACTAGCAGGTAGGTCTGGTTCAGTCTCCCCTGGGGTCACTGCTCCTTTCCCTGGGTCCTGATGCACACACTACTTTGTGTGTGCCCTCCAAGAGCAGAGTCTCTTTCCCCCAATCCTGTCGAAGTCCTGCAATCAAATCCCACTAGCCTTCAAAGTCTGATTCTCTGGGAATTCCTCCTCCTGTTGCCAGACCCCCAGGTTGGGAACCTGAAGTGGGGCTCAGGACCTTCACTCCAGTGGGTGGACTTCTGTGGTGTAACTGTTCTCCAGTCTGTGAGTCACCCACCCAGCAGTTACAGGTTTTGATTTTAATGTGATTGCGCCCCTCCTACCATCTCACTGCAGCTTCTCTTCTGTCTTTGGATGTGGGGTGGCTTTTTTGGTGAGTTCCAGTGTCCTCCTGTCGATGATTGTTCAGCAGTTAGTTGTGATTCTGGTGTTTTCGAAAGAGGGAGTGAGAGCATGTCCTTCTACTCCGCCATCTTTAACCAATCTCCAAGGAAGCCTCTTAAAATACAGGTTTTGGAGGCCTGCCTTGAGTTTTCCGACTCAGTCTGGATCACCAGGTGCATGTGATAATGGACCAGGTGTAGAATTCTCCTGCCTGGATGAGAGGCTATGAGGAAGCACCAGTGAGGGTGGGAGAGCTTTATGAGGTACTTAAGCAGCAGAATGAACAGGTTTTAGTGATTGATGGATATCAACCTAGGGTGATTGTGTGGATGGACGGGTCATTCATTAGGCCCCAGAATTCAAATGGAGCATTCAGATCTTCAAGGGCAAGGAAAGATGATGAGACAATCCACAGGACATGCAGGTACAGGTGAGCATTCGGTAGTTAGATATAGACGTAGGGTTTGCCAGGGAGAGCTCTAGACTGAAGGCCAAAGAATGAACCTAGGAAATAATGTTTAATACTGACTCAGAAGGAAGAGACCTCAAAGGAGATGGAAGAGAGGCCAGAGAAATAGGAAGAAGATAAGAACAATTCAAAATTCATTCAAGCATTCCATGGGGAAAGTTTGGCTTGTGGACAGAGTATAAAGGGCCTAAATTCCAAGTAAATAAGTTTTGATTGTATATTGTCAGTAAAAGTGGGGGAAAGCAAAACAATAACAGCAAACGGTTTGCTTACTTAAGTCAAGACTATGCTATGATCAGGTTTGTTTTGGGGGAACATCATTCTATCACTGGTAGAAAGGAGATGGAGAGAGGGTGAGTCTAGAGGTGGGAGAACAGTTTGAAATTGTGTGACTGTAATAAGGGCCTAATCTAAAGCACTGGGGGGGTGGGGTGGACACAAGACACCCGTTTCAAGAGCGATGTCTAAGGCAGAATGTGAGTCCCAGTGGGAATGGTAAAGGAGGAGGAGTTAAGGGCAAACTAAGGCTTCCAGCTTGGCAGACTGGTGGCCAGCAAACTAAGGTTGGAGAGGGTAGAACATAGACAAAGTTTTGGTGATGATGTTGTGGGCGTGAGCAATTTCAGTCACCATATGGTTTCTCATGGGTAGTGAGAAATATGGCTCTATTGCTCTTCCGATAGGTTGAGGCTAGGAGTTATGATTTAGAAGTCATCAGCAGTAAGGGAACTGAAGTAAAAGACAGTCACCCAGGCAGATACATATTTAGTGAGAATAAGTGACGACCAGTGGTGATTGTCAGGAGAGTGTGAACACAGTACTCAGAATCAGATCTAATGCTACAGATGCTGCCTGATCTACACCAAGTGCAGGGAGACACACATTCTTTATTCTAAATATTATTCAGTATACTCAGTGAATCAATCTGCAGTTTTTTGTTTTATTTTGTTTTTTGTTTTTTTGGCAATCACATCACACTGACATTTCATACTGTGTTAGAAGTTAACTAAAATCCATGCATATTTTAATTGAACTATTATTAATTAATTTTGGTCTCCTCTTGGCCATGAACCTAAGTAGAGGACTTTCCAATTATACTGCTTCCGTCAGACGTGATGCTTTTGTCGCAAGAAACAGACTACTGCACTGTAAGTAGTTTATCCTATGATGACATTTATTTCCCTCTCATAACTAAAAGTCCAGAGGTATGTGTGTGGAGGGTTGGCTCAGCAGATGAGCAACAATGAGGAACTGAGTCTTTTTCCTCCTTTAGCTGCCAACCTCAGTGTGTCAGCGGTACATTCATCAAGGGCAAAAGGTGATGGTGGCAGCACCCCGCATTCTGCTTTCACATGAGAACATCTGAAAGCAGGATGGGAGCAGGGGCATGTTGACCCAGAGGCCTACTCTCTTGCTTTTTTATTAAAATTTAAATAATAACTTACATAGAGTAAAATGCATAAATTTTAGGTGTACAGTTGAAAGAGTTTCGACAAATGCATACACCCATATAACCCACTTCCCGATTGAGAACATTTTCATCACCCCAGAGGGCTCCCTGGGGAACTTTCTTTGTCAGTCATCACCACTGCTGCCACCCCCAACTCCACCCAGAGGCAACCACAGCTCTGATCTCTTAAATCATTCTCTTTTTGGTAATCAGGAATGAAAATATTTCCCAGACCCTCTGCCCCCAGCACACTTTCCCTTACATTTCCTTGGCCCGAACTGTGTCACAGCCGACCTTTAAGTCAATCACTGACTAAAGAGGATAGTATTATAGACCATTTACGACTCATCCATCTGTTGGGGCCTGTCTGACCTAAGCACACTGCTGCAGGCCCAAATAAAACTGGGTTTGGGGTTTTTTTTTTTTTTTTTACAGCAAGAAAGAATAGGGAAAGGGCTATACACACACACACACCATTTTGTTGGTCTACATATCCAGCCATCCACTATCTGACCTATTCTTCCAGCTTTATCTCACTCACAAAAGTGCTAAGTATGTGCTCGTTTAAGCCAATGATTAAAATACTGAGAATGACACAGACAAATGTAGAGACCTCCCCTGAACTGAACAGCAATCTATATTCCAACACTCTGGTCAAAGTTCTTCATCCTGGTCCAAATGCAACCAAATCTGTATTTGTCTGGGTCCCCAATTTTCATTTAGCCCACAAGGGTATCATGAGAATGTCATCCAACACTTTGGCTCCTACACTGGGGCACACAGAGGTATGTCAGTGGATAGGTTTAGTACTTCTTCCCTTTAAAAGCCCTTTTCTCTGTCTCAGTACGTTTTATGAGCCTCAGCTTATTCTCAGCTCAGATATTTCGAGTCTCTGTCACTGTAGTGTATTTATCACTTGTTCTGTGCCTGTTTACTCTTTTTGTATACATCCTTCTAAAAGCTGAGCTCACGAGAATGATACCTTGTTTTTCTTAGCTGGTCTTCCATTCTTCCTATTTTTCAGTATGTTAATGATATCATTGTGAACCTCCCAATCCCTTTTCAATCCAGCTTCCTTTTGGCTTATCTCTAATGTTTCTACGATCTTAGGAATTTTAGAAAAATCTGCGTTCTAAACAATGTCCAGGTTTACATATCTAACCATGGCTAGCACATTCTTTACTGTTATGGACCTTAAAATGGCCCTGGTACAGCCCATCAAACTAATTTCCATAACTTCCATTCCATCCTTATTGGTTATAATTAGGTCCAGAAAACCATGCTTCCTTGTTGCATTATTTACCATCTCAGAGGTAAGACTATCAGCAAGATCAGTAAAAAACGCATTAAATATTCTGCTTTAAAGAATGATGCTTCAGAGTATAGACATGGAGTTCCCAGTGGTGACATTTATGTGCCTCTAGGCCAGATCTGACACTTGCATTAGGAGAGTAGCAGTCATACTCACCCACCTAAGATATCTGTATTAGACTCCCTCAGTGTCTTCAGTTTATGTATCTTGTACTCTCATGCTTAAACCTAGTAGCTCAAGGATTTCCATGCAGGGCACTCTTGCAAAGATCTCAACAGGTGTTATTTTATTTGTACAGCATGTAAGCTCCTGTTGGTGTATTCTAGTGATTATTTGTATCTCAGCAAGTTTGTCTTGCTTAGGAAATCATATTTATCTATTTTCATTCTATTTTAGGTTTACCATACTATCTTATCAGCCCCAGTTAAAAGGTATATGTGTTACAAAGTGTTTATCCGTGATATAGCTGAAACACAGTCACTTTTTAATATTTTAAAAAGAGACCCTTTGCAAAGCACTATAGGAGTCAGATAAACATATTTACGGTAGATTTTTTTCTATTTAGAAAATTATTTAAATTTTTCATAGAAAAACTGATACAAGTTACTTTTTTAATATTCTCTTATGAATCACTGATATTTTCTCAGCTACCACATTACCTCCACTTTATGCTACACTTGATATTCTCCAAAGTAGCTCATTTTATCTGAGCATTGTTCTTCCTTTTCCTCAGATTTCAGTTTATCAGGTTGGCAAGATTCTCGTCAAATGCATTCCTCTCATACGTACACTATCCCCTATAGGGAGTCTGCTGTATTCACACATGAGCCCTAGTTAAGAAAACCTCATTTTGGTCTTCTTTTGCTGTTTTGGTTGGGTGCTACACGATACCGCTTACCTTTCATTTCTTCTTCAAAGTCATGCCTCAACTGGAAGGAGAAATGAAAACAGCCCTTCAGTGCCCAAACCAAGTGCCATATGAATCAACAAGAGTATAGTGTGGTCTGTAAATGTGATAAGTCTCAGGAAACCTCCTGAGGGAACCTCCCATATCAGTTCCATCAAGATTTACCTCAATATGAATGAGAAAGAAATAAGATGCCTTCCCTCTAGTCCCTACCTGAAGGACTTGGTTTGGATGTTTATCTTCTGACTCTCAGTTGTAAATCTTTAGAGAACTACATGCATTAACCTAATGTGTAAAAGATATGTTATAAAATATCAGCCAATGATAAAAAGATTTAGATACTATTGTCAAGATTCCTTTATAGGTTTTAAAACTAGTCTCCTTTACTGGTGACAGTTACCAAGGACCGCATATATGGGACTTACAGTCTCAAGTTGAACTTGGAAGTGTGCCAGGAACAAGAGAGACAAAAAGACACAGTAATACTGTCTTCAGGAATCCACAGTCTACTTGGTAAGCTAACACTTCTGGACACAGACCTAAGCACGTATCCCTGCTATTAACACCAGGCTTCCATAAAGAGGCAGTGCACCCAACAGACCATACCTCTGGGCTCATGTAAGTGCTTTTGAGATGATTTTATAGCAGTAAGGAAACATCAATCCACAATTATTCTCCAATCTTAGAAGAATATATATCAGTTTAACAAACACTTGATACAAAGAACAGATTTCGTAAAAAGAATTCAACATAGGAATAATAATCTGAAGGTATATCCATAAGGAATTTTTATAACAGAGAATGATTAAATAAAATATCTTCCATAAAAAATGCAGCAATACTGAAAATTAAACACCAAAGTTACTTACTTTTACTATGATAAGCCTCGCCAGGTTTTCACACCTCTGGTTATCATTTTCTACATACTCCACTTCAAACAGGGTATTATAATTTTCTAATATTTTAGCCATTATCTTGTTGCACAGGTCTTGCTCTTTCATGCCTTCAATCCCAGGAGGCACACTAGAAATAAGGTAAAAAAATTGTGAGGAATTACTTTGTAAAAACACAATTGCCAGCACAGCTGACACAGGCTTATACATTGACCTTTCCTGAATGATTGATCAGCCTTCTTATAAATACACATGGGATTTTACATAAGTTCTATGGTGACACACAGGATGTTGTTGGGACAACTGGCAAGTTCCCAAGACCTGAATTAATAACTTGTGCTGAATAAGAAAAGTACATGTTGTTCAGGAAGAGGGTACAGGTTAACATGCGTGCAATCAATAATGCTTTATACATATTAGAAATTGCTACACATAAAGTAACATTTATAAAAAAGTAAAAGCTAGAGAGAGACCTTCAAGATGGCGGAGGAATAAGACGGAGAGATCACCTTCCTCCCCACAAATACATCAGAAATACACCTACACGTGGAACAACTCCTACAGAACACCTACTGAACGCTGGCAGAAGACCTCAGACTACCTAAAAGGCAAGAAACACCCCACATACCTGGGTAGGGCAAAAGAAAAAAGAAAACACAGAGACAAAAGAATAGGGACGGGACCTGCACCAGTGGGAGGGAGCTGTGAAGGAGGAAAGGTTTCCACACACTAGGAGCTCCTTCGTGGGCGGAGACTGCGGGTGGCGGAGGGGGGAGCTTCAGAGCCGCGGAGGAGAGCACAGCAACAGGGGTGCGGAGGGCAAAGCGGAGAGATTCCCGCACAGAGGATCGGTGCCGACCGGCACTCACCAACCCGAGAGGCTCGTCTGCTCACCCGCCGGGGCAGGCGGGGGCTGGGAGCTGAGGCTCGGGCTTCAGTCGGATCGCAGGGAGAGGACTGGGGTTGGCGGCGCTCACCCGCCGGAAAGGGCGGGGCTGAGAGCTGAGGCTCGGGCTTCGGTCGGAAGCCGGGAGAGGACTGGGGTTGGCGGCGTGAACACAGCCGGAAGGGGTTAGTGCACCACGGCTGGCTGGGAGGGAGTCCGGAAAAAAGTCTGGAGCTGCCGAAGAGGCAAGAGACATTTTCTTTCCTCTTTGCTTCCTGGTGCGCAAGGAAAGGGGATTAAGCGCGCGCGCCGCCTAAAGGAGCTCCAGAGACGGGCGCGGAGCTGCCGAAGAGGCAAGAGACTTTGTCTTCCCTCTTTGTTTCCTGGTGCGCGAGGAGAGGGGATTCAGAGCGCTGCTTAAAGGAGCTCCAGGGACGGGCGCGAGCCGCGGCTATCAGCGCGGACCCCAGAGACGGGCATGAGACGCTAAGGCCGCTGCTGCCGCCACCAAGAAGCCTGTGTGCGAGCACAGGTCACTCTCCACACCTCCCCTCCCGGGAGCCTGTGCAGCCCGCCACTGCTGGGGTCCCGTGATCCAGGGACAATGTCCCCGGGAGAACACACGACGTGCCTCAGGCTGGTGCAACGGCACGCCGGCCTCTGCCGCCGCAGGCTCACCACGCGTGCGTACCCCTCTCTGCCCCCGGCCTGAGCCAGAGCCCCTGAATCAGCGTCTCCTTTAACCCCGTCCTGTCTGAGCAAAGAATAGATGCCCTCAGGCGACCTACATGCAGAGGCGGGTCCATATCCAAAGCTGAACCCCGGGAGCTGTGCGAACAAAGAAGAGAAAGAGAAACCTCTCCCAGCAGCCTCAGGAGCAGCGGATTAAATCTCCACAGTCAACTTGATGTAACCTGCATCTGTGGAATACCTGAATAGACTACGAATCATCCCAAATTGAGGAGGGGGACTTTGGGATCTACTGTAGACTTGGGGTTTGCTTTCGGCACCTAATTTGTTTCTGGTCTTAGGTTTATCTTAGTTTAGTATTTAGAGTTTATTACCATTGGTAGATTTGCTTACTGATTTGGTTGCTCTCTTCCTTTTTTTTCTTTTAATATATATAATTTACCTATTTCTCTTTTTGTGATTGTGTAGGTATATGCTTCTTTGTGTGATTTTGTCTTTTACTATTTGTCCTAGGGTTCTGTCTGTCCTTTTTCTTTTTTTTTTTTTAGTAGAGTTTTAGCACTTGTTATCATTGGTGGATTTGTTTTTTGGTTTGGTGGCTCTCTTCTTTCTTTCTTTCTTTCCTTTTTTACATTAATTTAAAAATTATTTTATTTTTAATAATATTTATTGTTTGTTTTAATAACTATTTTATTTTATTTTTTTCTTTCTTTCTTTTTTCCTCCCTTTTCTTCTGAGCCGTGTGGCTGATTGTGTGATTTTGTCTTTTACTATTTGTCCTAGGGTTCTGTCTGTCCTTTTTCTTTTTTTTTTTTTAGTAGAGTTTTAGCACTTGTTATCATTGGTGGATTTGTTTTTTGGTTTGGTGGCTCTCTTCTTTCTTTCTTTCTTTCCTTTTTTACATTAATTTAAAAATTATTTTATTTTTAATAATATTTATTGTTTGTTTTAATAACTATTTTATTTTATTTTTTTCTTTCTTTCTTTTTTCCTCCCTTTTCTTCTGAGCCGTGTGGCTGACAGGGTCTTCAGCCAGGTGTCAGGCCTGTGCCTCTGAGTTGGGAGAGCTGAGTTCAGGACACTGGCCCACCAGAGACCTTCCGGCTCCACGTAATATCAAACAGCAAAAGCTCTCCCAGAGACCTCCATCTCAACACTAAGACCCAGCTCCACTCAACGACCAGCAAGCTACAATGCTACACACCCTATGCCAAACAATGAGCAAGACAGAAACCCAACCCCACCCATTAGCACAGAGGTTGCCTAAAATCATAATAAGGTCACAGACACCCCAAAACACACCACCGGACATGGTCCTCCCCACCAGAAAGACAAGATCCAGCCTCATTCACCAGAACACACGCACCAGTTCCCTCCACCAGGAAGCCTACACAACCTACGAACTTGCAGGCTGCAAAAAGGAGACCCCAAACACAGTAAGTTAAGCAAAATGAGAAGACAGAGAAACACACAGATGAAGGAACAAGGTAAAACCCCATGAGACCAAACAAATGAAGAGGATACAAGCAGTCTACCTGAAAACGAATTCAGAGTAATGATAGTAAAGATGATCCAAAATCTTGAAAATAGAATGGAGAAAATACAAGAAACATTTAACAAGGACCTAGAAGAACTAAAGAGCAAACAAACAGTGATGAACAACACAATAAATTAAATTAGAAATTCTCTAGAAGGAATCAACAGCAGAATAACTGAGGCAGAAGAACGGAGTCCCAGAAGAAGAGGAGAAAAAGAAAGGAACTCAGAAAATATCTGAAGAAATTATAGTTGAAAACTTCCCTAATATGGGAAAGGAAATAGTCAATCAAGTCCAGGAAGCACAGAGAGTCCCATACAGGATAAATCCAAGGAGAAACATGCCAAGACACATATTAATCAAACTATCAAAAATTCAATACGAAGAAAAAATATTAAAAGCAGCAAGGGAAAAACAACAAATAACATACAAGGGAACTGCCATAAGGTTAACAGCTGATCTTCCAGCATAAACTCTGCAAGCCAGAAGGGAGTGGCAGGACATATTTAAAGTGATGAAAGGGAAAAACCTACAACCAAGATTACTCTACCCAGCAAGGATCTCATTCAGATTAGACGGAGAAATTAAAAGCTTTACAGACAAGCAAAACTTAAGAGAATTCAGCACCACCAAACCAGCTTTAAAACAAATGCTAAAGGAACTTCTCTAGGT
>NC_041220.1:9772223-9800762 GCF_002837175.3 Physeter macrocephalus
AATACATATGGCAAATGCTAACAGCCATAAAAGGGGAAATCGACAGTAACACAATCATAGTAGGGGACTTTAACACCCCACTTCCACCAATGGACAGATCATCCAAAATGAAAATAAATAAGGAAACACAAGCTTTAAATCATACACTAAACAAGATGGACTTAATTGATATTTATAGGACATTCCATCCAAAAACAACAGAATACACTTTGTTCTCAAGTGCTCATGGAACATGCTCCAGGATAGATCATATCTTGGGTCACAAATCAAGCCTTGGTAAATTTAAAAAAATTGAAATCTTATCAAATATCTTTTCTGACCACAACACTATGAGACTAGATATCAGTAACAGGAAAAAGTCTGTAAAAATAAAAACACATGGAGGCTAAACAATACACTAGTAAATAACTAAGAGATCACTGAAGAAATCAAAGAGAAAATAAAAAAATACCTAGAAACAAATGACAATGAAAACATGATGACCCAAAACCTACGGGATGCAGCAAAAGCAGTTCTAAGAGGGACGTTTATAGCAATACAATCTTACCTCAAGAAACAAGAAACATCTCAAATTAACAACCTAACCTTACACCTAAAGCAATCAGGGAAAGAAGAACTGAAAAACCCCAAAGTTAGCAGAAGGAAAGAAATCATAAAGATCAGATCAAAAATAAATGAAGGAAAGAATAGCAAAGATGAATAATACTAAAAGCTGGTTCTTTGAGAAGATAAACAAAAGTGAGAAACCTTTAGCCAGACTCATCAAGAAGAAATGGAGAAGACTGAAATCAATAGAATTAGAAGTGAAGAAGGTGAAGTAACAACTGGCAATGTAGAAATATAAGGGATCATGAGAAATTACTACAAGCAACTATATGCCAATAAAATGGACAACCTGGAAGAAATGGACAAATTCTTAGAAATATACAACCTTCTGAGACTGAACCAGGAAGATACAGAAAATATAAACAGACCAATTACAAGCACTGAAATTGACACTGTGATTAAAAATCTTCCAACAAACAAAAGCCCAGGACCAGATGGCTTCACAAGCAAATTCTATCAAACACTTAGAGAACAGCTAACACCAATCCTTCTCAAACTTTTCCAAAATATAGCAGAGGGAGGAACACTGCAAAGCTCATTCTACGAGGCCACCATCACCCTGATACCAAAACCAGACAAAGATGTCACAAAGAAAGAAAACTACAGGCCAATATCACTGATGAACATAGATGCAAAAATCCTCAACAAAATACTAGCAAACTGAATCCAACAGCACATTACAAGGATCATATACCATGGTCAAGTGGGGTTTACCCCACGAATGCAAGAATTCTTCGATACACGCAAATTAATCAATTTGATAAACCATATTAACAAATTGAAGGAGAAAAACCATATGATCATCTCAATAGATGCAGAAAAAGCTTTTGACAAAATTCAGCACCCATTTATGATAAAAACACTCCGGAAAGTAGGCACAGAGGGAACTTACCTCAACATATTAAAGGCCATATATGACAAACCCACAGCCAACATCGCTCTCAATGGTGAAAAACTGAAACCATTGCCTCTAAGATCACGAAGGAGACAAGGTTGTCAACTCTCACCACTATTATTCAACATAGTTTTGGAAGTTTTAGCCAAAGCAATCAGAGAAGAAAACGAAAGAAAAAGAATCCAACTCGGAAAAGAAGAAGTAAAGCTGTCACTGTTTGCAGATGACATAATACTATACATAGAGAATCCTAAAGATGCTACCAGAAAACTACTAGAGCTAATCAATGAATTTGGTAAAGTAGCAGGATACAACATTAATGCACAGAAATCTCTTGCATTTCTATACACTATTGATGAAAAATCTGAAGGAGAAATTAAGGAAACACTTCCATTTACCAGTGCAACAAAAAGAATAAAATACCTGGGAATAAACCTACCTAAGGAGACAAAAGACCTGTATGCAGAAAATTATAAGACACTGATGAAAGAAATTAAAGATGATACAAACACATGGAGAGATATACCATGTTCTTGGATTGGAAGAATCAACATTGTGAAAATGACTATACTACCCAAAGCAATCTACAGATTCAATGCAATCCCTATCAAACTACAAATGGCATTATTATTCACAGAACTAGAACAAAAATTTCACAATTTGTATGGAAACACAAAAGACCCCGAATAGCCAAAGCAATCTTGAGAAAGAAAAACAGAGCTGGAGGAATCAGGCTCCCAGACTTCAGACTATACTACAAAGCTACAGTAATCAAGACAGTATGGTGCTGGCACAAAAACAAATATAGATCAATGGAACAGGACAGAAAGCCCAGAGACAAACCCATGCACATATGGTCACCTCATCTTTGATTAAGGAGGCAAGAATATAAAATGGAGAAAAGACAGTCTCGTCAATAAGTGGTGCTGGGAAAACTGGACAGCTACATGGAAAAGAATGAAATTAGAACACTCCCTAACAACATACACAAAAATAAACTCAAAATGGATTAAAGACCTAAATGTAAGGCCAGACACTATCAAACTCTTAGAGGAAAACATAGGAAGAACACTGTGACATACATCTCAGCAAGATCCTTTTGACCCACCTCCTAGAGTAATGGAAATAAAAACAAAAATAAACAAATGAGACCTAATGAAACTTTAAAGCTTTTGCATAGCAAAGGAAAACATAAACAAGGCAAAAAGACAACCCTCAGACTGGGAGAAAATATTTGCAAATGAAGAAACTGACAAAGGATTATCTCCAAAATTTATAAGCAGCTCATACAGCTCAATATCAAAAAAACCAAACAATCCAATCCAAAAATTGGCAGAAGGCCAAAATAGACATTTCTCCAAAGAAGATATACAGATTGCCAACAAACACATGAAAGGATGCTCAACATCACTAATGATTAGAGAGGTGGAAATCAAAACTAAAATGAGGTATCACCTCACACCAGTCAGAATGGCCATCATCAAAAAAATCTATCAACAATAAATGCTGGAGAGGGTGTGGAGAAAAGGGAAGCCTCTTGCACTGTTGGTGGGAAAGTAAATTGATACAGCCACTATGGAGAACAGTATGGAGGTTCCTAAAAATAGAAGTACCATACGACCCAGTAATCCCACTACTGGGCATATACCCTGAGAAAACCATAATTCAAAAAGAGTCATGTACCACAATGTTCATTGCAGCTCTATTTACAATAGCCAGGACATGGAAGCAACCCAAGTATCCATTGAGAGATGAATGGATAAAGAAGATGTGGTACATGTATACAATTGAATATTACTCAGGCATCATAAAAAGAAACGAAATTGAATTATTTGTAGTGAGGTGGATGGACCTAGAGTCTGTCATACAGAGTGAAGTAAGTCAGAAAGAAAAAAACAAATACCATATGCTAACACATATATATGGAATCTAAGGAAACAAAAAAAGGTACTGAAGAACCAAGGGGCAGGACAGGAATAAAGACGCAGATGTAGAGAATGGACTTGAGGATGGGGGAGGGGGAAGGGTAAGCTGGGACGAAGTGAGAGAGTGGCATGGACATATTTACACTACCAAATGTAAAACAGATAGCTAGTGGGAAGCAATTTCCTATCACAGGGAGATCAGCTCGGTGTTTTGTGACCACCTAGAGGGGTGGGATAGGGAGGGTGGGAGGGAGACGCAAGATAGAGGAGATATGGGGATATATGTATATGTATAGCTGATTTACTTTGTTATAAAGCAGAAACTAACGCACCATTGTAAAGCAATTATATTCCAGTAAAGATGTTAAAAAAAAAAAGAAAGAAAAAGCTAGAAAGAACAAGTGTTATCACAAAAAGAATGAGTGTTTTACCGTGACAGAAATACTCAGTTACACAAATAACAGCAACACAGTGTTTATTTAAAGATTTCTTAGATAATGCACAAAAGGCACACAACCTAAAGGAAAAGATAAATAATTCTGGGAAAAAATGCTGATAATTGTTGAAGATTATACTATTCTCTCTTCTTTTGGGTATGTTTAAAATTTTCCATAATTAAAAAAAAAGGTATAAAAAGCTTCTGAACGCAGAAGACACTCTATATAAGGTAGAAAGACAAGCTATAGATTGGAAGAAAAGAAATATCTCTTCAGTAACATGGATAACTGACATAGCATTAGTAACCAGAGTATCTAAAGTATTTTTACTAATCAATGAGAAACTGAGTAATTTTCTTATGTTTGTTTCTTTTTTAAAAAAAGAGACAAGAGACAAATGGAAAAACTCAGAAGAAAACACTTGGACAGTCAAGAATCTTATGAAAACATACTTAATCTGACTGAGTAATCAGTGAAATGCATTAAAAAAGCAACAATGATGTATCAGTTAATATCCATCTGTATTAGTTTCCTACGGCTGATGCAACAAAAGTGACAAATTGGGTGGCTTGAAACAGAAATTTATTCCATCACAGTTCTGGAGGCCAGAAGAGTAACAGCAGTATTACCAGATAGAAATTAAAGTGAGCAAGGCCATACACTCCACAGAGGCTCAAGAGGGAGATTATGGCTACAGCATTACTTGGTGTGGCTGCATCACTTCAATCTTCAATCAAGGCCAACATCTTAAATTTCTCTCTCCTCCATGTTCACATGGCCTTCTCCTCTGTGTATCTGTCCAATCCCCTTCTGCCCCCTTCCTATAAGAATACATGTGATTGCATTTAGTACCCACTCAAATAATCTAAGACAATCCCTTTATCTGAAGATCTCTATCTTAATGACACCTGCAAAGTCCCCCTTTTTCACCAAGTAGGGTAATAGTTACAGTGTCCAAGGATTATAACTTGCTGTCTCTGGGGGACATTGTTCACTCTAGTATACCATCTTTGGGGTACATATCCTAAGGTGACTCCCAGTGAGTCACACTCCTGTACTCACCTCGGGGGTAGGCAGAACCTGTGACTTGCCTCTGATCAAGAGAATATGGCAAAGGTCATATGATGTCACTCCCATGACTGAATCTTATATAACGTAACATAATCTCAGCAGACTGGAGTGAGGATTCTGCTGCTGGTCTTGATGAAATAAGCTGCCATGTTCGGAGAGGACCCATGAGACCGCCACATGGCAGGGGACTCATGTGTACCTGAGGCCTCTAGGTCACAGCCAGTAAGAAGCTGGGGTCCTTATGCAGCTGCAAGGAAATGCATCTACCAACAACTCTCATGAGCTTGAAAGCAGATTCTGTTCCAAACTTGAGCCTCCTTATGAAAATGCAGCCCAGCTGTTACCTTGATTTCAGCTTTGTAAGATCAGAGACAGAGGACCCAGCTAAGTTATGCCTGGACACCTGAGCCATGGAAAGCATGAGACAGCAAACTTTTGTTGTTTTAAGGCACTACATTTGTGGTGATCTGTTACACAACAACTGAAAACTAATACAGAGTTTGGTATCTGGAAGTGGGTTACTGCTCTAACAAATAACTAAAATGTGGGAATGTCTTTGGAACTGGATAGTGAGAGGAGACAGGAAGAAATTGGGTAGCATGACAGAGAAAGCCTAAAATGCCTTCAACAGATTTTTAGTTGACATCTGGATTTTAAGAACACCACTGGTGGACTTCCCTGGCTGTCCAGTGGTTAAGAATCCACGCTTTCACTGCAGGGGACGTGGATTCGATCCCTGGTCAGGGAACTAAGATTCTGCATGCCGTGCAGTGTGGCCCCCGCCCCCCCCAAAAAAGGACACTGCTGGTGAGAGCTCAGAAGTGCTAGCGAGGCAGTAATAAGGAAGGAGTGAGGTCAAACCAGAGTATGTCATATCTTACAGAAGTAAAATAATAGGCAATGAGAGAAGCTGTAACACGCACTAGACAAACAAACTTAGGTTGAGACCCAGAGCGTGAATTTTATAACTCTTTTGTGTTCTGTTTACCGATGACTCGGAAAAAGATGAATTATGGCCTCGTGGGTCTTCATGTGGAAACAAAGGATAGGTCTCGGTAAATAACGATTTTTAAATAGAACAAAGAATGCAGGAACAAATGACTTATCAGGAAGGAGAAGTATCCACAGCAAAGATAATAAATCAGTCATAACGGCTCTCAGGTTCTGTTCCAAAGGTAGAGATCAGCCTAATGCACATTCTTTTTTTTTTTTTTTTTTTTTAACTTTTTGGCCTCAACCAGGGATCGAACCCACACCTCCCTACAGTGGAAGGTGCCTGGATTTTGTCAAGCTAGAGTGACCTTTGCCTTATTTTAAAGCTAAAATCTCCACCCCAAGGGAGACTGCCACTATTTCTGAATCTGCAACTGAGTTTGAGCATGTCGTTGCACTGTGCAAGCCCATCTGGAACTCCACCTCTACATGGAAAATCACACTTGCCCCTTCATGAATACGCACGCACCCATAGCTTAAACTTCCCTGATCCTGCTGTGCTGGGAGACAAGGCTTTGAGAGCTATCTCCCTGCCTCCTTACTTGTCACAAGGAATAAACGCTTCTGCTTTAATCAAAAGTACTTGGTGTGTTCATTTGGCTAAGCACCCCAAGTGATGGACGCACTGTGCCCAGTAACAGAAGAAAATAAGAAACATGTTATTGGAAACTGGAGGAAGGGAGATCCTTGCTTTGTTGGCAGAAAGCTTAGTGAAATTGTATCCTGCATTATGTGGGAAGCAGCATGTGTAAGCAACAAGCTTGTATACACAGTGCAAGAAATTTCCAAGCAATATTTTGAAAGTACCACCTGATTTCTCCTTGCCACTTATGGTAAAAGCTGAGAGTGAGAGAGAGACAGAGACAGAGAGAAAGAGACAGAGGGAGGGAGAGAGGGAGAGGAAAGAGAGAGGGAGAGGAAAGAGAGAGGGAGGGAGGGAGGGAAGGGGAGAGAGAGAAACTGAGGTTAAAACTTAAGTAAAAAGGAAATTGGACTTGATTTAAAAGTTGACTACAGATGGCAAAAGACACTGAAATTAAGAGATTCACTGTCAGGAAAGCAAGCTCCATAGAAAAGGCTGAGACTGTGATGATAGAACCTTTTGCTAAAACCTCAGAAAGATCAAAACCTCAGACTCTTCAGTTAGACAAAGGTCACTTTCAGGTGATTAAGGATGTGTCTCACAGATCCTTTCAATTAAACCAGAGCGCCTCTAGGAACTTAAAGGTTCTGCCCATCAGCCATTTTAGCATGAGCCTGAAATAGAGAAAGGATTATCTTGGAAAGATCTGAGGGGATGTGTCTTTTTTTCTACTGGAGTGAATCCCAGTGAAATTCACAGAAGACTAGTAAGTTTTTGAGAAATTTATTTCAGCAGAAACACTGCCAACTTGGAATGAAAGGGACAAAAAGGGTACAAAATGAAAGGAGGCCATTAGATTTCCAAAATTCTATTGGCAGGAAGCAGGCTGATAAAGCTACTCAGCTGCAAATGTGCTGCCTTTCATCAAAAATGAAGGATGACTCAGAGGGCAGAACTAAGAACCAAGAGGGTGAAGTTGAAAAGCATGGAGAAATATTCCCAGGCTTTGAAACCTAGTCAACAGATTTGCAACATTTGCTGGGCTGGATATCAGAAATGTCATTAGCCAGTGACTTTATTTTTTTATCTTGAATTTCTTCCTGTTTGAACCAGAACATCTATTGTTATCCTATGTTTGTTCCATCAATATATGTTAGGTGTGTTGCAGCAAATAACTTCTCTCTTTAGTTTCTTCCTCTAAGGATGCCTTTCTCAACCACAGAATAACAGCCAGTTTTGAGATGTTGCCAGTTATCTGTTGTAACAAAGTAGACACTTCTGCCTTATTTTGAAACTAAATTAGATTCAAGGTATTCTATATAATACATTTACTCTCAATCATTTTTATTACAGTATGTTTCTTTAGTCAGATGTAAAGGTAAAGCTTCAGTTAAGGAATGCGTGGATCCTATCACTTAAGACCTTTTGCATCAATTCTGCAGCAGTCTGCTGGAAATAGCTGTGGCAATTATAACTTTCTGCCATAGGGTTATTTCCATTCATAAAAGCTTGTCAATTTTAAATTTACCACCCTTTTTTTTTTTTTTTTTTTTTTTTTTTGCCGTACGAGGGCCTCTCACTGCTGTGGCCTCTCCCATTGCAGAGCACAGGCTCCGGACGCGCAGGCTCAGCGGCCATGGCTCACGGGCCCAGCCGCTCTGCAGCATGTAGGATCTTCCTGGACCGGGGCACGAACCCGTGTCCCCTGCATCAGCAGGCGGATGCTCAACCACTGTGCCACCAGGAAAGCCCTTAAATTTACCACTTTTTAAATGTCCAAGACAAAACAAATGAGAAACAATGTAAGGAAAGGATTCTGGGAAGATAGTGGAGTAGGAAGCACCAGACATCTGTCCCCCTACCTAGATAACAATTACACCAGCAGAATTTGTCTGATTAAATATTTTGGAAGTCAGTAACATCCAGGGAAGGCTTAGACAGTAAGCTGTGATTAATTTTGGTCAATTTTAGCTCTTAGCACAGTAGCCACTCATCCCCTCCCCAGCCATGTGGCAGGAAACTATTCTCAGGTTCCTTGAGCAGCTTGCACACAGCGTGCGGGAGCCAGGATAAGCACAAAGGACCCTGTCTTTCAAATATTGGGGAGCTGTGCTCTGAATGCTGTTGCTTCTGAGGTGCAAAAAGGTGGGCAGCCATTGCTGCTACATCTCCTTCCCTTGTTGAAAGCCCCTCCCTCTTAGCTGAAGTGACTTCTTGGGGATTTAAAGGGCTGACACCCTTTTTTATGCCACTTTGACTTTTTTCCTTTTTCCTCTTTTGGGAGTCAGACATTCAAGACTAGGACATTCAAAAACAACTGCATATATGGGGAAAATTAGAAAGTGACTGTGCATGTCCAGGGGAAGGCTCAAAAAAGACCTGAGAAGACCTTAAGTTCATACTTAAGGCTGATGTTGGTACAAAAACAGTCTACAACAATCAAAATCAAAATCAAAAACCAAAACCAATCAACAAAAACATTAAAAACAGTATACCCCAGGCAAGGAGGAAAATCTGATTTCCAGAGTTACTACATTATTAGATTTACATGTCTTTTGTTCAACAAAAAAAATCACAAGGCATACAGAGACAGGAAAATATGGCTCATTCAGGGAAAAAATAAATCAACAGAAACTGTCCTAGAAAAAGATTTGATGGAAGATATACTAGATAAAGACTTTAAAAAAACTGTCTTAAAGATGCTCAAAAAACTAAAGGAAGATGTTGAAAAGTCAAGAAAATAATATGTGAACAAAATGGCAGTATCAATAAAGAGAAAGAAAACCCAAAAAGGAAGCCAAAAGAAATTCTGGAGATGAAAAGTACAGTAACTGCAATGAGAAATTCACTGGAGGGATTCAAAGACAGATTTCAGCAGGCAGAAGAAAGAATAAGTGAACATGAAGATAGGACAGTGGATATTATTGAGTCTGAGGAAAAGGAAGAAAAAAAGATCTAAGGAAAGCAAACAGAACCTAATGAACCTGTGGGACACCAGCAAGTACCAACCTACACATCATAAGAGTCCCAGAAAGAGAAGAGAAAGAGAAAAGGGCAGAGAAAATATCTGAAGAAATAATTAATGAAAACTTCAAGATGAAAGATATGAGTAGGAATATCCAAGAAGCTCAAAGGACTCAAAGACCTACACTAAGACACATTATAATCAAACTTTGAAAAGAGAGAAGTGAATCATCACATACAAGGGCTCCTCAATTAGATTATCAAGAGATTTCTCATCAGAAACTTTGGAGGCCAGAGACTGATATATTCAAAATGCTAAAAGAGAGAAACTATCAACCAGTAATTCTATCTGTGGCAAAAATGTCCTTCAAAAATGAGGGATAAATTAAGATATTCCCAGATAAACAAAAGCTGAGGGAGTCAGTGACCAACACCCCTTCCCTGCAAGAAATGCTCAAGGGAATCCTGCACAGTGAAATGAAAGGACAATAGGCAGTAAACTGAAGCTGAATGGAGAAATAAATATTTCAATAAAGGTAAATACATGGGGAATTATAAAAACTTGTGTTACTGTAACAATGGTCTATAACTACACTTTCTGTTTTCTACCTAATTTAAGAGACTAATACACTTAAAATACACACACAAAAAATTAGTTTAAAAGCCAGTAGTACTATAACTTTGACTTGTAGCTCCAAATCTAAGAGACTAGTGATTCAAAAGAATTATTAGTAACCCCAATATCAAAACCAGACAAGGACACAAGAAAAAAAATTACAGGCCAAAATCCTTGATTAACATAAACGCAAAAATCTTCAACAAAATATTAGCAAGTCAAATTCAATAATACATTAAAAGGGGGCTTCCCTGGTGGCGCAGTGGTTGCGCGTCCGCCTGCCGATGCAGGGGAACCGGGTTCGCGCCCCGGTCTGGGAGGATCCCACATGCCGCGGAGCGGCTGGGCCCGTGAGCCATGGCCGCTGAGCCTGCGCGTCCGGAGCCTGTGCTCCGCAACGGGAGGGGCTGCAACAGAGGGAGGCCCGCATACCACAAAAAAAAAAGAAAAAAAAGAAAAAAAAATACATTAAAAGGATCATACACTATGGGATTTAGTCTAGGGATGCAAAGATGGTACACCTGCAAATCAATGTGATAATGTGCCATTAACAGAATGAAAGACAAAAATCATATGATCATTTCAACAGATGCAGAAAAAGCATTTGACAAAATTCAATATTCATTTACAATAAAAGCTCACATCAAAGTGGGTATAGAGGGAACGTACCACAATATAGGCCATATATCAGGGGTCCCCAAACCCCAGTTCCTGTTGGGAACCGGGCCGTACAGCAGGAGGTGAGCGGCGGGTGAGTAAGCAAAGTTTCATCTGCCGCTCCCCATCATCCCCCATCGCTCTCATTACCGCCTGAACCACCACCACCCCCGTCCGTGGCAAAACTGTCTTCCACAAAACCGGTCCCTGGTGCCAAAAAGGTTGGGGACCACTGCCATATATGACAAGCCTGCAGTTAACATCATACTCAATGGGGAAAAGGTGAAAGATTTTCCTCTCGTAACAGGAACAAGAAAGGATGCCCACTCTCAACACTTTTGTTCAACATAGTATTGGAAGTCATAGCCAGAGCCGTTAGGCAAGAAGAGAAAATAAAAGACATTCAAACTGGAAAAGATGAAGTAAAACTGGCACTCTTTGCAGATGACATGATGTCATATACAGAAAACCCTGAAGACTCCACCAAAAGTGGAGCTGTAAAGGAGCAAAGTTTTTGTATGTTACTGGAGTAAAGCTGGTATTTATTCAAATTAGAGTATTAAAACTTTAGGACAGTAAATGTAATCCCCATGGTAACCACAAAGAAAATAGCCATAGAATGGACAAAAAAGGAAACAAGAAAGGAATTTAAACATTTCACAGTACAAAAAAAATCAGCTTAACACAAAAGAGAATACTAATGCAGGAACTGAGCTACAAAGAAGCTATAAGGCTCCAATTATATAAGATACATAAGTACTTGGGATGTAATGTACAACATGAGAAATATTAACACTGCTGTATGTTTTATAAGAATATTTTTAACAGAATAAATCCTAAGAGTTCTTATCACAAGGAAAAAATTATTTTTCTTTTACTTTGTATCTATATGAGATGATGGATGTTCACTAAACTTACTGTGGTAATCATGATGTATATATGTCAAACCATTATACTGTACACCTTAAACTTATACAGTGCTATATGTCAATTGCATCTCAATAACACTAGAAGAAGAAAAAAGCTATAACGCATATAGAAAACAAATACCACAATGACAGAAATCCCTACTTATCAATAATTACTTTAAATGTAAATGGACTGAACTCTCCAACAGAAATCCCTACTTATCAGTAATTACTTTAAATGTAAATGGACTGAACTCTCCAATCAAAAGACAGAGACTGGCAGAATGGATAAAAACACATGATCCAACCATATGCTATCTACAAGAGACTTGAGATCCAAAGACACAAACAGGTTAGAAGTAAAAGGATGGAAAAAGATATTCCATTCTTACAGTAAGCAAAAGAGCAGAGGTGGCTATTCTAATATCAGACATAACAGACTTTAAATCAAAAAAGGTTTCAAGAGACAAAGATGGTCATCATATATTAATCAAAATTTCAATACAGCAAGAAGATATTATAATTACAAATATTTATGTATCTAATGACAGACCATCAAAATATGTGAAAGACAAATTGAAGGGAACTGAAGGGAGAAACAGACCATTCAATAGGAGTTGGAGAGAGTTCAATGCCCCACACAGAACAACAGAAAGAACAACCAGAGAGAAGATAAGTGAGGAAATACAGGACTTTAAAAACAACAAACAAATAGATCCATCAACATATACAGAATATTCTACCCAACAACAACAGAAAGCTCACTCTTCTCAAGTGTACATGTGACATTTCCCTGAATAGACCATGTGTTAGGCCACAAATTAAGTCACAACACATTTTAAAAGACAGATATCATACAGTGTATCTTTTCTGACCATAATGGGACAAAGTTAGAAATCAATAACATTAAGAAAATTGGAAAATTCACAAAATTGTGGGATTAAATAACACATGTTTAAGCAGTCAATGGATCAAAGAAAAATTGTCAAGGCAAATTAGAAACTATTGATACTTAGAGATGAATGTACATAAACCACAACAAACCAAAACTTATGGGATGCAGCAAAGTGGCGCTAAGGAATAAGCTTATAAACACATTAAAAAACAAAAAAAGATCTCAAATCCAAAACCTAACAGGTTTTACAACTTAAGGAAATAGAAAAAGAATTTTTTAAAAATCCAAAGCTAGCAGAAGGAAGGACATAATAAAGGTTAGAGCAGAGATAAATGAACTAGAGAACAGGAAAACAAAAAAGAAAATGAAACCAAAAGATGGTTCTTTGAAATGATCAACAAATACACACACACTCAAACATACACACACACACACATATATATACATGTATATACACACACACACACACACACACACACACACAATGGAATATTATGCAGCCATTAAAAAAACAATGAAATACTGCCATATGCAGCAACCTGGAAGAACCTAGAGAATATTATGCATAGTAAAAACAAGTCAGAAAAGACAAATACTGTATGATATCACTTACCTGTGGAATCTAAAAAAATAATACAAATGAGTGTATATGCAAAATAGAAACAGACTTAAAAATATAGAAAATAAACTTGTGGTTACAAAGGGGAGAGAGAAGGTGCAGGAACAAATTAGGGGTATGGGATTAACAGATACAAACAACAGTATACAAAGTAGATAAGCAACAAGGATATACTGTACAGCTCAGGGAATTATACCCATTAACTTGTAATAACCTATAATGGAATATAGTCTGCAAAAATAATGAATCACTGTGCTAGACACCTGAAACTAACACAATTTCGTAAATCAACTATACTTCAGTAAAATATATATATATGTAAGGAAATGCTAAAGAGCACACAAAAAACTTTTTGAAATAACAAATGAATTCAGCAAAGTAGCAGGATACAAAGTCAACACACAAAACTCAATTGTATTTTTATACACAATGAACAATGTGTAAAGGAAATTACAAAAACAATTCCATTTACAATAGCATCAAACAGAATAAAATACTTAGGAATAAATTTACCAAGGAGGTGAGAGACTTATACAATGAAAACTACAAAACATTGGTGAAAGAAATTAAAGAAGACATAAATAAATGAAAACATACCAAATGTTCATGGACTGGAAGGCTTAATATTGTTAAAATGTGACTACTACCCAAAATAACCTACAGATTTGATGCAATACTTATCAAAATTTCAATGGCATTTTTCACAGAAATAGAAAAACCCATCCTAAAATTCATACGGAATCTTAAGAGACCCCTAACAGCCTAAACAAACTCAAAAAAAAGGAAGAAAAATAGAAGACTCACACTTAACTTACTGCAAGGCTACAGTAATCAAAACAGTGTGGTATTAGCATAAAGACAGACATACAGACCAATAGAATAGAACACAGAGCTAGAAATGAACCCTAGCATATATGCTCAAATGGTTTTTTAACAAGGATGCCAACACCATTCAATGGGAAATGGACAGTCTTTTCAACAAATGGTACTGGGAAAACTGGATATACACATGCAAAAGAATGAAGCTGCCCCTTACCTAGCACCATATATAAAAATTAACTCAAAATGGATCAGGGATCTAAAACAATAAAACTTTTGGAAGAAAACAAAGGACAAAAGCTTCATGACATTGGATTTGGCAATGATTTCTTGGATATGACGTCAGAGACACAGGCAACAACAGAATAATAGACAAACTGTACTTAATGAAAATTAAAAAATTTTGTGCACCAAAATACACTATCAACAGAGTAAAAAGACACCCAGAGTGGGAGAAAATATTTGTAAATCATGTATCTGATAAGGAGTTAATAACCAGAATATATAGAGAACCCCTAAAACTCAACAACAACAAAAAACAACCAACCTGATTCAAAAAGAGCAAAGGATTTGAATAGACATTTCTCCAAAGAAGACATACAAATGGCCAATAAGCACATAAATGATGCTCAACATCACTAATCATTAGGGTAATGGAAATCAACACTGCAATGAGACATCACCTCAAACCCACTGGAATGCCTAATATCAAAAAAAAAAAACCAAACCAGAAAATAATAAGTGCTGGTCAGGATGTAGAGAAATTGAAACACGTGTGCATTGTTGTTGGGAATGTAAACTGGTATAGCCACTATGTGAAACAGTATGGTGGTTCCTCAAAAAATTAAAAATAGAATTACCGTATGATGCACCAATTCCATTTCTGGTTATATACCCCAAAGAATTAAAAGCAGGGTTTAGAGGAATATTTGTACACCAATGTTCATAGCAGCATATTCACAATGGCTAAAACGTGGAAGCAACCCAAATGTCCACGGATGGATGAACAGATAAGCAACATGTGATACAGTGGACCCTTGAACAATCAAAGGGGTTAGAGACAGGGATCCCTGTGTAGTTCAAAATCTGCATGTAACTTTAGAGTTGGCCCTCCAAACCCATGGTTCTGCATTTGTGGATTCAACGAACCTCATATGGTGTAATACCATACCATTTATTGGAAAAAAAAAAAATCCAGGTACTGTATAAATGGATCTGCAGAGTCCAAACCCAGGTTGTTCAAGTGTCAACTATATACACATACAATGAAATATTATTCAGCCTTAAAATAGAAGGAAATTCTACTATATGCTACAACATAGTAACATAGTTGAACCTTGAGGATTTTAAGTAAAAGAAGCCAATCATAAAAAGACAAATACTGTATGATTCCACTTACATGAGGTACTTAATAAGATGGTCAAAATCATAAAGACAGAAAGTATAATGGTGTTTGCCAAGGGCTGGTGGGGAGGGTGGGAGTTAGTGTTTAATGGGTATAGAGTTTCAGTTTTACGAGATGAAAAGAGTTATGGAGATGGATGTTTGCACAACAATGTGAATGTTTTTAAGACCACTGAACCGTACACTTAACAATGGTTATGGCAGTAAAATTTATGTCATGTGTATTTTAGCATAATAAAAATACAGTTAAAAAAAGAAAAAAGGAAAGCAAGGAATGCTTCTTCCTCTGTACTGCATATAAGGCAACTGAGGACATTGACATCTGGTTATCATGACTCTTCAGTGATGACTACTTAATGAAAGGCAGGTAAAGTGATGAGGCAAGATAAAGTTGCAATGATCATATTCACATTAACAACATACTAAAGCTATACATTATATCCACTGCAGCACTTAACAAAAGTAACATTAATGTTTACTCTTCAATAGAACTAGTCTGTGTTCACCTTATTATATGTTGAAGTCAGGATTTAGATTAAAAGACAACTTTTAAAAAATTACTTTTAAAAATTAGCCATATTTTAACTTCTCCTGTTAAATAATATTTGAAGATTATGTCTAACGGCTGATTTTACTTACCTACATGTTCTTTTTTTTTTTTTTTTTTTTACCTACATGTTCTTAAGATGCTTTCATAAACATCTTGCCTAAAGTCTGTCTAACGGCTGATTTTACTTACCTACATGTTTTTTTTACCTACATGTTCTTAAGATGCTTTCATAAACATCTTGCCTAAAGTCTGCTGTGCTATTTTCCAAATTTTCAGTGTTATGAAAATTTGAGTGTGACCTTGAATGTGTCTCATACTCACTCAAGGGTCATGTGTCATGCATGTCAGTTGGGACAATGGTTGGAGATCATTCTGGTCTAGTTCTAGTCTAAGCATTCTCAGTGAGGGCTATATTGCCCCCAGTGGGGCATATTGGTTCTTGTGGGATGGGTGAAAAAAAACTACTGTTTTTATATATAAAGCACAGATATTTACAGTACACACACAGAAATATATCTATGGTGTTAAAGTATAATTGGGGAGGGTATGTGATTAGGAAAAAAATTCTAAAAAAGGATCCTTATGGGAATGATAATGAAAGAAAGGTTGAGAAACACTGCTCTGGCCCTTCCATTCTTACTGTGAATGTTAAATGCTGGCTCCTAATATAGGATCCACCTGCAGGTGAATGAACAATGCTGGGGTGAACAAGAAGCTGGGGCTCTTGGAGCAAGGGGCTAGATGGAAGGACCAAGGAAGTATTTGAGATTCTGAATTAGAAAAATGAAGGTTCAAGTCCTGGATCCAATATTTATATAGTGTAGCTTTCAGAAAGTTGCTTAACTGAACCCTGGTTACTTCATTTATACAACAGACATTGCTAATATTAGATGCTGTAGAGATCTTATGAGAATGCAAAAAGTTATGTGAAAAATGCTTTTCAAAACTATGGGGCCAGAAAATGATCAGGGGTTATGAGGGGTTTGGATAAAGGGAAGAGCTGACTAAAAGGGACATGAGGGAACTGTTGGGAATGAAGGAAATGTTCTACAATCTAAGTTGCGGGGGTGGTAATATGACGGTATGACTTTGTTGAAACTCAGAACACTATACTACAATGGATGTGTTTTACACTGTGTAAATTGTACCTCAATATCCCAACTTAAAAAAAAAAGTGCCTTGCAAACTATAAATAATCATGCCAGTGCTTTCTATTGTGAAGAGTAAGATTCTAGCTTTCAAAGTAACACTGTTGGGCTACACTGAACTTGCAATTGCCTAAAATTCTCTAGCCTTTACTTAGGAATTGCTATTAAACTAGGTCTTTCCAGTTCTGATCTCTCTTGAGAATCAAAGTTCAAGACTAAACATTTATTTACAGTAAATATCAATCTGCTAAGTCTCCATCCATTTTTTCCATCTATGATAAGATAAAAAGAAACAATTAACATTTTCGTAGTGGTCTTCAGATCTTTTATTTCTAACCTTGCTATTTGAAATATTAGTTATCCTTCTCAGCTTTGTTTCATTCACTACTTTCATATGCATAAAGTCTTCTATATCTTAATCTAAGTCATTAACAAAAGGCTTAAGTAGGTAGAGAGTGATGAGATACTTCAACTACAAACACTTTTCGGACTGCCATCACGTGATTCATCAATACCCTTAGAATACGCTTGTTCACCGAGGCCTGAATGTACCTAATTTCATTATCTTTAGATCACATTGCCCAATCTTGTTCACATACATTATGTGCAAATAGTATGTCCTCAACTAATTATTTTGCAATAAAAAATGCTGACATGATGAAACATTCCCCCTTACTTAGTTCTTAGAAAAAAAATCCATTATTGAAAGCAATCACTGGAGGCCAGGTTTAATAACCATTTTAAAAGGTGTAAAAACTTCCAAATGTATTCTGTTCTATTAATGAATCTATTGTGATTAACCTATATTTATTTGTACATTATAAATAAAATATTAGTACAAATGAAGAGCTGGAAGATTATTTTAAAAGATAACATTCAATAATAAAGCTCTGGTGGTCCTTCAAGATGGCAGACGAGTAAGACGTGGAGGTCACCTTCCTCCCCACAAATACATTGGAAATACATCTACATGTGGAACAAATCCTACAGAACACCTACTGAACACTGGCAGAAGACCTCAGACTTCCCAAAAGCCAAAGGGGCAGCAGATTAAATCTCAATCTATTGTGATTAACCTATATTTATTTATACATTATAAATAAAATATTAGTACAAATGAAGAGCTGGAAGATTGTTTTAAAAGATAACATTCAATAATAAAGCTCTGGTGGTCCTTCAAGATGGCAGAGGAGTAAGACGTGGAGGTCACCTTCCTCCCCACAAATACATTGGAAATACATCTACATGTGGAACAAATCCTACAGAACACCTACTGAACACTGGCAGAAGACCTCAGACTTCCCAAAAGCCAAAGGGGCAGCAGATTAAATCTCTACAATCATCCTGATGTACCCTGCATCTCTGGAATACCTGAATAGACAAAGAATCATCCCAAAATTGAGGCAGTGGACTTTGGGAGAAAATGTAGACTTGGGGTTTGCTTTCTGCATCTAATTTGTCTCTGGTTTTATGTTTATCTTAGTTTAGTATTTAGAGTTTATTATCATTGGTAGATTTGTCTATTGATTTGGTTGCTCTCTTCCTTTTCCTTTTTTTAAATTAATATATATAGATATATATATATATTTTTTCCTTTTTCTCTTTTTGTGAGTGTGTATGTGTTTTAGCATAGTTTGTAGCGCTTGTTATCATTGGTAGATTTGTTTTCTGGTTTGGCTGCTCTCTTCTTTCTTTCATTCTTTTTTTTATTACTTTTAAATTAAAAAAAATTTTTATTTTAACAACTTTATTTTATTTGTTTCTTTTTTTTCTCCCTTTTCTTCTGAGCCATGTATCTGACAGGGTCTTGGTGCTCCGGCCGGGTTTCAGGTCTGTGCCTCTGAGGTGGGAGAGCTGAGTACAGGACATTGGACAACCAGAGACCTCCTGGCTCCATGCAATATCAAACGGCGAAAGTGCTCCCAGGGATCTCCATCTCAAAATTAAGACCCAGTTCCACTCAACGACCGGCAAGCTACAGTGCTGGACACCCTATGCAAAACAACTAGCAAGACAGGAACACAACCCCACCCATTAGCAGAGAGGCTGCCTAAAATCATAAGGTAACACACACCCCAAAACACACCACCGGACGAGGTCCTGCCCAATAGAAAGACAAGATCCAGCCTCATCCACCAGAACACAGGCACCAGTCCCCTCCACCAGGAAGCCTACACAAGCCAATGAACCAACCTTAGTCACTAGGGGCAGACACCAAAAACAATGGGAAATATGAATCTGCAGCCTGTGAAAAGGAGACCTCAAACACAGTAAGTTAAGCAAAATGAGAACACAGAGAAACACACAGCTGATGAAAGAGCAAGGCAAAAACCCACCAGACCAAACAGATGAAGAGGAAATAGGCAGTCTACCTGGAAAAAGAATTCATCACAAACAATGATGAACTACACAATAAATGAAATTTGAAATTCTCTATAATGAATCAATAGCAGAATAACTGAGGCAGAAGAACGGATAAGTGACCTGGAAGATAAAACAGTTGAAATAATACCACAGAGCAGAATAAAGAAAAAAGAACAAAAAGAACTGAGGACAGTCTCAGAGACCTCTGGGACAACATTAAACGCACCAACATTTGAATTATAGGGGGCCCAGAAGAAGAAGAGAAAAAGAAAGGGACTGAGAAAATATCTGAAATTATAGGGGTGGGATAGGGAGGGTGGGAGGGAGGGAGACGCAAGAGGGAAGAGATATGGGAACATATGTATATGTATAACTGATTCACTTTGTTATAAAAAGCAGAAACTAATACACCATTATAAAGCAATTACCAATAAAGATGTTAAAAAAATAAATTATAGTTGAAAACTTCCCTAACATGGGAAAGGAAATAGTCAATCAAGTCCAGGAAGCACAGAGAGTCCCATACAGGATAAATCCAAGGAGAAACACGCCAAGACACATATTAATCAAACTACTGAAATTCAATACAAAGAAAAAATATTAAAAGCAGCAAGGGAAAAGCAACAAATAACATACAAGGGAATCCCCATAAAGTTAACAGCTGATCCTTCAGCAGAAACTCTGCAAGCCAGAAGGGAGTGGCAGGACATATTTAAAGTGATGAAAGGGAAAAACCTACAACCAAGATTACTCTACCCAGCAAGGATCTCATTCAGATTAGACGGAGAAATTAAAAGCTTTACAGACAAGCAAAACTTAAGAGAATTCAGCACCACCAAACCAGCTTTAAAACAAATGCTAAAGGAACTTCTCTAGGTAGGAAACACAAGAGAAGGAAAAGACCTACAATGACAAACCCAAAACAATTAAGAAAAGGGTAATGGGAACATACATATCGATAACTACCTTAAATGTAAATTGATTAAATATTCCAACCAAAAGACACAGACTGGCTGAATGGATACAAAAACAAGACCCGTATATATGCTGTCTACAAGAGACCCACTTCAGACCTAGGGACACATAAAGACTGAAAGTGAGGGGATGGAAAAAGATATTCCATGCAAATGGAAATCAAAAGAAAGCTGGAGTAGCAATTCTCATAACAGACAAAATGGTCTTTAAAATAAAGACTAAACAAGAGACAAAGAAGGACACTACATAATGATCCAGGGATCAAATCAAGAAGAAGATATAACAATGTAAATATTTATGCACCCAACACAGGAGCACTTCAATACATAAAGTAAATGCTAACAGCCATAAAAGGGGAAATCGACAGTAACACAATCATAGTAGGGGACTTTAACACCCCACTTTCACCAATGGACATATCATCCAAAATGAAAATAAATAAGGAAACACAAGCTTTAAATAATACATTAATCAAGTATCTTTTCTGACCACAATGCTATGAGACTAGATATCAATTACAGGGAAAAATCTGTAAAAAATATAAACACATGGGGGCTAAAAAATACACTCCTTAATAACCAAGAGATCACTGAAGAAATCAAAGAGGAAATAAAAAAATACCTAGAAACAAATGACAATGAAAACACAATGACCCTAAACCTATGGGATGCAGCAAGAGCAGTTTTTAGAGGGAAGTTTATAGCAATACAATCTCACCTCAAGCAACAAGAAACATTTAAAATAAAACCTAACCTTACACCTAAAGCAATTAGAGAAAGAAGAACCAAAAAACGCCAAAGTTAGCAGAAGGAAAGAAATCTTAAAGATTAGATCAGAAATAAATGAAAAAGAAATGAAGGAAACAATAGCAAAGATCAATAAAACTAAAAGCTGGTTCTTTGAGAAGATAAACAAAAGTGATAAACCTTTAGCCAGCTCATCAAGAAAAAAAGGGAGAAGACTCAAATCAATAGAATTAGAAATGAAAAAGAAGAAGTAACAACTGACACTGCAGAAATACAAAGGATCATGAGAGATTACTACAAGCAACCATATGCCAATAAAATGGACAACCTGAAAGAAATGGACAAATCCTTAGAAAAGCACAACCTTCTGAGACGGAACCAAGAAGAAATAGAAAATATAAACAGACCAATCACAAGCAGTGAAACTGAGACTGATTAAAAATCTTCCAACAAACGAAAGCCCAGGACCAGATGGCTTCACAGGCAAATTCTATCAAACATTTAGAGAAGAGCTAACACCTATCCTTCTCAAACTCTTCCAAAATATAGGAGAGGGAGGAACACTGCCAAACTCATTCTACGAGGCCACCATTACCCCGATACCAAAACCAGACAAAGATGTCACAAAGAAAACTATAGGTCAATAACACTGATGAACATAGATGCAAAATCCTCAACAAACTACTACCAAACTGAATCCAACAGCACATTAAAAGGATCATACACCACGATCAACTGGGGTTTATCCCAGGACTGCAAGGATTCGTCAAAATACGCAAATCAATCAATGTGATCAACCATATTAACAAACTGAAGGATAAAATCCATATGAAAATCTCAATAGATGCAGAAAAAGCTTTTGACAAAATTCAACACCCATTTATGATAAAGACTCTCCAGGAGGTAGGCATAGAGGGAACCTCCCTCAACATAATAAAGGCCACATATGACAAACCCACAGCCACCTTCGTTCTCAATGGTGAAAAAAACTGAAAGCATTCCCACTAAGATGAGGAACAAGGAAAAGTTGCCCATTCTCACCACTACTATTCAACATAGTTTTGGAAGTTTTAGCCACAGCAATCTGAGAAGAAAATGATGTAAACGCAATCCAAGCTGGAAAAGAAGAAGTAAAGCTGTCACTGTTTGCAGATGACATGATACTATACATAGAGAATCCTAAAGATGCTACCAGAAAACTACTAGAGCTAATCAATGAATTTGGTAAAGTAGCTCAGAACTAGAAAAAAAATTTCACAATTTGCATGGAAACACGAAAGAGCCCGAATAGCCAAAGCAACCTTGAGAAAGAAAAAAGGAGCTGGAGGAATCAGGCTCCCAGACTTCAGACTATACTACAAAGCTACAGTAATCAAGACAGTATGGTGCTGGCACAAAAACAAATATAGATCAATGGAACAGGACAGAAAGCCCAGAGACAAACCCACGCACATATGGTCACCTTATTTTTGATAAAGGAGGCAAAAATATACAATGGAGAAAAGACAGCCTCTTCAATAAGTGGTGCTGGGAAAACTGGACAGCTACATGGAAAAGAATGAAATTAGAACACTCCCTAACACCATACACAAAAATAAACTGAAAATGGATTAAAGACCTAAATGTAAGGCCAGACACTATCAAACTCTTAGAGGAAAACATAGGCAGAACACTATGACATACATCACAGCAAGATCCTTTTTGATCCACCTCCTAGAGTAATGGAAATAAAAACAAAAATAAACAAATAGGAACTAATGAAACTTTAAAGCTTTTGCACAGCAAAGGAAAACATAAACAAGACCAAAAGGCAACCCTCAGAATGGGAGAAAATATTTGCAAATGAAGAACTGACAAAGGATTAATCTCCAAAATTTACAAGCAGATCATGCAGCTCAGTATCAAAAAAACAAACAAACCAATCCAAAAACGGGCAGAAGACTAAATAGACATTTCTTCAAAGAAGGTTTACAGATTGCCAACAAACATATGAAAGGATGCTCAACATCACTAATCATTAGAGAAATGCAAATCAAAACTATAATGAGGTATCGCCTCAAACCCGTCAGGATGGCCATCATCAAAAAATGTACAAACAATAAATGCTGGAGAGGGTGTGGAGAAAAGGGAACCCTCTTGCACTGCTGGTGGGAATGTGAATTGATACAGCCACTATGGAGAACAGTATGGAGGTTCCTTAAAAAACTAAAAATAGAACTACGATACGATCCAGCAATCCCACTACTGGGCATATACCCTGAGAAAACCATAATTCAAAAAGAGTCATGTAGCACAATATTCATTTCAGGTCTATTTGCAATAGCCAGGACACGGTAGCAACCTAAGTGTCCATCAATAGATGAATGATAAAGAAGATGTGGCACATATATACAATGGAATATTACTGAGCCATAAAAAATGAAATTGAGTTATTTGTAGTGAGGTGGATGGACCTAAAGTCTGTCATACAGGGTGAAGTAAGTCAGAAAGAGAAAAACAAATACCGTATGCTAACACATATATATAAATCTAAAAAAAAATGGTTATGAAGAACCTAGAGGCAGGACAGGAATAAAGACACAGACAGAGAATGAGGACACCGGGAGGGAGAAGGGTAAGCTGGAACGAAGTGAGAGAGTGGCATGGACATATATACACTACCAAATGTAAAACAGATAGCTAGTTGGAAGCAGCCGCATAGCCCAGGGAGATCACAAAGCCCAGGTGCTTTGTGACCACCTAGAGGGGTGGGATAGGGAGGGTGGGAGGGAGATGCAAGAGGGAGGAGATATGGGGATATATGTATATGTATAGCTGATTCACTTTGTTATAAAGCAGAAAGTAACACATCATTATAAAGCAGTTATACTCCAATAAAGATGTTAAAAAAATAAGTATGTATGTATAGAAAAGTCTGAACGAACAAATTAAAAAGAATAATAATAATAAAGCTCCTAATGCTTCTCGGAATTGAGGTGAGGCAGTGGAAACAAAATTTTCCAGAATCGTTTTTGTACCTTCAGCCCTTCCACCCACCCCCCCAGCAATGCTTCCCTTCTTAAGAACTAAGATGTTGGTGTTCCCAGGTATTCAATTTATATTATGTATCTCAGCTTCCATTTTTTCCTTCTCATATTGCAGATTTTATAAACAATACCATTTCCTATTAATTCAATTGATGAGTTAATCTCTTCTACTTAAAAGCACTAATAGAACATAAAACTTCCTAAATGAAAGTTCTAGTCTACTATATCAACAATTACCCAACCATGTCTATATAATAATCAATATTTTAAACAAATTAGAAAAATTTACGTGCATTATTGAGATGTTTTAAAATATCCAGATGATCGACTGGTAACTGAGTTACCAATCATTTAATTGGATAACTAATTAAAAAAAATTTATAATGGATTACTAGATATGTTTCAATCTATTTTAGATACACGGTTTCAACCAAAATAGTGAAAAAGTAACAACTGACTGTTATTAAGTATAGTTATTATTAAACCAACAATGATAAACATCAGATAGAAATTGACATCCTGAAAAGAAGATCGGGACATTGTTATTGTCATTTCCAAGAGTCTTCAAAAAATTTGCCGTGTTATATTAGAACAAAATATCTCCTTAAGTATCTTATAGAAAATCTGTCAGTAGTCTAGAGGCGAGGAGAAAACTGAGGTATAGGCAAAGGTAGATGGGGTTTTTCCAAACCACTACCAGAATTAACAGAGATTAAGTGTTGGTGTCTCGAAGACATTGTTTGTCTGAAAGGCTCACAATCAGAAAGGATGTAACAGATTCTGGGTGAAGAGGAATATGCCCCAATTCAAGATCTCACTTAAATTTTCCATGACTCCCATTTTCACACAAGGATGCGGCTGATGTTAAAGCAGCATATTAATAGCAATGGGTTAATAACGCTCTTCAGCTGTTGTTAAATTGTTAGACCCAGAAGCAGCTAGGGTATCTACGGCATTTCAGATAACCTGCTTTAGACAGAAGAGCTAAAACATGACAAGACATACAGAGGAAAGCGGGGCTCACGCACGGAGGTGGAAACCCTCTGCCTATTCCTGTGCTGGGCCGAGAGCCAGAGCAACAGTGCCCCTGAGCTGCTGCTGCCATTTACTACACTTGTCACCTGGGCACTGAACCTCTCTGGAAACTTTCTCATTTTCAAAATCTGAGTTTTGTCCTGAATGGTATCTTGGATCTCTTCCATTTCTGTAATTCTACTTTTCCAAAGAAGTACACTGATGAGGTGCGTGTAGACTCCTGTTGGCTTTAGAACACCAGTGACTGGACAGAAGAGCAGGTATGCATATGAGTTCTACCAACATTAACAAAACATGGGGATTTTGTAGACACTCAACTTTACCACCAATTCTCATTCTAAAGCAGGAGGGGAGAAATCTCATTTTTCATTTAAAGGGTTAATTTCAGGGCTTTACCTACAGAAACTTCTCATTGAGCAGGGACTATCACTCTTGGTCCTGGGCTTGGTTATAAACTTTATACCCACCGAAAGTGATTAGGATCAGAATGTTAGCAATCTGAACGCCTCAAGTCACTTTTACTCATTTTCATCATCTTCTCCCCTGCTCCTTCGGGTCCTGTGACATAACAACACATCTTCAACCTCAGAGCTTCTACTCATGGTGTATGATTTTTCCTGGAAAGTTTTTCCTCTCTTTCTTCACTTAGTAAAGTCTATTTATCTTCCAGGGTTCAACTAAGCTGTGCCCTCCATCTCCATCAAAATGAACTGCTTCTTCCTTATTCTCACGAAATTCATTTCATCTTCTATCATAGCATTTATAAGTGTCTGTTTTGTATCATAATTTGCTATGAAGGTATTTCTCTCCATGACACTGTAAGTATCTTAAGGGCAGGCAGTCTGTCCAAATCATCTTAAATTTCCAACAGAGGCTACTACTACACACGGCTAAGAACTGAAAAATCTGCATACTCCAAGAAGCAGAATTGGTCTTTCCAGTTCACTTTCAATTTAATTAAAAGTTACTTTCCACTTTCAGTTCTAAGGTGAATAAGTTCCGGGGATCTAATGGACAGCTTGGTGATTATAGTTAAAACTACTGTATTATATACTTGAAAGCTGCTGAGAAAGTAGATCTTACCTGTTCTCACCACAAAAAAATGGTAATTATGTGACGTGATGGAGGTGTTAACGAACGCTATGGTGGTAATGATTTTGCAAAATTTAAATATATCAACAAATTGTACATCTTAAATTTACAAATGTTATATGCCAATTATATCTCAATATAGCTGGGAAAAAAATTAAGTGTTAATGGCACCAAAAAAAATTAATTTCCTCTTTGTATATAAATGTACCATGTGCTTGTAGTGTAGAGTATAAAATATAGTGTAAAGAATATACCCAAATGTTCTTACTGTCAGCGTCAGAATAAATAGCATTTATGATGCATCTCGTCTCCAATGGGAAGAGATACTCCCCAAATCAGCAAGTTAGAGGCAAAAGCAGCCATTTTCAATCTAGATAATATGCCTGGGTTGGAACAACGGGAATGCTTCCGAATGGGCTAAAGAAACACTGGCAAGGCCTTCAGGGAAATAAATACCAAGAAACATATGGTCTTTACCAAGAGCTCATCCTGTAATGTTACTGAAAATAAAAGTAAAACTTGAATCCTTCATTACTTCAGTATTAATCCCTTTTCAGGACCCAGTAGGGGGTGCATAACATTGGTTATCAAAAGAGTAAGAAGACCTCTCAGAGTCTCACAATCATCTTTATAATAGTTTGAAAGAAACTGTTTCGATATTGTGCCCAGCTTCACGGTGTCCGACAGCAGTCTAGCTATTAACTGACAAGAGTCTCATGAACCCTAGCTAAAACATGGTGAAAATGTAAAGACGACCATCTGATTGTTTTATTCTGTACTACGTGTAGATACATGTGCTTTATTCTAAACCTTTAGCCCAATGAATACTTCAGAAAAGTTTCTTCAAGTAGCAAACCTGACCAACTCAAATTTTAACTCCTTGCTTCCTCTTTTTTTTTCTAAATTGTGGTAAAAGCACATAACGTAAAATTTACCCTCTTAAGCATTTTTAAGTGTAGAAGTTCAGTATAAGTATACCCACATTGTTGTGAAACAGATCTCCAGAACTTTCATCTTGCAAAACTGAAACTCTATAGCCATTAAACAACTCCCCTCTTCCTGTACCCCCAGCCCCTAGCAACCAACATTCTACTTTGTTTCTATGAATTTGACTATTTTAAATACCTCATATAAGTGTAATCATACAACTATTTATCTTTTTGTGGGCTTATTTCACATGGGCATAATGTCCTTTAAGTTCACTCATGTTGTCACAAATGACAGAACATCCTTCCTTTTTAAGGTTGAATAGTCCCTTGTATGTATATGCCACATTTTGTTTATCCATTCATCCACTGAAGGACACTTGGGTTGCTTCTACCTCTTGGCTACTGTGCCTTGCGCCTCTTTCTACATAGAAGTGTTAAACAGCAACCAAGGGTTTAAACAGCGGGACAAGAAAGAATGGAATAAGAATAATGCACAAATGCTGAAGTCAGCCTTATTAACCCAACCAAAATGAGCCAAAATGTTTGGAAATGACATAAACATTTAGTGAGGCTTATTTCTTTAAAAAGTTAAAAAATAAAATCTTAGACTTGCTGAATTTATCTGATCTACCTACAACTAAGCCAAAGTGGGTCTTAAGAGAAGCCAAAATAAGACAACTTCGTTCATACAACACATAAAACCTTATGAGGTACTATGTATTTCTGTACACTTCAGCCAGAGCATTCTGTTGATTTTCAGAAAAGGTAAATACTTTATCAGTAGCAAAAATGAAAACTGATTCACGACCATGAACTAACTTACTCCTCTTATCTGTTTCTTTTGGGCAGTCCGGAGGAACACAGGAGAATGCTATTGTCCAAGAAGAGCTACAATACTTTTTCTAAGCACTAAACTGTCAGCTATCCATCCATCCGTAAATCCAACCACTCATCCATCCACCAAAGTATAGGAAGCTAGGCGAGTCTCTGACACTTCTGAGACAGGGAGATGCCATTGCTGCCCTGAAGAAGTTTACAAGTGGAATCCCGGGAGGAGTCAGGAAGAAGCAAATGTCAACAGGCTTCAACAGCTATCCAAGAGGGGCCGCAAAGCAGAAGTATGTTCAAAATGCTACGACAGCTGCAAGCATAGCGGTTGTTACTTGTTCTTCCCATCATCACCATTTTCTTTTTTTTTTTTTTTTTTTTTTACGGTACGCGGGCCTCTCACTGCCGTGGCCCCTCCCGTCGCGGAGCACAGGCTCCGGACGCGCAGGCTCAG